>NC_077227.1:158850461-159187128 GCF_027887165.1 Monodelphis domestica | reverse complement strand
CCAATAAAGTCTGAAGCAACTGATAGTCCTCTTTGCTTTAATTTTTTTACAAATCTGGACCAACATTAGTTCTCACTCCTACTGACAAAATGATTACTTTCATTATTGATTTACAGATAAGTTACATTTAACCAGAAGGCAAAGCTTAAAAATTTCACCACTTGGTTGAAATTTGCAAAACAAACTGGAAATTTAAAAAGCACCAAAGGCATAAGTAGCATATCCTGAAATTAGAGATACCTGTTTTTCTCGACCCTCGTGTAGATGACTGGCCATAAAGTTTGGGTAAAGCTAAAAAAATAATTGTTTGCTGAACATCAATCACAGAGTGTCTTAAAAAAAAATCCATCAGTTAAGGAGTAGATCCAAAGGAAATGGTACTGTACTCCTTCTACAGAAGATTTAGCTGATTTTTAGTCAAGGATGTGGGTTTTAACCTGACAACATGCAAAATACTCATCAAAGTATGCAAGTCATTTGAATGGAGGAGAGAAAAATATTCTCATGAATTGTGATTTCAGAGAGTATAGCTAGTAGCAGTTCATCATACTTTTCTTGGTGAAGATAATCTGTTTTTAAGGCATCTTAAAATAGTACTGGTTAGCTCTTGCTGTGTGGACCACAAATAATTGAAAAACAGATGCAACAAAAAAGCCTTTGATGCCAGTAACTATACTGTATTTTTTTTTCAGATTTTAAAAAAAGGCATTGTTATCAAGTTTTATTACACAATTTTGATGGCGACATATTATTTGCAATCATCTTCATAAATTTTGCATCAAGGTGGCCGTGCCAGTACCTGAAATTGATTCAAAATGCTCAAGACACTCAATTACTTTTTAACACTGTTACACAACGCGGTGACTTATATCTTCTATTTCACTAGAATTTGATGATGCAACATCATTGTAATTGATTCATTTTCTCAATTAAATAAAGCTACTGTGCTTTTCTTTATATGAATGCCACAGAGACCATAGAGTTAGATGTATTATCTATTTTCTCTGTCTCAAATATATTGCCTTAAAGGCTGCATTCTGTTCCTCTGTTAATTCCACTAGAAAATTTAATGCTATAGTCATATTTTTCAAGTTCTGAACTGCAATGCACTCGACTGTATTTATATTAGGCATATTTTTCACTGTTAAACTCTCTGTTGTTTACCTTTTTCAAGATCACATTACTGTATGGGCTCAGAACCCATAAAACAAGCCCAAACAAAAGTCAACTTCCCAGCCAATGCCTCCACTTTTGTACACAGTTCATGAAAAAGTGAAGCTCCTAGTTTTATAGCCCATTCAAAACAGGTTTAAGAGTACTCAATATAAAAATGTTAGCTCCCTGCACTTCTATCTTTGCTCTTGGTCTGCTTCCCCAATGTTTTGTTTCAGGACCAAAGTTCAAGGGGACAGGCTGATATCGTTGGAGCTGATGGATGACCCACATCTTACGGCATATGAAACGGGGTTTATAACAATCTTGTGGTAGTCCTTGTTCTGCCGTGTATATATTTTGCCTTTGCCGAGTTTCCTGCCTGTAACTATTACTTTGGGACAATGAGCAGAGCTATAATTGCCACAATCACACACTTTGCTAATCAGTCTCTAGAACTAGTAGTGTTTTGATCTGTTAATTAGCTGATCTTTTCCCTCTTCCAGGCATTACTTTTATCCTTCTGCCAGCAGTTAGGGCCAAGATTTAAAATGATAATAGCAGGGGGATAGGGCTTCATTTTGAGGTAAAAAGAGACCTGGGTTTAAATGGAGAGGCACAATTTCATGCTTCACAACCACCATGTTTGGGCTGCAGTCTTCCTATACCCATATTTCCTCTTATCTGTCATTGATGGGGACTGCCTCTCCTATTTCTTTATCCTACGGAGCCTGACACAGGGCCTTGCAAATAGGATCACAGATTTAAAGCTGAGAGGATCCTTAGAGGTCATCTAAACTAAGCCCCTCAGTTTTACAGAGGATCAAGCTGAGGTCCTGACAGTGACATGATGTACACAAGAAGCCAGGAGCTGAGCAGAGATATGAATCCTGATCTCCTGACTCCCAATCTCGTGTCCTTCCTATTATATTGTGATAAAGAGTTGTTTGGGCAGCTAGGTGATGTTGTGGATAGAGTGCTAGGCCTGGAGTCAGAAAGACTCGTTTTTCTGAGTTCAAATCTGGCCTCAGACACTCGCTAGCTGTGTTACCCTGGGCAAGTCATTTAATCCTGTTTGCTTCAGTTTCCTCATCTGTAAAATGAAGAAGAAAATGGCAAACCACTCCAGCATTTTTGTTATAAAATCACAAATGGGGTCACGAAGAGTCAAATATAATTGAAACAACTGAATAACAACCACCACCGAAAATAGTTGTTGGATAACCACATGGTTAAAGAGTTTGCATTTCTGAGTAATTGGGTTCCCAAGGAAAACCCTGAAACAAAATGCCCCAAACTAACTTTGGAAGCATTATAAATCATATCTATTTTTTTTTTAAACCTTTACCTTCCGTCTTGGAGTCAATACTGTGTATTGGCTCCAAGGCAGAAGAGTGGTAAGGGCTAGGCAATGGGGGTCAAGTGACTTGTCCAGGGTCACACAGCTGGGAAGTAGCTGAGGCCAGATTTGAACCTAGGACCTCCCATCTCTAGACCTAGCTCTCAATCCACTGAGCTACCCAGCTGCACCCCTATTTTGTTTTTTTTAAGCCTTTACACTATCTGCTTCTAACTAGCAGGCACAATCAGAGGTGCTCTAGCAAACAGGGTGCTAGTGGTGTCTGAAGACTTAGGTTTGAATTCTACATCAGATATTTAATCTCTCATCTGTAAAACAGAGATAACAATAACACCTCTCTCCTAGGATCCTACTGAGAACTGTGAGAATCTCACAATCGAGAACTGTGTTGTGAGAAACAAAAGACATATATCTCTTTCTCTATATATCTATATTGCTTTGCAAACTTTAAAGTCCTATTAAATATCAATTGTTAGTAGGAGTAGAAATAACAGCACAAAATAGATTCTAATGCCAGGTTGGCATTGTAATTATTAAAACCATTAGGTGGAAGTAGGATAATAGGCCTCTGTAACCCAACTTGGGGAAGTTTCATTATTGACAGGGCAAAAGTTTTCTTTTTGTTGCTTCTACCATTTAATACATGCCTCTGGTGATGAAAAGCAACTTTTGACAGACCACCGCATTATGTTTCTGTTGCCATGGAGATATTTTTGACAGAAAGTGGAAAAGAAGACCTCTACCAGTCCCTTTCCCATTCTACTCAAAGGCACAATCAGAAAACTAAAATGAATCCACCTATGTAACTTATAGAAGACACTAGCTCTAGCTTTCATTTTCTCTTTTACTCTCTGGAATTATGACTTGCCCTGAAGCTCTTGTCTGAGAGATTTATGTGTGACCTAGGTCAGATCTTCCTATATCAGTTGACAAATTTTCCCTTTACATATTTACTGCTTTTCAAGCTTCTGTTATTTCCTCTTAAATAGAAAAAAGATATAAAACCAAGTCATATAGTTAGAATTTTTAAAGAATGTCATTTTCATTCGCCATGCCACTGGCATGCCATTTGAGTTTCCCATGTTGAACCTCGTTTTTATTTTTTATATTTTAAACCTTGGGCCAATATTGAGGACATCAGATATATTCCAAGAAAACTGTGTTTCCAAATCATAGTAAGCAATAACCTTGCAGATTAGAATTAGAGTATTACAAATGGACACTTTCCTGATATTGAATCACTGACTCCTATAGCATAGCAGATCTGGAAAGTACCTTGGAATTGATCAATGGTAATTTCCTTATTTATCATGAGGAAACTGACACATGGAGAAGTTAGGTGACCTGTCTAAGGCCACACAGTGAGTGGACGAACTGAGTCTCAAATCCAGATTTTCTCTTAAGACTGTTGTTGTTTCCAATATACAATAATGAAGGTGCAATTTTAGAGCAAGAAGGGACCTCAGGGATGATCTATATAAACTACATTTGTTTTACCAATGAGGAAAAGTTAAGTCCCAGAAAGTTAAAGAGATTTGCGCAAGATTTGGACCTAGTTTGTTGTCACTGCTGTTTTTTTTAAACTCTTGTCTTCTTAGTAGCAATTCTAAGACAGAAGAGTGGCAATTAGGGTTTTAAGTGACTTGCCCAGGGTCATACAATGAGAAAGTTTTTGAGGTCAAATTTGAACCTGGGTTCTCCTGACTCTGGGCCTGGCACTTCCATCTACTATGCCAACTAACTGCTCTACTGTGCTGTAACTTAAATTAAATGCCTCTTGACTTAATAAACTCTGTATCACAGGTCATTAAATCCATCTCCTTATCTGTCTACAGAGGCATAGGTGTGGAAGTTTACTCAAGGCAAAATTCTTCAGGTGCAGTTCTTTCTAGATGGGAAGACTGCAATATAATTCAATTTCAGCATGCTCTGAACCTCATGATAAAAAGGAAACTGCTAAGAGAAGAATTAAAGACTATATGGTAAAACACACTCAAGAATTTTTTTGAAGGTAAAGGGGTCTTAAAATATGTTTATATTTGTATTTTTAGAATACAGATGCAAAGAGCTTTAGTGGTTTAAAAAACAGGAAAATCTAATCCTGCAACATCCCAAACCAAAGATGAAAACTCAATTCCCCTAAAAAAATAAGAAGTCTGAGTTCTCTAGTCTTAACTCTGCCACAAATGTGGGCTTCCCTAGAGAAATTACTTCTTTGGGTCTCACTCTCCTCATCTTTAAATTAGAGGGGGTTAGACTAGGTTTGTTCTAAGGACTCTCTAGCTCTAGTATCCTAATTCCTAGTCACATCTTGCTTGAGAGAGTTTTTCCTAGTGCTGTGGGATTCTTCCCCTCAAGTGAAAATTAGCGTGCATATTCCACCAACCTTACCTTCTGTCTTAATTTCAATTCTAAGACAGAACAGTGGCAAGGGCTAGGCAATCAGGGTTAAGTGACTTGTGCAGGGTCACACAGCTAGGAAATGTTTGAGGTCAACTTTGAACCCAGGTCCTCCTGACTGGCACTCTGTTTACTAGTTGACCAGAGGAAGTATTTCTTAAGCACCAATTTCATGCATAGCACTAGGCTAGATGTGTCACTTCTACTCAAGTTAGGACTTACAGTAAGAATGGTGGGAAAAAAATGCTCAAATCTTTGAACTCACTCATCTTCTTTATCCCAGACCATACAAACACAACTTAAAAACAGTGCGGTTACTTCTTATAATAAAGTACTGTTTAAAAAAGGGAAGTGATTGTTAAAAGTAATAAAAATGTTAAGTCATAGAACTAGTTCTAGTAAGGAAAAGAGGGATGCTTAAAAGAAATAGAAATATTTCTATTAACTTATTGGCACAACATTCATTATGGTGATAAAATGAATAATATTTTTTGATTTCTAGTCATTTAAAGATGACAGTGTAATTCACTTGTGGCTCCATTTCTCTATTGCAAATCAGCATTTTTCTTTATTAAATAAGCCTAGTAGCAGTTTTCAAGCTGTTAACACTTCTGTGAGTCGATTAACTTACCTAGGATAATGCCTAAAACAAAAATAAGTCACAGGAGGACATGGTAGGAAGCTATAGGAAGATGGAGTAGGAAGCTACTTGAGAGGAACCAAACCACCAAAATCTGCATGTTTTAAGTGCCGCTAACTGGTCCCTTCCTTCTTTCTGAAAGCGTACAGTCCAGCTGGGAATGGGCTGTGGAGAAGGAAATTTGACTTTAGAAGGCTAGTTATCCCAAAGTAAATAAACAGGAGGGGCTGGGATGGTAAGGCTCCAGAACGCCCAGACTCTGCAAGGCCAGGCTGACAGCCTAGAGGAGAGAATGGCTCAGAAAGGCAGCACGGCAATAAATTAGATCACTTGGCTCTGACTGTTTCCCCAGTTATCAAGGACAATGCATTTTCACACAAAGTGCAACAGCTGGGGCATCAAGGTACTCTGTAACATTATTCATTTGTTGGGATTGCTAGTGGGTGAACAGCAAAAGGACCTTACTGCTTTCCTGTACTCTTTCATCCTTTGTGTATTTAAAATCGACGGAGCTCATGGTCTACCCTAGATAGGTAGGTGTGGTGAATCCATAGTAAATTACTCTCTTGGGCAGCAGATGGAAGCTTTTATTTTCAGAGCTGGATTTGGAAGGAGGAGTCAGGCTTCTGGGCCACAATTCAAAATGATCAATGTGAATCACAAAATTAACCTGTTCCCCAATGTCAAAAGGTCTGGGCCTGGGAGTCTGCGGAATGCCTTCCTATTTAAGATTTTACAGAATTGTAGAAGGAAAGCGTCTCTCTTGCCATATCCACTAAAAGGGTATTTTTCTTTCAAGATCTGGATAAAGTAAAAGCAAATTTGTGGGGGAGGGAGATAGAAAGACATGCTTTTTATGAAAAGGGAGGCCTGCTGATTACTCTTTAGAGTTAAATAAATCTCGGTGAAAGAACAGTTTATTAAATTTCAGCAGCTTCCTATAAGCTCTACAAGACAGCCATGATTTACTTCCCCTTCCTATTAGTCAAAATTCTCTGCCAAAGATGGAATCCTAGAATCTGAGAGCTGGAAAAGTTAGGTGTCATCTAGACCAGTCCAAGACTGTTCTCTACAGCCTCTCTCTTAGACATCCAGATTCTGCTTGAACACCTCCAGTGATGTGGATCTCACTATCTTACTAATCATCACTTTCCATTGTTAAATGATTTTAATAGGAAAGTGTTCACAGGAGTTGAAATCTGCTTCCTCATAATGCCTGGCAATCCTGGTTCTGCCCTATGAGAGCTCCAGTCTCTCTTCCATATGACATTGAATATTTGAAGACAGCGATCTCATCTGCCCTCTCTCAGGCTTTCTCTACATTAAGGATCTCTTAAATTCTTTCACCACTGTTCCAGGCTCATCACCATCCTGGATACCCTCTGCTGGGTGTCCTCCTTTTTATCAATGACACATCTAAAATTTGCAATGAACAGAAAACTTTAGGTGTTGCTTAACTTGTAAGCCTATTACATCCTTCAGAATACAATAATGTTGCTTGCATTGGTTGTTTTGCTTTGTTTTCTCAGTGCTCTTACAGTGCCAGTCACAATAAGCAAGGCACTGGAAAAAAGGCTACTTGCTGTCTGCATTTTCACTTCCTGTATGCTTTTTATTTATACAGTAATTCTGGCATCACAGTGACTAAAGAGTTGCAATAATTCAGGTAAGAGAATTCTGGATATAAAACAAAGAATCCACGCCATAATTTTTTTTAATTTTTAAAATTTTTAAATTAATTTTTTAAATTAAAAAAATTTTTTTAAACCCTTACTGTGTATTGGCTCCAAGGCAGAAGAGTGGTAAGGGCTAGGCAATGGGGGTCAAGTGACTTGCCCAGGGTCACACAGCTGGGAAGTGTCTGAGGCCAGATTTGAACCTAGGCCCTCCCATCTCTAGGCCTGGCTCTCCATCCACTGAGTTACCCAGCTGCCCCCCATAATTTTTTCAAATACATAGGGAACATTGCAGGAATCTTCCATTTCTGTTTGGTTAAGAAGATCTCCCAGAACTGGTGTATGATTATCCTCATAGGCTAATAACTTCCATGGCTACAATAGTGGTTATTTTAAAAATAAGATTTCAAGTATTTCTAAGCCCTAAATCCTGCACATTTGGAGTATGCTTTAGTTTACCTTCTATTCTTTAAGGAATGGTAGAAGGCTTTTGAAAAATCTAACCTCTGTCTAAGGGAAAGAAGGGAACAGTTAGACTGACGGCAGCAATAGCAAAATAGAGACAAGTCCTCTCTACACTTCAGCAGCTCTAGTAACTAAAAATCAGGTATATAAAAGCAAGAGAAAGTAAAACTCCAACTGAGATTAGCTCAGGTTAAATTCTTCCCTATCAAGTGTCTCATATCTTCACAAAGGGAAGATTGGCTGTCAAGAGCTATAGGTAAAGGAAGAAAGAGTGAACCTGGGGAGTACGGAGAATTTGTCATTCCAACATTTGTCATATGAATGAATGGAAACTCGGGACCTAGTCATTCATTTATTCACCTAACATTTATCAAGCATTTCTTGGATTTAAAGCATTGGGCTAAATGCTAGTAGAGATTAAAAAAAATTTAGATCATGGTTCCTGCCTTCAAGAGGTTTAGAGATTAAACCCACTTAGGTAACGATAACACAAAACTATCACAAAGGTATGGTAGGGCAGGTATTATTATCATTATTTTATAGATGCTGAGATATAGAACAGTTAAATAACTTGCTTGGCTCCTGGGAACAGAAAAGACCAACCAATGGAAATTATAGGGAGGTTGATTTCAGCTCAATATATGGGAAGTCTTCTAATAATTCAGCGGTTGAGCTGTGGAAAGGTTTCATTTGAAAACAGCAAGTTTCATGGTCATTGGAGGTTTAAGGGCGAGGCTGGAGAGCTGCTGGTCAGTAAGGTTGTAGAAAAGAGTCAAGCTTCAGTCAGGGCTTAGACAAGATGACCTCTATGGTCCCTCCCAAGGCTAAGACTGTAATTCTATATATTCTACTACACTGCCTTCTACTGCTTCCCTTCTCTTAAAGTAACTGCCTCTGTTTCTTCAACTGTAAAATGGGGATAATAATAGCACATATCTTGTAAAGTGCTTTGTAGGTACTATATACATTATTCCTTTTTTCTGCCCTTCCCTGAACTCCTTGTATGGCTCCAGTTGGTCCCTTAGTCCTCCATTTTATTGCTCCAGCCTCCATCATGCCTTGCATTTTTTCCCAATTCTGTGCCTTTGCTCACTTCTTTCAGAATATCTGGAATGTGCTCCCTCCTCACATTCAGAGTCTTTAAAATATTCTTACCTATTCTTTAAAACCTACCTCAATTGTGCACATTTGCTACAGAATGGGGATTGTTCTGGCTTGGATTGTTCTGTATACCCTTCCTAAAGACAAGGATAGGCCTTAAATTAGGTTGGTTTATACTCTGGCACTAGCTGCTTCTCTTTTTATGCAAAGAAGACTGATGGCAAATAAGTAATAAAAAATCAGATGGTTGGAGTATCAAGGAGACAAGATTTAATTCCCCACTCTCTCTTCCTCCAAGCCTGGGGCTCTTAACCAGTTTTTGTGTGTATATCACAGACCTTTTTGGCAGACTGGTGAAGATTATTCTCAGAATAATGTTTTTTAAATGTATAAAATACATAGGATTACAAAGGAACCCAAAAGTATTGAAATATACTTATCACAATATTAAAAAGCAAAGTTCATACTCCCAGGTTAAGAACCCCTGCTGTAAGTCCTCCTATCATGCTTCTCTTTTAGTCACTGTTTATAAAATGGGCTTCCCCCCCCCCCCCCCCCCCCCACCAAATCTACTCTTTCCTATTCCTCTGGAGAGGTCGGTCCCAGATTATGCAATAAGGCTTTAGAGGTAAAGAGTCCAATGCTGAGGTCTGTGGGGGCAAGGAGGAAGGTCTCCTTTCCTTTTTGCTAAAAAAACCTCATGAATTTTGCCTTTCCCTTTGTTCCTCCTCTTTGTTTTAGACTCTAATGAAAACAGAAACAGCATCAATGGATTAGATTCCTTTGTGGCCCTGAGCAGTTGTATTTGTCATATTCAGCAGCTAAGTACAGATTTGGGTCAGATGGTGGAGGTTTAATTCTGCAAAACCAGAGTTTCCTGGCCACACATGGCTGGGAAATCATCCTGTTGAAGAGGCCAGAAACCTTTGCAAAGTGGCATATTAAGTGCTGATCCCTATTTCTTCAGGCCTGCTCAAGGTATGACTGACATAACTCTTACAGGAAGCATTTAGATTGTGATGGTGAAGGAAAGCAACTGTGGGTGGTGATGTCTGAAGTCACTACAATCAGATGCTACTTCCACCTTTATGCCATAATGATGATGATGATGATGATGACTTCTTGTATTTCTTTATGACCTTTAAGGCTGACAAAATGTTTTCCTCAAAACATCCCTATGAGGTTGACAATGTAAATACCATTGACACTCATTTTATAGAGGAGGAAATTGAAGAACAGAGATATGAAATGACTTGTCCAGGGTCATACAAGTAGTAAGTGTTAGAGCCAGGATTTAAATCTAGGGCTCCTGATCAGTGCGATCTTCAAGACACTCTGCCATAGGTAGAGAATACCTTAGTACTTTTCCTCCCTGCTGTAACTACCTCCCACCATAAGCTCCACATCATACTTCTTTACTTTTTTCAATAACCCTTACCTTCTTCTAAGGATATACTTTGTTATTACTAAGTCATGGTTCCAAGGCAGAAGAGCAGTAAGGAACAGGCTATTGGGATTAAGAGCTTTGGCCAGGGTCATGGAGCTAGGAATTGTCTGAGACCAGATATGCCCACATCATTCTTCTTCATCCTCCTCCACTCCTTTATTCACACTAGCTGCTGTTCTCTTTCCAAGTCTGCTGCTGCTAAAACAACCCTGCCGTGTCCTAAGCTTCTTAGCTGCCTGGGAACAATGATTCCATGAGCTGACTCAGGCTGCTATGAGCGAAGGTCCCTGATGAATAAAGTGGTCACCATCTTGGCCAAAGGAGGCAAGCTGCTTTAGGCAAATATCTGAGGAATCTTGGAATCAGCCCTTTCTTCTCTTCTCCAAAGGGACAGAATGCTTTCTCCTCTCTTATATCCCCCCAAAATAAAAAGAGTTGATTTTTCAATCAGTTTGATTTGTTTGCCTTCCCATTTCTATCCACAAGCCTCAGGTCACCTTCATTGCTAATGAGTTGAAGATCCATCAACTTAAAGTTTGGCTATAGACTCACTAGCTCCCAGTAAGCTGTGACGATGAGCATCTGCTTCTACATTTTTCCAAGTCTTCCACACCAAATGGTGATGATTGACAATAGTGCCTGGTACATAGTACAAATCTATTGTTGCTGCTACTGTCCCACAATAATCAATGCTTGAGTTGGTGAAAGGTTGAGATGAGTACCACTTTTTGAAGTTCTAAATTGATTCTACCATTTTCTGGCAGTCCGAGAGCATCCTGGGATGGCACTTTCCCTACTTCTTTACTAGTCGATTTGGGTCCAAATTATCTCAAGCCCTCTCTCTCACCTATTTCAGGCCTTGATAGTGATGAGATGGGCTGAACTTGTGAAGTAAAGAGAATTGGACCTGAATCAAGAGACCTGGGATCACATCCTGATTGCCATTTTCTAGGTGTAAGATAATGAGGAAGGCCATTTAACATCTGCAGGCTTCTATTTTCTTATCTGTAATATAAGGGATATAAATAAAAGGAGTATAAATACTCAGTGACTTCTAAGATTCCTCAAAGCTCTAAATCTATTGTCATAAGGGGTCAAAGTCATGCCTGAAGGCCAAACTGGAAATGAAGTTCTGAAAACAGATTTTTATGCTACTTGTATGATTGGGGATTTAAGGAAATGGAAGAATAAGAATTTGAATACGAGGGGTACAATTTGGAGTCAGCTGTCCTCTGACTTTAAAACCAATGCTCTAGACTTTAAATTCCACTGTCCCCTAATGATTTTCTGCTTTTAACAACCTCAAAGGGAAATGAAATGAAAAATTTCAAAACAAAACTGATTTAACTTTTAAAGTTAAAAACATACACATATCTCTCTTTCACACAGCAATGTAGGAGGTGCTGTGAAATCAAACCATTAGCTGGTCTCAGCCCTGAAGAGGTGGGAACCCCTGATCAAGTTACCTGCAAGGCTGAAATGAATAAATGAAGACAAATGGGAAATTGTACATTTCTATGCTACCTGAGTCTCAGGAGGACTCCTCTCGATTTAAGAATATTTTTTTCTGCTCTAATTTGAGGACTTACAAGTCAATCCATTTGATATCTCTGCAAAAAACAAAACAAAACAAAAAACAACCTAGAAGTTAAAATACCAGGACATTCTGACAAGAGGGAAATACAAGTAATAAAAGATGAAGTTGACATATACAAATAAAGACACTATTTTAAAAAGTAAACCCTTACCCTCTGTTTTAGAATCAATACTGTGTATTGGTTCCAAGGCAGAAGAGTGGTAAGGGCTAGGCAATGGGGGTCACATAGCTAGGAAGTACCAGAGGACATATTTCAATCCAGGACTTCCCATCTCTGGGTCTGGCTCTTAATCTGCCAGGCCACCAAGCTGCTCCTAAAATAAAGACTCTTGACAAGAAGCAATTGGTGATGGGATAGTTTCATGTAGTCCTTGGATTCTACCATAACACTTATTTTATTAATGGTGTGACATGGCAATAAGAATATTAAGAATATGGGTAACTATAGCAAAAAGTACAGGCTTTGAACCATCATTTTATCATCAACCCATGGAGAGTTAAAAAAAAAAAAGTTGTGGGTTACCATTTTTGTTTATAGTTCAAGTTGAGTATCTGAAGCCAGAAATGATTACAATTTTTCTTCCCTCTTTGCTAAAATATCTAATATTGGTCAATTAGATCCTTGTAACACAAGGAAAATGTGGCAAACATTAAAAGTACAGATGAAAGGCCTTATTCTGAGCATAATTACTTCCCAAAGAGGCAAAACTTCCAGTCATAAATTTACATTTTGGGTTTGCCCTGAAACATTTAGATATGAAGGGTTTACCATAAATGAATTGATAAAGATGATAATACTTTGGTGAAAATTAAATTCAGAATGTAAAATGAGATTACTCAACCATAAACCAAACTTCTAACATTACAAATTTAACATATCAGCTAAGGTCTTTAAGATATTATAATTAAGTACAAAAACATCAGTATTTGAGCATTAGCGTTTGTGAAATGTTTAATGTTTTTTAAATGGTTCAAGCAAGATACACATTTTTCCTATTATGAAAAAATACTCTATCCAGAGTCCAATTTATTATTACCAAATAAATGAATGTTTAAAAGATGCTGTCAATTGACAAAAACAACAACAAATAAAACATCCCAACATTCCTCACAACCCATTAAAATAGCTGATTTCCATGCCAAGTGAAACAAAATATTTTTCTCCTTGACAAGCTACTTACATTTAAATGAAAACAGGGCAAATTTGGTCAATAATATGGATTACATATAACAAAAAGGACCTTAGATCACGTTAATACAAGGATCAGAAAGCAGCAACTTCAATTAAAACCACCCAATTATTTAACCAACTTTAAAATACAACAAAAATAAATTAATCTGTTTTAAATGGAAGTGCTTAGACAAGTAGCTTTTTGACCCATGAGTCCATCTCAGCAGCAGGAATCACAATGAGGTTGGAATCTGCTGAAGCCCGGCAAAAAACCCAAATCCAACAAATGGCCCCGGTATTAGTAATCAAAAGGCATTTGCAAAACATATTTTGTTGGTTAGTAGCGGGGGGCTCTGAAGCAGCCACCACCTACAGTTTAGTTCCTCTCATACTTTGAAATATAGCAGTATTGGGGATGAACACACATTTTCCATTAGCAGTAAACAATTGGGAGATTTTTGCCTTTTAACAATGGGATGTTTTCATTTCTGTACTGTCTGTAAAACATGCCAATGGTAATGCTATTATGAATGCACGCCTTTTCTTAAAAATCCTCTATTATCCACTTATGTTTTCCTTGCATTGGGATTTAAGAATGCCTCTTTATTGAGACAAGTAATATGTCATCATTTTGTTCAGCTAACAGGCCTGACAGCCCTGTCTCCTTGAGTTAAGAATAGTAGATCTCCAATTCTTACATTGCTGGCAAAAACTGGCAGAATAAATGGGAATTGGCCACCAAGTGCTAAGTTTTTTTTATTCCAAAAGATTGAGATAATTTACCTTTACTACAATTAAATTTGGCCAGAGATGGTGATTTTTAATAAAAATGATCTTGCCTATATTTTGCAATAATTTCTCTGAATGCGATTCTTCTGTACTTTAACAAATAACATCTCTGTTCACTATTTCTCTTGTCTTTTTGATCCTTTTTCCTACTTATCATCTTCTTTATTTGAAACAGATTTTTAACAGATAATCTTGATCGTTACAACAATATCTTGCCTGCATTTTATTCAAATAATTCTTAAAAACAGCTTAAAAAGCCGTTTGGAATAACATCAAGCTTGCCATCAATCAAACGAAAAAATTCCGCTGGCGGTTGTATAAACATCAGATCAAGTCTGATGTCTTCAAGGATTTCAGAGTGAACCATAAAAAACTCCATTAACTTCTGACAAAGAATGCAAATTAATCACAACATGGGGTGAAATGAAATTAAAGGCTCTTTTCTAATCAATGACAAGGCAGGATGAAATATTTGTTACTCTCTCTGCACTCAGACTGCCTAGATGTTTGCACTTCCCCTGAAAAGCCCCAAATGTAAGGTGTGAGTACAGATTCACCCACAGTAGCTGTTTAGCCCTCCCCCCCAGAGCTATCTGCTTACAAGTCGTGGAGATTCACAAAACACACTAATCATCTGAATCTCAGGTGCATCCAATTTGTTATTCACACTCTCCCATGCCAGTGAAAAGCCTGGCGCAGACAGATGCACCAGGAACCCTAAATGACAGTTTTGGCCTCGGGAAGTTCGATCACTACAGCAAAATCTAGTACAGCCTCCAGGTGAAATGTCTGGAGCTCCATATGGAGCAGGGAAAATTAACAACAAGATGAAAATCGCTGCAGCAGCGGGGAGTCTGAATTTTTGAAAAAAAAATGAAATTTAAAGATGAAGAAAGAGAAGTAATAAATTAATGGGGTGTGAAAACATTCAAAGCTTTACAATACCAGGGGCACTATTTGCTCAGATTTTTTCCTTTTTTTTTTTTTAACTTCGGGTCATTTTGATGTAATTTATTAACCAAGATCAGGAATTGTAGCCAAAAGAAGAAAAACATTTTTATACATACAAAAGTACTTTAAATACACTTGTGTCTACATTATCTTCACTTTCCTCTAGCCTCTCACTTTCCAAATTTCCTACCGTCAAAGGAAGTCCATCACTTGGGAATGTCTTCTTAATGGATTTACTAGCATCCTAATGTACTGCACTGTGGTAAGGTTTGAATGTACAATGACAATTGTTAGCAGGCAATTCTTTTCATTTCTCCTAAATTGCGTTGTCATTAAACAATCCATTGCCCACTATCATGTTTTTTAAGTCTACTGAATTTGGATCTACATGATTAACTGTACAGTTTCAGGCCTCTTTCAGACCTGCACATCTTTGCAGATTAATCTCAGAACTAAATTACATAAGACACTACAATACCATTCAATGTTAAGCCTGTTTTAACAAAAAAAAAATACTTTCTATAAGGCTCAGTTCATAATGACACAGAGTCTGATCCTGTGGGTTTTTCTCAGTTTTCCAGGTGACTGTCTATATAGGGGGAAAAAGGCGGAAGGAATATAATTATAGAGGATTGTATCGTTATCTACACTAGCATTAGTCTCAGCCTGACTTTTCATTATAATGACTTTCTCATAGGGCAGGGAAGAAGGCCTAAGTGAAAGGCTGAGATGGGGTAGGAAGAAGGCAGTAAGAAACAAATACTTTCTTTTTAAAGTTATAGGCTAAATGTTACATATCTCCTCCTTATTTAAATTTTTTTTAAGTTAATAGGCTTTCATTTCTCTTCCCACCTTCCTTTACCCCTATTAAGAAAAAATGGACCCAAAAACCTATATAATAAATATGCATAGTTAAGCAAAAGAAATTCCTACATTGGGCATATCCAAAAATATGATTCATTCTATATCCTGAGTCTATCACCTTCCTGTTAGGCAGTGAACATAGCAACATTTTAAAATTATAGCTGGAACCTGGGAGCGAGGAAGGTAAGATGATGGTAGCAGTCACCTGTGGGGGACCAAAGCTTAGCTGGAACATCTTCAGGTCTACTCTTGCTGGTAGGAGGAAGAGGAGCTGCTGCTGCTGCTGCTGTGGAGGCTGGGAAAAGACAATTCCCCAGCAAGTCCCCTTTTGCACCATCAATCTCACAACCTTCAGTGTACACTTGCTGACCTTAACTTAGGTAGAATGTGAAGTGGGGAACTAATAGTGTGGCGCCACGTAGCACCTGTGGTACTCTGACACGCGTTATCTTGTGGGGTCCTCACAACTCCCCATAAGTTATTATCATCCTCATTTTACAGATGAAGGAACAGAATTCCAGTGAGGTTACAGAATTAGAGCCAAGGCCCAAGATCTTATGAGAAATTAAATGTTAGAATTAGGGCCAGGAAACCGGTTTCTTAGCTTCTATAATCTCTTTATGTAACTATCAGCTGAAATTTCATGACTTGATCTGAGTCTAGCCCAAGTTATATTCCCATTTGGAGAAACAATGTATGGGCACAGACCCTATAATTAATCACTCCCAAATGCCCAGCCTGCAGCATACCCAACCCTCAGGTAACAAGGAGATACTTTTTATTTCTCCTCACACCATTCCCCTTGGCCACCAGGGTATCATACATGACCCTGTCTTGGGAAAGAGTAGGTTTGAACCATTGTAGAAACCAAACCTGACTCTGCCTGGGCCCTGGAAGAAAAGACTCCTCCTTATTGGCAAAATACCACCAATAAGAAATGGCCTGATCAGATGCAAAGTTGAATAAGGGCAATGAATTAATGATACCAAAGCGACTCAACTGAGGTATAGGTATCCGAAAATAAGTGACAAGACAGAGTAGACTTGGGTCACTACAACACTCACTACTGTTACTGTGCTGGATAATTTCCCTATAAAAGAGGTCTCATTCTACTTTGAAGCCTGAAAAAGTTTTTAATGAAAATAGAGGGAAGGGCTGGCCTATCATCTATGGGCCTGAGAGACACTGATTGAGTGGGCTGAATCCTGCCTCCAATTCTTACTAGCTGTGTGACCATGCAATTAAAATCTTTATGTCTGTTTCTTTATCTGTAAAATGTAATAATAATATTATAATACCTCTCACAGTGCTGTTGTGAGGGTCAAATGAGATAAATGCATGTATAAACCTTTTTTTTTTTAAACCCTTACCTTCCTTCTTGGAGTCAATAGTGTGTATTGGAGTCAATACTGAGTGGTAAGGGCTAGGCAATGAGGGTCAAGTGACTTGCCCAGGGTCACACAGCTGGGAAGTGTCTTAAACCTTTTTTAAATCTTAAAATATTCTATAAATGTCTGCTGCTCCTATCATTGCTGTTATCTACTCATTCAAAGTCTTTGGGTCCCACATTTCAAAGGGATATTTTTTCATACCCAAACTCTATGTCAGATTGATGAAATATTTAAGGACTCAGATACATTAACACAACTTTGAAAATATCAGGATGGCCAAAAATGGTAGGGACATTCTTATTAAGCTTTGAGTTCTGCAATGGACCCAAAGCTTCAGGATGTGTTTGGAAGGTGTACGCATCAAAGGGGATATTTTGAGTCTAAAGAGATTTTTCTTCGGGGTCACTAAATAGTCCTTTTGAAATTAGGGATTTTCTCTGTATTTCTCAATCACTATGAAAGGATTTTGTCTCTCCCTGCTAGCCCTAGATGAGTCTGGTTCTAAACCCAATAGGATTTTTGATAGAACTTTCTGACGTCTCAGGTAAGAGAGGTGTCTTTCAGAAGGCCACTTCACACCTGACCACGTACAGGGAACTTCATTCCGGGAAGGAGCAGAAGAGTGAGTCAGTGTGGGTGAAGGAGGACTGGAGTCTAGGAACCCATCAATACTTGGAGCAGTTGAGTCCCAATTGGAACTTGGACTTGGTTTCTAGCACTGCCACCCTTTGCCTACAAAGCCATTACTTCTGTGAGCCCTCAGTAGGAGACATTATCCAATGAGGGGGCTTGGAGTAAGGACAGAGAACTGGATTTGAATACTGCTTCCAATCTTTACAAGCTGTGTGACCATGGGGGCATGCCACTTAACCTCTCTGGGCCTTGGATCCCTCATCGGTAAAATGAGTATAAAAATCCCTGTTTATTAGTTGTGTTGGCTAAGTATATTTAATTACCACACTTAAAAAAAATTACTACACTTTCAAAACAAGTACTAGCAGTTTTCATTTCATAGTTGTCTTAGAGACAAGCATAAATACTACATATCTCTTGCTACACCTTTTTTTTTTTGCCTGAAAAGGTAGAAAAGTAGAAAAAGGTAAAGAAGATAGGAAAGAAGTACCATTTCCCCCCTTACCTCCAGCCTAGGTGAACATTATACTCTAAGGCTGTGGAATCAGTAAACTCAAATTGCCAACTCAAAGCACAGCATAAACCATTACTGGCTTTGAGCAAAAAGACAAAGTTTTGTTTGTAACTTTAGCTCTGGGAAATAGGCCCGATGGTGTCAAAGGTGGCTTCTAATAAAATCTCAATTTGGTGACAACACTCAATCAGGAGTCAAGGAAAACTGCTTCTCGCTATTCTGGCATAAAGGTCAATGCTAACTAGGGAGTTCAGCGTATTTGAATTTTCCAACTTCCACTTGACCGATCAAGTAAATGTGTATTTAGACATTAAGAAAAAAATGCCTAGTAGGTGCCCAACAGACCAGAATTGCTACCATGTACACACTCCTTTTCAAAAGTTCTGTCTTGGCCTTTAACTCTTCATGTCTTGTAAGCTGTCATACACTGTGATTTCTTGGATTCACCACTTATCATCTTTTAAAAAATAAACACGTGCATCTCTAGCATCTGGCAATGGCCTCACTTCTTGTTGTCTTTGGAGTACAGAACACAAATTTTATGGAGGCAGCTTCGTTTTCTTTTTCTGCTTTGAGAGTTGGAATAAACCACCCGAAATACAGGATTTAGAATGTACTTGCCACTCTAGAGGTTTGATCAGAAATCTAATCCAGATTCAGAATCTGATGGGCTTTCTAGATTATAAATGCATTTACTGAAAGTATAAAGAACTGGTATGCTAAAATTTCATTCCAAACCAGTGTTAGCATGAATGTCACACTAGTAACTTTGGGTATTTAAGGAAGAAGTTAGAGGTACACAAGGGAGCTGGCCACTGTGAGAAAGATGGCTACAATACTGTGATGCAACCTGCTAACAACCTGGATGGTTTCTCCTAGCCATCAGACAGCTTGAGCTTTAAAAAGGACAGGAAGCAAGAGGTTTCCCACATGGGTGCCTAGAGAATTTGTTTAAAACAGCTTATAAAGATGGTAGAGAGAATGAGCTCCATCCTATTATTCAATAACCAGGGTTGTGATGCATCTGCATAATCTAACCACGCATAAATTAGTATGTGTAATACAACAGTTATTTGCATAATAATAGCAAGTTAATAGATGCTTAAAGAGCAGAGACCAACACCACCTTTAAATCAGACATGCCTCCAGGCACTCTGGCCTGTACAGACCAAGATGCCAGAAAAACAGTGAGTGTAAACCTGAGGAAAACATTCAAATTATTCATTCCATACCACCCATTCCCACACCCCTTGGGTATTTCACTTAATTTTTGCCTCCTGCAATGGGGAATTGTTTTTAAAATAAGATATAGCTTGTATTTTTAGTTCTGGTATATCTCTGGAATAAACATCTTAAAGCAGTGTTTAGAATTTAGTCATTAATGTTAGTGCACTGAAGAATCATTCTGAAAAGGGAGAATGAAGGGGTAGGGAGCAAAGAATAGGGAAGAGGGCAAAAAGAGATGTAAAATCAAACTCCCATATAAAATCTGGTGCCAATTATATTTGATTACTAAAACACTGAAACAATGACCAGGGCCAGATTTTTTCCCTTTTGGTCTTTCAATTCAAACCATTTCAATTAAATTTAAAATCCCAAAGAAGAAATCAGGGAAAGGGGGCTTTTCTTCGTCATTGCACAATACAAGCATGCAGTGCAGGAACTGGGGCTTGAAGAAAACAAAACAAAACAAAACAAGACAAAAAAAAAAACCCAATGCCAAAGTCTTTACAAAGAAGCAGTGTGATTATTGCTTCCATCCCTCTCAGAAAAATAAAAATATCAGGAGCCCCCAAAAAAGTAAAAAATCAATAGAGACTTCTAAATGACTCCTTTAAGATATCGCTTTTCAATTTAACAGGACAGATTTATTTGTATGTGGCTCAAATGTTCAAGATTGCTCCCTGCACCTTCATACATAGGAATGAATGTCACAGTGGCGAACGGCAGTAATGAACAATCTTACCTGAGGATATGGAAACCTCCCAAGAGCAAGCTGGGAAAGGAAATAATATTTGTCTAGTTATAGATTTGCATGCGGGGTAGATTTCCTTAAGACAGACAAGTACTAAATTTCACAATTGTATCCAGCAGAACAAACCATACACCCCCCCTCCCCACGTTAAACACTTGACCTAAAAATAATCCTGTAATTCCATGAAAGGCTGTGTTTAGAATGGACAGTTAAAGGGACAGTGTGGCTTCCTTCATAATTTTTCTCTCTGTAATAACATCATCTATGCAAACATTCAGACATATATGTGCACTGATATTTAAAAGTAGTAACAATTTAGTTGAATACTTACCAGTTTCTAAATAAATAGTTAGTTGGCTTTAATATAGTGATTTACATATGTTAACCCATTTTATCATTGAAGGCCCTGTGAGGTAAGTGCGCTAATATCTCCACTTTACAGATGAGGAAATTAAGACTATAAAAATTTATTCACTGGTGTCTGAGGCTGTATTTGAACCCAGGTCTTCCCGATTCCAAGTCCAACAGTTTCACCACTATGCTTCTATAGAAGGAATATATTACTACAGAAATAACTGTCAAATTAGGTAACCTCTCACAGTCTTGGCTTTCCATCTCTGAGATGGGAATTATTATTCCTAGGCAAGTACTTATTAAATATTTCATGACCTTGGAATGTACAACATTATGGAATTACAAGAATATTATTATAATGATAATGCCATCTGAGCTTTTATCAGTGGTTTTTCTCACATTTAGCTGTTGATGTTGGAAAAATATCATGTTCCAAGACTGTGAAGCTCAGACAAGAAAGAAAAGAAAGGGAAAGAAATTGATGTGAAGAGTGACCGAGAGGCTAAGGATTGAAGCCTAGAAACTATCACTGCTCTAGCTGTAATCTACTATTTGTAAACTGTTTAATCTTGGTCTCTGGTTCCTCATCAGCAAAGGAATAATTTAACCAAGAAAAGGAAGCTTGACTCCAAAGCTATGCCTTTCTTTTTCTAAAGGTAAGTGTAACCAGAACTTTCACATTTAAATAAGTCATATACTTTAGTCACCTTGAAAAGCTATACAATGTAAGTCACTGCATAAAACATTTTGTAACTCCTCTTCTGGAATTGCTTTCAGAGTCACAAAAAACTATTCTCATTATTTTTATGGTCATGCCCCATTTTGGACTAGAAATAAGTGTTTTCCAGCTGGATTCTAGCCCCCTACTTTATCCACCTGGCATCAGATTCAACTATGAGTTATAATTTCTTTGAGATCAAGAACTGTTTCTTATTTACCTTTTTATCTCTTCCTGTGAACAGAATATGCTGCTATGCACTCATTACAGTAGAGTATAAGCTTTTTAATGGCAGAAAATGCTTTCATTTTCTCAGTGTTATCATCCTAGCAAATAGGTGCCCAATAAATTCTTGTTGGGTTGGATTACACAGATGTATTGCTTAATAAATGATTATTGTTGAAGGAGTCAATTTATTACTTTTAGTAGTTTTCAAATATTCAACCTATCCTCAATGGGTTGAGATTTATTTACCAACACTGAAGATATTTTTAAAAATATGTAAAAGTTTGAACAAAGGCAGTAGAGACAGAATAAGTCTAGTTTCCTAACGTGACTACTTTGAAGAGAAAACATTCATTATGATGTGTAAGTTGTGTATGTTTGTAGACTAGTCACTTATTACTCTGTAGTCATATCTACCCAAGCATCTATTAATGCTCATTATTTCATGGCATCATAAAATTACTTTAAAATTTTGTTCTGTACTTCTTCCTCTTTCCAGTGTAAACACAAAAGATACAATAAATGGGTACATTAGCAAAACCTCTAATTGTTATTTTTTTAAAGCATGTTTGTTGCACATTCACAAAATATGTAAAAGTTCTAAGTATACTGCTTTGTTCCCACATATTATGTTGAATGTTCACCCCAATATTTTGTAAATACAGTGCTTCATGCCAATGAGAGTTTGCATAATGATTCAAAAGAAGTCGTTATGAGCTGTCATGTCAAAAATATGTTGATTAAGGGTGCATACCATTCTAGACAGACATGACAGACAGTGATGGCTCATAAAAGCTCCTGCCTAGCATACACTGATCTCTAGATTAGGTTTTGCCTGTATTCTCTTTATATCATTAGAAAATTACTAAGAAAAATTTAAAAAAATTTAAAAAGACAAGTATAGAAGCATGCTGAATTTTCCCTGGCTGGCTGGGAGGTAAGAACTTTGTTCACAGCATAGCCTGAGCCTAATGCTGTCTATATCAAGAAAAATGCTTCTATCAATCCTGAGAACATTCTGTAAAGTAGACCCTGAAAAGGCACAGTACACTGATCTTTGGCTTTTGCAAGTTAAAGAAAAAAAGAGGGGGACATGGAAAGTTGAAAAAAGAAATGATGGAGGAAGTTCAATCTTCCCCCCCAAAAAACCAACCCTCCATATTTTTAAAAATCATGTCCTCTCCTGTTGAAAAGCCAGTCTATAAGATGACTTGGGAATAAGCCCTTTCTTTCTTGGCCAGCACCAGTCAGAAGTGATCCTGGGCATCACTTTATGCTCAAGCATAAAGGCAAGAAAAGTGGCTAATGAAAATTCAGGGTGGATGGGTCAATTTGGGAACCTTTCCTTACAAGGCCAGTCTAGGTGCTTGGGGAGAAGTGGTAGAGTTTGAACTCGTGAACTCATCTTTCTGTGACTAGCCAAGCTTTCTTTTTTCTTGTATGTTTCCCTAACATCCTACTGAATGAGTCTCCCAGGAGTATTGCCTTGGTGCTGGAGGACAGGAGAATAGCTCCTTGTCCACGACCAGTAGAGGCCACTGTAATAGCCACACAATCCCTTCCCCTTCCATTGCCTACCACCATCCAACACTCTTCCCAGGAAGTAACGCTCCTAACTTGTGGAAATTGGCAGCAGCCCTATCATGCTGTCATTAAAAACTGATTCTAAGACAAAATGAGAAAAGGGGGTCTTAACACTCCATTTTCCTATGTTCCCAGGCCAAATAAGCTACAATACTTAGGTTTCACAATATTTGTTTTACGGTAAGGCAAAATAACTATAGGGCAGGAACAAAAGAGTAGTCTAAGCCAGCTCTTTATCAAACTGTACTTTAAAGATGGTAAATGGGAAAAGGGCTCTCAGCAGATACTAGTATATGAAGAACAAGTTCTTTATGGGGCTGTGAAAAGTTGTTGTTTTTTAAATCAATGAACCCACTATGGGGAAGAGAGAGCATACACTACGTGTGAAAATTTCAGAAATAGTCAAACACTGGCTCTGTGTCTTTTACCCCTACTGCTCTATTGATCTATTTGCATTCCTCACTAATTCCCCTCCCCCTTTTTTATTGTCAAGGTATTATAAATTAGAAAACTTACAAAAGAGAGTATGTAATCTTCCCTGAAATGGCCTGCAGATATGTCACTGTACTAAATGTGTTTCAGATTTAATGAAGCTTTAATGTCCTTTTTAATTTTGCCTGTTTCTGTATCACCAGGGGTCGAGCAAGGCAATCAGCACTCAAGAGGGTGGTTTGGTTTAAAACTAGGAAAAAACTCATTTGCTTATGAGTTGCACTGTATTTTCTTAATTAAATTTACTGAGTAAAATGGTTTAAGTTCAGCCAACCAATGACCTTTGTATGTAGATTTAGATTTATAAATAGGTTAACAGTTAAAGTAAAGAAAAAAAAGAAGAATCCCAACAAAGCAAACAGATTAAGGCTATGCCAATAGAAATTTTTGCTCCCTTTATCATCTTTACAAAAGAAGCATTTAAATATAGGCAGCTTAGGTCCAATAAAAAAGTACACTTAAAAATACAGGAGCTCACAAGCAATAGCAATCTATCAAAAGGCTCACTTCCCTTCTACTCCCAGGAGGGGGGCAGCTCACAACACAGAAGCTCTGGAAAAGCTTCATTTCTCCTCCTTCTCCTGGATCCTATTTAGTGGCTTGTTTGTTTGGTGCTTGTGTTTTTTTTTTTTTTAAGTGCATTTTGATTCCAAATACTTAAGATTCAGCAAACTGCAGAACACTATGCTCATTGTGGGCAAGTTTACTATTTAAAAGGCAAAAAAAGAATGCTCTAAACACATCCACCAGTTGGGAATACATTTAAATAACACCAAGCTGCTAATATTTTATTGTAAAACTAGGAATGTTCTCTGACTTTCTTCTTTTACAGAGCTCATCATACTGGAGATTCATCCCATTCCTAAGAGTATTGGTTTGAGGCATTTTAATATGGTTGAATTTGAAAATCAGAAGCTCAAATATGTGTAGGATAATGATAATTGAGAGTAAAGTACGAGGCAGAAATTTTGTAGAAATGTAAGCTAAAAAGTTGGCAATGAGGATCCTTACTTAGCCAAGCAATAGAAATAGCTTCCCTGGCTATTAGGAACGATCTACATTACTAAGGTATAAATGATGAAAAGAAAATACACACTATGGCTGGAAAACAAGTGTTCAGGAGAAGTCTGGGGTATATATTTAGGTGATAAAGTCTCCTTAGTTTATCAACTCCACTGTGCCAGTAGTTTTAAAATTTACAGTTATGCCAAAGAATGTGGTTTTTTTTTTAAATTCTTAATTTAGATACATTCTATGTTTCTCGGCATAACTGCAAATTGAAAATAAGCACTTACCATATAGCCAGTGATCTAGCTGAAGGAGGACTTTATAGTCTGAAATGTTCTAAAATTTGTTCTTAATTACCTCGTGCACATTTTACACAATTAAATTTCCATCTAAGGATTTTGCATTTAGATTGTGTTGCCGTTAAACCCTCATTTTATAGAAAAGCAGCAGCCAGTCTGAAACATTCAGACATGGGGAAACTTTCAAAAATCAGACTTAACTACTGGATTACATAAAATTCCCTAGGTGAGATTTCATTCCAAGACCAATTTACTCACTCCTAGATAGATCGTTTAAATCATCTGAAACTATGCTGGCGAAGAACTTTAATAAATATTAAATACCTCAAAATCTACCCTAAGATTTTACTTTCCTTCTCATATATCAATTTCACTGTCCTCTTATTGCATGTTAAAAAAAAAATCCAAAGGATATCACAGCAATTTGCCAGTGTTAAAGTGCTTCCGTGGTTCAACTGACAACAAAGAAGAGCAGAAACACAAAGCATCTTGAAGTAGGGTTTCAATTAAATGTGGAGGATTTAGTAATGCAGGACCAAAAAAAAAAAAGAGTTACAAATTAATTTAATCTTCTGCCTATAGTTTGCAGCTGCACTCCAAAGTGTCTGGGGCTTAAGAACAAAGCCTTGAATGGCCTCGGAGTGAGGAAAGCTTCAATTTTTAATGTATAACGCCATTAGCTGATAACTTGTGGAATCTGCAACCCCTGCGGAGGGGCATAAGTGCGAGTAACAGAGACTGATGAAGTGACATATTTGTTCATGTCTAGAACTATGAGGAAGAGGGTTATTACTAATACCATCAGGCCCAACAGAAATATGCCCTAATAACCTTTGGGACACTCTCTGTTATCAGTTTTACTACAACAAATATATTAAATTCAAAACCTAATTCACTTTAATTAAAGACAATTAGTTTGTTTCGCTATTATTTTTTAACTTGTACGATATTAAAATACATTGCAAACTGAAGACAAGGCAATAAACATGACAGTAGTGCCCAACTCTTTACCCCCTTCAGTCTCTGGACTTTAGAAATGAAGTGTATTGCTGGTGTTTAATTAAGCAAATGTAAGGAAACTTCTTATAATGACAGGAAAGCATCTTATCTGTGGCGTTTGGAAAATAGCAGTGATCTTGTTAGTGTACTGTCAAAGCTTGATTTCCTCATAATGCATCCCTCTAAAGGCCCTCCAAAAGCTTCTTCATCACAGAATTCTTGTCCTCCTTTTGTAGAGGAGGAGTCTAAGGTGCCCGAATCTGTCCAACCTCACAATGCGGGTTGGCAGCAGAACTTGTTAAATGATGAAGAATTCTGGGCTTCGTCAACATTTAGACAATGGTCAAGTGTATTTTCTGCAAAAACTCCTGAAAATAGAGCTCTGTCTGCATTCTGCCTGTAGAGAGAAAGCCACGCTCTCAGGAGATTTTACAAAGAACACATTTTTCTTTGTGTGAAGGGTGAGTGAGGTTCCCCATCCTGACAGTTTGGTCCCTGCTCTCGCTGTCATTTATGTTCTTTAACAAAGTCTAGTGCTTATGAAGAATGGCCAGAACATCTTTACTGGCTCTCCCAGTTAGGCACAATTCTAAGCGATGACTTTAACTTGAGGGATCCAAACACCAACGTGCCAAAATAAATAAAACAAACAGTGTACTTATCTGTCATTCTAAATGTTCTATGTTTTACCTAGTAAACTGCTAATAATAATAATACGCAAAAGAAAGCATTACAAATAAATGCCTCTAATAGTGTGGGCTTTTTTTTTTTTAATTAGAGATGGGCTTATTGCAGTGGGTGCTTATATGGGGAGAGGGCAACAGTAATTCACAAGTACAATATCCTAATGCTGTTCCTTTAATTGCTGTATTTGTTTCCCTGTTAAAAATGATTGCCCGCTGCAGCCGAACTGTGAGCGCTGGAAAGCATGATACATGGAGGTCTCAACCTGGGCAAACTGTACCTAAACTTACACTTTATTGCAGCTTAGTTCACAATCTTCACCTAATATAGGGTTACATCCCAGTGCAGCAGGAGGATAAATCATCCTGGAATATTACTCCAGCAAAGTTTAGCTGTGACTGGAGCATATGTGCTTTCGAGCCACTGAAGCAAAGGCCCATAAAATACACTAATTACTGGAAGTTATGGTCACTGAGTGATTGATAGCGCTCTGCAAGGCAACTTCCTCATTTTCAGCTCTTCTGATGGGGCTCATCCGCCACATAGCAATTATTAATTCATGACCCACCCCTCAGGCACTAGTACCTTTACTTCTAATTCTCCCACTTCCAAACTACTGCTACAGCTGGACACTGTCTTTCTTCATTGTGATGGCTGGGTAAGGATGATAAAAAGTGGGCCTCACGCTGAAGGCTACTGCTTTGATTCTTTAAATCTTGGTCACGCCGTATCACCCCATATCTGCCCCAAGAACAGATAAGCCTCATTGCTACTCCTCTTTCAGAATCCCCTTCTTCCTCTCCATAAAAGGCCTCGTAGCTCACTCATAGACCCAACAAAAGAAACCTGCCTAAACATTTCTTAGTAAAATAGAAATGTTTAACTTAAATATAACTAGTGTAAACATGGGGCAGCTAGCAGTAGTTTGTGGGTTTTTTTTTTAAATCTCCATACTGAGACTCCCAGTTTTGTAGCTTTAAAGACATTTTAATTGTTCCATGTTGCTTTCCATCAGTGGCTCTATTCAGAGCACTGGTAATTACAATATCTGAGCATATAGCTAAATCTCTACAAGTCACTTAAAATGGCTCTAAAGGTCTCTTTTTTAATCGTGCTCTGTGCACTGAGGGGGATTTCAGTGAGAGATTCTGAATTAAAGAATGATATAGTTTACTCATGATGGATGAGAGTTAACATTTTATTTTTCCAAGTGAAAAGTGGGTTTACTGCAAACATATCTGCACAGCTCAAAAGGCATCATCCAGGGCATTTGGTTTTCTTGTTAGGAGGAGGCACAACAGATAAACAGATGGAATCTCAACCTATCTGTCCTTTAACAGCCACGAGTCTCTCTTCCTCCATGAAAACTACCCAGATCTATCCATTCCAGAGAGCTCTCTCTCTTCTTCCTCTGTACTCATGCCAAACACTGTCTCGACTGTTCATCTGGAAATATTTTACCTTCCAAATCTTTAGTATGTTTGCATTTATTGTCATTTAATTCTGTTGGTTTAAAAAACAAAGTCTTGGCACATGTTTCCTCTTCAGAGACCAGTGTTTCATGATTTGGTATATGTCAGGATCATAGTTTAGATGCTTTCAGGTCTAGAGCTAGAATACGCCTTGAAAGTGATCTTGTTCTATTTTGTTCTTTTAAAGCTGAGGAAACGTACATTCAAAGTGGCCAAGTGATTTGCCTAAAACCATCTGGGTAGGTAAGGTAGGTCAGAGCTAGAATTTGAACTTTGTGACTTGAATTACTGTACTATTTCTACCACTCCACACTGAGGAGATGCATGGAGGATATGAATTAACAAGAGAAAGTAATGTAAAGAATGATATCAAAGAAATTTTTAACTAAAAAAAAAATGGTGGGGCAGCTCAATGGATAGAGTGCCAGGCTTGGTGGTGGAAGGTCCTGGGTTCAAGTCTGATCTCAGACACTGGCTAGGCAAGTCAATTGCCTAGCCCTTACAGTTCTCCTACCTTGGAACCAATATTTAATATTGATTCTAAGAGAGAAGGTCAGGGTTATTTTTTTTTTAAAGAAAAAGAAGACGGATTGGTCATATGATGAGAGTGAGAGTTAATTGGTGGATGGCCTGTGCAATTCCTTGGTTTCCTCACTGGATAAAGCGAGCTGCAGGTTGGCTTCTGGCAGGCTTGGGAGACACATACACAAGATGTGTAGGAATGGGTGGCTTATTGCAACCTGCATTTTTGGAAGGAATACTTATATGCATGAAATCATAGCTATAATTGCCATTCAAATGGTTCTACTGCTAAAATCTCACTGCAATGACTCCTGGTGCACAAGGGCCTCTCTTTCCTTATACTGACAAAATGCAAGTTCTGGAGAGTCCTATCAGGTTACAAAGATGCTGAGTACAGGTTGGTCATGGACTGTGCCTGCTGCTTGACTCTCATGCCAGGTAAGTGTGGCAGAAGCTCCTCAGGTGGTTTTTTTCTGGCACAGTATTTATGAAGATGGTCTACTAAGGCACTGAAGGGTTCTGATCTACAGCCAAACTAACCAATCCTTGAGGTCCTGAAATAAGTATCCAATGTATTTATTCATGGCTTTCCTAGCTAGATTATAAGCTCCTTGATGGTAAAGACAAGTTATATTTCTTTGTATATCTATCAGATAGTACTTGACCCCAAATCTTTTACAAGGTTCACATTAATTAAAAAGTATTTGATTTGATGATAAAAATTACATTTCTATAATGGGCTTTTTGTTTACATGATTCTTCACTGGCATCTCCCCAGGGCGACAGTATGGCAGTCCCAGAAGTACTACTGGCTATGGAACCAGAAGACTAGGTCAAAGTCCCAGATCTGTGCCCTTACGGTGTGACTTTGGGCATATTAGTTAACCATTCCCCTGCCTCAGTTTCCTCATTTGTAAAATGAGAGGGTTGGACCAGATGGCATCTAAGGTCTCTTCTAGCTCGAATCCTGTGATGATGGTCTCTCTCAAGTGGAGATTTGACACAGAGACAAACACAGTTGATTTTCATTTTACATATCTCTGATGAATGTCAGAACCTTCAGATTTGAGTAATAGTGTTTGCAAGTCTCACACAGATGAGCCCTGCTTATCTGTCACTGTTATGGAAAGATATGTTAACAAGCAAAATGACTATTCTTCATATTTAAGCATCACTGGTTAAATGGATAGTTTCTTCTTTTTTAAAACTGCAATGAATTTTCTTAGTTCAAATAAGATTAATTTTTGATACTGAGACCAGAAAGTAAGTGCCACAAATAAATAAATAAGGTTAAGCTACAACATGGAGAAAAGCTCAAGTTTATAGCATCCCAAAGCACTCCAATCTATCTCTGTTTAATTCAACAAGTACTTGAAATCTCCAAGCATGATAGAGAAGAAATGGTGCTCTTAATATATTTATTTAATGTTGATCTTGTGTCTTCTAGTAGTTGGCAGCCATTAGCACAATAGGAACCGCTGGAAGCATATGTCTGGATAGGCATTCAATGCTCTTTCTAAATCAATATTTCAGTATAAAAACTTCCTCTTCATTCAGTCTAGTAACAATGAGCACTGAACTCTATGTTTTGCAGAGGAACAGTCTTCAAAAAATGCCCTAATCTATAGGGTTCTGATAATCTCCAGATACTTGAAGTATCTGGAATTAATTAATTAATTGAAGTATCAATTAAGTCAGAATCAAGTGAGGTCAATGCCTTGCTCTGCCAGGTGCAAGGAACCCAATGCAGTTGGCTGCGGTTTTCCAGCATTTGTGCAATTCAGCTTTACCTTTGGGGAGTTGGAATATGACAAAGACATTCACCTAGAGGTTAAGGGAAAGCTCCTGGCAGATTGCTACAAATAGCAAAAATCTAGAAATCTCCTTTGCTGATGTATAATCTATTACAAATATATTGCTGTAGAAGACATATCAAAGACTAAGCAGCCTTTCTGCATTTCTTTTAAACATGTAACACGGGTATCAGATTTTACAAAATACCTATTTTTTATTTGACTTTTTTCAACTAACTTTGTGCATAAAGCTTTAAGAATTGCAATGTGCCTTATGAATACTTATTTCAGTCAAGACAGCACTGGCATCTTTTTTTCCCTATCTATGTTCCCTCTTCCATAATATAGTGAAAGGAGTAAGGAAGCTGGAGTCAGGAAAACTGGGTTCTACCTAACAGTTAATTTGTCTGGTGACCTTGAACAAGAGTTTGCTTTTAAGTAAGTTTTATTACTGTTTTTTGTTTTTGTATCCCCTGGGCAAGTTATAACATTATATTTATTACCTTCATTACCTCCTGTGCCATATGGGGGTGATAATACCAGCCCTATCCAATTCATTGTTGTTATTGCTCAGTGATTTCAGTCATGTCTGACTCTGTGACCCCATTAGGGGTTTTCTTGGCAAAGATAGTGGAGTGGTTTCCAATTTCTTTCTCCAGGTCATTTGAAAGATGAGAAAACTGAGGCAAACAGGGTTAAGGGACTTGCCCAGGATCACACAGCCAGTAAGCATCTTTCTGACTACAAGGCCTTAGCACTCTATCCACTATGCCACTTTGCTGTCTTGATACCCTCCATCCAAGAAGTATCAAAGCAGAGGTTAGCAATCATCTCTCAGGAAAACTGAAAAAAAAAACCTCATGAGGCATCATAAAGATGAAAAGAAATCAGGGATATGAAAGCACTTAAGTATAAAAAAAAGTACCATGTTGGGTCAAGTCTGTGCACAAACATGGTATATAACTTGTTCATGGAATTTGACACATCTTTTAATGGGATAATTAATTTGACTATTGATACTGTTTATAGAGTCCAGGTCAAAAGTTAATAAAGTTCCTAGAGATGTTAAAATGTTAGTCAAGGAAGTATCACAGAATCATGGAAGTCTAGATTTGGAAGAGACATGAGAAGTCACTAGAGGTCAAGGAAGAAGTCTTTCCACAGCATTCCTGGCAGATAGGCACCAACCTCTGCTTTGAGACTTCTTAGGACAGCGGGCAGCCAGGTGGTGCAATGGACAGAGTACTAGGCCAGAAGTCAAGAAGATTCCTCATCCTGAGTTCAATAATCTGGCCTCAGACACTTTCTAGTTATGTGGTCCTAAGAAAGTCACTTGACCCTTTTTACTTCAGCTTCCTCATGGCTGAAATAGGCTGGAGGAAGAAATGTTCTTATCAAGAAAACTATAAACAGGATCACAAAGAGTTGGACACAACTGAATAACAATAAAACAACAATGATGGAGGATTCATTATCTGCCATTATATCTACTCTACTACTGTGCAGCTCTTTTCTCTTGAAAAAATGTTTTTACTTATCTCTTTTGTTTTTATATCACATTTGTGTCCAAATATTTCCTCTCCCTTATCCAGTGAGCCTTCCCTTGTAACAAAAGCTTAATTAAGGAAGGGGAAACAAAACTGTAATAAGACCAACCAATTTGTAATTTACATCTGACAATAAATGAAATATCTCATATACCTAATGCATCAGCTTGGCATTGATAGGAAGGAGGTACATTTCCTTAACTCTCTTCCAGGCTAAGATTGTTCATCATAATTATGGCATTCAGTTTCTGTTTTTCTATTTATTTGATTAAAATGCTTTCTCTCTTCCTCTTAGAATCCATTGGCTGCCTTCAAAACTCTGCAATTTTTAATAGATATTTGTCGATCAGCTCATTGAGTAAATACATTCTTTATAACATATGTGTTTATATGTATTATACATAATTACATTGTGTATGTGTATGCATGAGTATATACTTTACACATATATGTATATATTATTGCCACAATTTTAAAATTGGTCTAAAATAAATATCTAGTAAAATCCTAGAATAGCTAACCTATTGTAAAAATGGAGATTTGAACCCCAGACTTCAATCCCCAGAAGTCCTTGCTCTAGTTCCCAAGATGCCCTCTAATCTCACTAAGATCCCCACCTGGGCAAGATCAAAATTTCTATTTAAACTGGCTGTAAAGACTACTGGCTCTCTTCCTGTACTTGGAGATTGCAAGAATGCAGTAAGTGAAATTGAATGGACCTTTCGGACCTCCTAGGAACGTGCTTTCTTATTTTGTATTTTCTATATTTTTAAATCTTTAATAAACCTCATAAAAATATAATACTTTTAGCACAGAAACTAATTTTAAATGTTACACTATCTACCTCCAGTAAATATTAACTTCAGTATGCAATAAATTGCAATAGTTTGAGAGAAACAAAGAAACAAACAACAAAACTCCCAAAATAGCCAATGGAGAAAACTTGGCTAAAACTGAGCTGTAAGCCCACTATGGGATTAGGGGCCAGAGAGGATGGATGGCAGATGCTGCTTTGCACAATCATATTTCAGCCAAAGGGGCAAAGGCCCACAGAGTTCTAGCTCCACTCTCATACTTCTCTTTTATTCCTCAACAAACCTGACTCTACATGTCTTATACTTTTGGATGTGTCTCCTCTTTGACCTTTTTGCCCCCCACAGGCTCCCCAAAGACAAATCTGATGAAGGAGGAAATTTCTCCATTAGCTGCACCAGTATATAGGGCACATACAGGAATCAGATCCAGTTTCTATATGTAATTCTGAATAGAGTTCGCCTTAGTACCTGTGCTGACAGTATGATCAACCAGTGCCAACTCTGAGAATGGCATTTTATGACATAGAAAAGCTGATAGCAATGGAATAAAGATTACCAGCTCTTATTACAGAACACCCAAAAATCATTGGCAATCAGCTACTTGTATTTGGGTTTAAAATTTGGTCCTTTTCTTTTTTTAGACCCTTACCTTCTTAGTATTAATTCTGAGACAGAGGAGTGGAAAGAGTTAGGCATTTAGGGTTCAGTGACTTGCCTAAGGTCATACAACTACTAAGTGTCTGAGGCCAAATTTGAACCGAGGACCTCCAGACTATTGGCCTGGTGCTCTATCCACTGGGTCACTTAGTACTCCTTCCTTAAAATTTGGCCTTTTTTGCATAATGGGTTAAAAAACTGCATATCACATAATCAAATTGAATATTCTAATTTACCCTAATAATAACAGTAAGGTTATATACCACTTGATATTTGAGTTCTACGGTATATATATTTTATTAAATATAACTCCTCAGAACTGGAGATGGTGTTTAATTATTGCAACATTTCCAAAGTATCTCATTTAGTGCTAGGTACTCAATTAAAGCTCAATAAATATTTTATGATAATGTTTCAGAATTCCTCCACTAAAGTCCTACTCCAAATTCAGAATAGCCCCTGGTTTCTTGAAGGTTAGGCTAGTGAGGCACAAGCTCTGATAGTTCTGACTACGATGGAAAAGTTTCAAAAACAGACCCAGGAACAGACTACAAATGATGTTTCAAAAGCCTTGCTGTAATTCAAACTTTAATAGTTTAAATATCTTTAATAGCTTAAAACTATGCCAAAACTTTTTGGGACACTCTATATGTCTGTTGCCTAAGGATCAGTCAAAGTAGTTAGAAGAGATTAATCATCAAAAGGAGGGTCACAGGAAGTTGAATGTTTCTGCTCCCAGAAACACATAAAAACATTTATTAGGGTGAAGCATATGACTTCGACACCTACACAAGTATGGGCATTATCTATCCTGAGGAAATCATGAATCCTTGATGTCTTTCAAGATGGGTGAAGTATGTACATATGAAACAAGTGGCTAGGTTGCTTACACCTCATCATTTATACCTATTGAATCTAGATATATCACTCTTCTAGTTATGTCTAGATAAACTAATGGATAACAGAACCGTCCTTATTAAGCTGGAAGTCCTCTAGCTCGCTTTTCTGACTGACTGATCCCAAAGGAAATCTGGGAGTATGGTGGTGTTTTCCTTCCATATTTTGCTCAGAGTTTAGGAATATAATCCCAATACCTCTAACTTCCACCTTAATAGTGATGGCAGAACTACTGACTACTCAAAAGGATGCCATGCCCTAGGCCAGTATTGGCAAAGTATTGGCACCTGTGCTGGGCCAGCACAGGGAAGTTGCTCCATTCCCCCTCTTCCCAGAGCCCGAGGACATTTTTTGTATGTCCCACCCCTCTGTCCAGCCATCCAAAGCGAGCACTTCCTCCCTCTGCTCTCTGGGGTAAAGCTGGGGGCTCACAGGAAGCTTGATGTTGCAGTTTGGGCATGTGTACTTGAAAACATTTGCCAACACTGCCCTAGGCTACACATATTTCTTAAATATTCCCATTTTTATTTCATCTAATTCACACTGTGTCCTAGGCATCTGCTAACAGTGTGAAACATCTATACACCTTTTTGATGAGTATGTTTTGACATTAATTTATTTGTTTTAGTGTGATGGCAAATAGGGCAATAGAGCTGGTTCTTAAGATTTCCCAAGAATATGATCGCTATACCAGACTGCTCTCACTTCTTATGCTAAAACCTATTTGGAAACAAATCAGATCTCTATGTGTAACTCTGTTGTTTTCCATTTCCCCAACAAAAACTCACATTCTGGTTGAAAGCCCTGCCAAATGTCACTTAGAAAAATGAAGGAGTTCCATGATGTAGAAATACTAAGGGGGAGGAGGAAGAAGGGGAGAAAAATCTCCAGATACATAAAATAGAGATATACTTCTCCTACTGTTACAACATAAAAATGGAAATACAACCTGACTATCTTCGTATAAATCAGGATTTTGCCTCTTATAAATAAATGTTATGGCAAAGAGATATGGCTCTGAAAATCTGGACTTCAGAATGAAGACTGATATATAACTTACAGTATCCACAATGGAAACATGTGAAACCACTTTTATTCTGAAACTCAAAAAAGCAATTAAATGAAAATAGGAATGTCTTATGAGTCAAAACAGGCTTTGAATTAATTAATTTAGTATCTATAAATTTCCACATCTACCAAAGATCTGTAAATACTTGAATAAAATATTTGGCATTAAAATACACAACAGTTTAGGGTCTATGCTTCTTACAATTCAGAAATATTTTCTTCATCTATTAACATTCAGTTACTAGGAGGTTTGGCCAAAACTAATTAAAACATTTTTTCTAAACCAAATTAAAATATCTCAAAAGGTCATTGTTTAATTTTCTAATTGTGAATTTTCCTATTAGCTAGGAAGCCAAGAAAACTTCTGCATTCCTACTTTGAAAAGATGGCAAGACTAATCAATACATGATAGCACTGAGTAACATACATTTGACACTTAAAAGGCATATGCCATTCAAATCTGGCTTTAGACACCTCCAGTTGTATGACCCTGGGCAAGTCACTTAACATTAACTGCCTCACCCTTACTATTCTTCTGTCCTAGAATTGATATTTAGTATCAGAAAGTAAGACATGTAAAGAAAAGGGTTGTTTTTTTTTTCCTTTTTAAAGGCATGTGATGTTCAGGTGTTAAGGAGATACTTAGGAAGTATTTAAGAGTAAATGACTACTGGAGAAGTTAGGAGGCTCATTGGGTAAAGAGCCAGGCATGGAGCCAGAAGGATCTGGGTTCAAATGTGACCTCAGACACTTCCAAGCTATGTGGCCCTGGGCAAGTTATTTAACACCAATTGCCTAGTCCTCACCATTATTCTACCTTACAACTAATTATTTAGTATCAATTTTAAGACAGAAGGTAAAGCTTGAAGAAAAAAAAAAGAGTAAATGACTATAGATATAGGAATATCAAGGCTGAGCTTCTTAGATTTTTTTTAAACCCAGAAAGAGAAATATAAAACTCTAGAATAAACTCTAGCTCTACTCTTTGCTAGTAGAACATAACCTAGAAATACCACCTATCCCCACATCAATTGATGGTGTTACTTTAATGACCATGACCTTGTATGGCGCCCTGAGTATCTTCTTCACCTATCTTGAGACATTTTTCTAAACCGCTGTCCTTGCTTTCATCATTTAACACATCACTCAAGCCACTTCAATAAAACAGTGATCATGTTGAAGAGAGGTCTCAAAGGATCAGATGACATACCAATTAACAAAGCACACGGAGCCAAATTGTTCTGTGAGCGTGGCTCAGGAGACAGCATAAAGTAGAAGAAAAACAAAGGGAGAGAGTACACTTGAGTGAAAAGAGCAAAATGCATGCACTAAGGATGTTTGCCTGATATCAGGTATGGTGCAAATGCCTGTCAAGATTGTCGACAATCAATTTAACAAGGTTTAAAATACCCCTCCATATAGAACCCTAAAGCAAAAACCATAAAATAGACTCTAAGGGCAAGTTCACCACAAACAAGAATATATTAAATAGTGAAATGGCTCTCTCCCCCCCTTTTTTTTAAAGGATAAATACGTAACTGGTATAGAGCACGATAAATGCAAGATGAGTTAGCTGAATGTTTATAATGTGGGTATTCTATATTATTTTTATTTTTAATACAAATAGAGACCATATTTGTTTTTATTAAAAAGGAAGTGTATTTTAGTTGCAAGAGGCACACATAGAATCCCTTTCCTCAACTAATATTCCTAGGAGGTTTGGCCAAAGCTAATAGATTTTTTAAAAGCTAAATTAAACTACCTTAAAAGGTTATTATTTATTTTCCTAATTTTGAGTTTTCAGGTAGTAGCATATGTATACTTGATCTTTAAGCTCTCTACTCCCACCACAAGCAATAATATTCAGTGATTGATGAGTGATAACCAAGAGTGACCCACTTCCCTAGAGATTTAAAGGTGACATGTAAGTGCTGAACTAAGTAATTGTGAACCAAAGTGTTTAGGTGCCCAAAATAAGCCGAGTAAAGATATTAAATGCAAAATGGGCAACTGTAAAACAAAAACTCAATCAATGAACAATCATTTGTCTAAAATTAGTCCCCAGTTATATATTACACATCTTTGCATTTTAAAATTCAATTTTGAAGTGATATATATATATATGTATATAGATATATATACTATAAGACTATATCCCACGAAATCCTCAACTGAACTGATTCACACATGCACTTATTTTCCATGAGATGCACACGAATATCCTGGGGCAGGATTAGTTCTTCCATTTTGTCCTAGTTCATGAGTTTTGCATTATAATTCTACTTAAACCTCTTGTTAACTCTCTTACACTGAATTTTTGTGAATCTGTACCATAGCAATGCATCTGAGTTTTGTCCAGAGACATAAGAGATCATAATGTTATAGGCTATAACTGAAAGGGTCTTCTTACTACTAAAAATGGAGTTTAAGAGTATATCATTCTTACATATAAATAGGGTCTAACTAGTGTGAGACATTCAGGGGAAAACTCCTCACACAAAACACTGCTAGAACCAAGTAAGCTAAAACAAGCAATATGGTAGCACCACTCTCTTTTCTACTTGGTGAACCTTAGCAATGACTGTGTTCCAGTCAAAGGAATGATCCCATTTTTTTTTTCCTTATGAAGGAGAGCTTCCATCTAAAAGTCAATTTTAAACTCTACACAAGGTTACTAAAACCCTGGAAAAGCACTATCTATGCTTCACAAACTAGAGGAGCAAATTGTTTCAGTATAATACACTGTCTGCTATTTAGACTTTGAAAACTTAAAATACAAATGCATCTGTCTCTTTGCTGATTTCTAAATACCACATTTTAGATGGCATAATATTCTATTAGACCAATCATTAACTGGAATAACTACATGGTGACAAGGGGAAATAGGAAACAAACCATCAAGGAAGAGGCTTAAAGAGGAAGGCTGTCCTCTGGTTCTTATACCAAAGAGCTTCATGGAGGGTTTGGAGAGTCCATGGAGTTCTCCATGGGGAAATTTCCCCCCAACAAATTGCCTTGATTACTGTGTGGCTTCAAGCAAATTATTTTGCTCTGCCTCAGTTTCCCAGTCTCAAAAATTAGAATTAGTTCCTTCATTCTTACAGCTCACACAGTTATTCTAGAAGAACAAATGAGGTGGTTTATCTGGAAATACTTTGAGAAGAAGAGCTACACAAATAGAATTTATTTTTTCTTAATAAACTTCAGGGTTTTTTGAAAAATCTGGTGCTTTATTTCCCCTTGGATTTCTGATGGGGACCAACTAGGATCATATACAGGATATCCTACTTTTGGTTTTCTCTTTCCACTACTTAGGTATCACATTTTGGCTCTGAGTCATCTCTACAAATATGAGGTACATAGGTCAATTGGAATGAAATATATAAGAAAACTGCTATCTCTTCCTTTTCAAGTACTATGAGGATGTTTCAAGAAGTAATTTGAACATCACACGTTTAGAATATTAACAATACATAGATACATATCTTACTTTCATTTTCAGGGGCTTTTATATGGAAAAGATGATACTGAAAAGATTTGTTCTTCAAACCTTTTTCTTGGGTCAACTTTCTAATGATTTTATTTTATTTTATTTTATTTTTTTAACCCTTAGCTTCCATTATAGAATCAATGCTGTGTATTGGTTCCAAAGCAGAAGAATGGGAAGGACTAGGCAATGTGGGTTAAGTGACTTGCCCAGCGTCACACAGTTGGGAAGTGTCTAAGTCCAGATTCGAACCTGGGACTATCCATCTCCAGGTCTGGGTCTCTATCCACTGAGTCATCTGACTGCCCCTCCTTTCATCTTGTTTTTAATATCATAAAGAAGAAAAAAGTTCTCAAGAGGAAGAAAAGTTTATTTTTTATCTGGAGTAGCTGAAGAAACAAATGAAATGATTGGTGACGTTTATTTCATCATGTACCCAAAGGCGCAGCGAAACATAATCTAGAAACATAATCTTAATCACCTTGCCTTGAAATGATTATGATGAGTATAAACAAAAAGATCACCATGAAGATACCTGCAGCTAGCACTGCAAAGACTGAAAAGACAAAGAGATTCTACAAAAATCTTGGCAAGATCCTTCAAACCACGTTAATTTATAGGTTAATCCTCAGTGACTCCAAAGCAAAGAAGATAAGAGAAGGGGTGAGAAATTTGTTGGAAAATATAGTTTAAAATTAGACATGAAAGATCTAAGACTTGTAGATGATTCAAAGGCTTCATTTGCCTATATGTCGTGAAGACTTTCTTCAAAAAGAAAGTAGAAAGCATTGGACACAGAGACCAAAAAATTAAACTGATTTTGTCTTAACATAGAGGAAATGGAAAATTACTGATGAAGTAACCATTTAAAAAATCAATATTAAATCAGAAAAAAAGGTAAAGATGAGAGGAAAAATCTATGTCCAAATATTGGACAAAGATTCCAAATTTAAAGTACCATAGTGTGAGCTATGCAAACAACCTACTTATATCTGTTTCTCTAACCTTCTGTTCCTCTGTCTGTCTGTCTGTCTGTCTGTCTGTCTGTCTCTCTCTCTCTCTCTCTCTCACACACACACACACACACACACACACACACAGACGAGATATGGATAATTAGGAAACCAAAAAAGCTCAGAAATCACTAGATTTCCTGATCAAACAGAAAAATATGGCAGTCAAAGGGACAACACTAGATATAAGCTTATTTGCAAAGTGCTACTGAGGAGGGACAACATAAGGTTATAAACAGTATCACTTGACAAAATGAAAAAGAATGATATAGGAGGAATGATTCCACAGAAAGTCTGGCATGAGCCTGTGCTAAGATAGACCTTCCTAGGACTATTTATAGAGGAAATTTGAAGGCATATAACAGACAATAAATGGAGCAAATCTGTTAGCATTTTTATAGATATTCTTTATTGGCTTTAAATTCATAGATTAACAAAACCTACAGAACACCCAAAGCAAAACTTCTTATCCATTATAAATAATTAAGTTATTAGTTAGGGACCCCTATAACGCTATACTTCCTCTGGTTTTTTTTTTTAAATATTTGTAACAAGGCAGTTAATTACATCATACCATATGTTAGTTCTTGTCAATACCAGAGAACTTAATAGTTGTACTATGAAAGTTAGTGGAGGGCAGAAATGGACTATTTCATTTACTCTGCATAACAAGTAGGGATTTAATAGTATACTTGATGATAAATATGGAAAACATGAAAAGGATATGTCTAGTTCCTAAAAATACAAAATGTTTGTGATTTCAGTTCCTGAAATAGGATTATTTACCCAGAACCCTTATGAATTGCTAGAAACAGTATTTGACCATTATTATTAGTATTGCTAGACTATCACTAATATATACATATTCGCTTTGCTTTGCTTGTATGAAATGGGACATGAGACCATGGTTTAATAAAAACAGAGGGGGCAGCTGGGTAGCTCAGTGGATTGAGAGTCAGGCCTAGAGAGGGGAGGTCCTAGGTTCAAATGTGGCCTCAGACACTTCCCAGCTGTGTGACCCTGGGCAAGTCACTTGACCCCCATTGCCTAACCCTTACCACTCTTCTGCCTTGGAACCAATACCAGAAGGTAAGGGTTTAAGAAAAAAAAAAACAGAACACTTTATTTATACCTTTTTAGCAAAGGAAATTTTTTTCCTTATAAATACAATTTTATTAATGCATTTGAAAACTCTGTCATTTAAGATATCTTTTTGCTTTTTTAATCAATGTGTGTCAGGAAACTATTCTTGAAGAAGTATTCAGAATGATATACTCTATCTAGTTAACTGGACTGGGTCAGATGTATTTTCAACATAAATCTGTAGGAATGCCCTTGTGGACCAAGGGTCACTCTACAGAATGCTGAATGTGAAATTCCAATGGAGTTACATATGACCTGCTGTGATTAAGTCCATCTAGATACAGCTGAAAGGGTTAGAGATACTGAAACCCCTGGTAAAAACAATGAAGGCTTTATTACATTATCTACCAGCATACAAAAACATACACACACATATGTGCACAACTATAAAGTAATAATATGGATGCTGTTTTAGCAAACATACCAAAACTCGTACAAAATGAATGTAATCCTTTAAAGAAATCATCCTGGGCAATTACATATTTGTTTCATTTATGAAGTTATTGTCAAAATATATTTTGGAACTTCCCCTTTTGTGACTGCCTTCAGAGTGAGCTTATAAGCCATCTAAGAACTATACATGAAAAACAATTGCATTATTTTATCATATTTTATAATCACACTTCATGAATGTATGCACATGTATATACATGAAGATAAAAAGATATGTACACATAAATACCCACATTTAACATAACAAAATCTTAAGTTTTAATTTTTCCAAATCTCTATTTCTCCTATTGGCATATATGCATAGACATATCTACTTTTTCAACTTACCTCCATGAAAGAGATTCCTAAGCTCCAAACATCAGAATGGATGCCATACTGCTCTCCTGAAATTCTTTCAGGCTAAAAGCAAACAAAAAGAAAATCCTAAACTCAGGCAAGCTGCTTAAAGGAAAACAAAACACCTAAAACTTAAAATAGATAAACAAGAAACTAAGGTAACTGGGCACCGAAGCAGGATTATAACATGATGGAGTGTGTAGGAACTGGAAATTTAATTCACACAATATTACGGTTTCTTTATTTTAATTCTACGGTGTTAGATGAGTCAAGAACTTGAGGTTTTTCTTAGAGGTTCATGGCTGTGGTACTTGTATGCTGCATTTGAAACTGTTACTCCTTAATTCAAAATGAGAGATAAAATGTGCCTAAGCAGCTGTGGCAAAATCAAGCCTTCGAATCCATGGTGACCTTTGGCTCTCCTAATATGAACAGTTTGCCAATGAGGTTCTGTAGGATGGGAACAGTGAAGAAGTGACAGATTGAGCCACCTTGGAATGGTGGCAGGCTAATGTACTGAAAAAATACAACAAAAGGCCCCCTCATCATTCACATTGTATTTTGAATGCACTTCATGCAGAATGATTAGAATCTGTTTACTGTGCCAATAACAGGGCCTCTACCCACAGATAAAGATGTACATTGTTTAAAAAACAGTACCCACTTTGGTTAGGTAATTCTCCCTTTATCCTGTTGCACCACATCTTCCCCTCAAGGGAGAGGAGACAGCTCGAAGTACTTCTCATCCTTCTTCCTACTGTTCCTATGTCCAGAATACTCCAACCTCCGGATACTATTTCCTGTGAAATTAGCAGGGCCCTGTGACCAGGCTAGTGACTAGATACACTTTTCCTTTCTTTTCTTTTCTTTTAATTTGTAAACTAGTCTACAATTAAGATAGACTCATTTACCAGGGCCGAAACAACAATAAGGGGTATTATATGATAATTTCTGTGTTGTTAGTGAATCTGATCAACATTAACAATTCTATATTTTCCTTCTTAGTTTCCATAGTTATAACCTCACAAATTCTGTGCTCATAACCAGACAAACACGTTTTCTGACTCAGACTCATTCAATGTGTGCCGGGATCTCTTCATGTAGAACTGGTCATAACAAGTCTAGGATTAAAGTGATTAAAGGCAGGTAATAGGGTCTTATTACATTATTGACAGGCTAAGCAGCAGCTATGGAACAAAAAAAAGCAATTGGTTTTTTATTTCTTCAACAAATATTTAAAGCATGCCAAATGATCAGTCTAAGTTCCTTAGACTGCTCAGTGCCTATTAAATTACACATTTTCATCAGAGGAAAGTCTCTTCCAATGTCTACCACAACAGATGTTCAACAATCTTGATCATAGAGAACTTAAAGGGAAACACACCTTCTTCCTTTCAGCAGAGAGGTGGAGACTATAGATGTAGAATGCAGTATATATTCACTGATGAATTGGCTTTGTTTCAAGTAAGGGTACAATGGGAGAAAAGTGTGGTTAAGGGGAAAAGAATGTTGCAAAAATAAAAGACAACAAGAAGGCTTAAAATCAGTAAGTCAAAAATCATCAGTAAAATAAATAATCCATAAGTGTGAATTTCACATAAATTTACCCTGAAATTGTTAACCAGAGGACATTGGTTTAATAGAACATGCCTCTCTTTTATTCCCCTTCCTTTTGTATTACCTTTCTTTTTGAAACCAAGATAATGATCAAGAAAGATACAGCCACATCATATAGAAAGTGGCAAAAAGCATACCGCCACCCATGTCCATAAGATCTTGTTAGACATGACAATGAGATTAAGTACATTCATTAAATTTGCTTATTGAACAACAAGCCAAAGAGAAGGGTGAATTGCACACTAAAAATTAAGCATAGAAAAATAAATTTAAAAGGAAAAGAGGGAGGACGAGTGAGCAAACCACAGATATCAGGTGGCAGATACAGACAACTCCTTATGAACAGGATTCTGACAACCTCACATTGCAGAAATTATCCTTTCAATAAACAGATGAAACAAGATTACTGTTGTGATGCAGTGCTTGAGCAGTAATGCTCAGCCAGATCAGGTAGCAAGTGCCACGTGGCTACCCTGAAGAATTCATAAGGTAGATGGAACTTGGCAAATGTTCCCAAGCCACTGAAACAGATTCAAAGCACAAGAGAAGTTCTAAATTCATTCTGGAATTATAATGCAAGGTCTGTATAGCCTTGAGGGGCAGTTTTGAGCTGATCACATACTGAAACAATAATGGTCTGCCAAAAACCCCAAGACTGTGCATCACTTAAGATGAGCTGGAATGGACACTTTGCAGTTAAAATGCTGAAACTGGTCTGTGGTTCTTCTGATATGATGACTGTCACCAATGTAGAAATCTAGTTAATCAACGTATATGGGGAAAATCAAGTTAAAGGGGGGAAAAACATAACTCAAAACTAAAAAAAAAACCTCAAAAATTAAAAAAAAAAGTTTTAAGTACACTTAAAAAAACACATACACAAACTCTAGCACAATCTTCACAACAAGAAGCCATAATTTTTTTTAAAAGAGTACATGTGAAAGGATGGAGAATGAATGGTTATGAAGGACTATAATGGTTTAGAATTCAATATCTCAGGAAAGAAAGAAACCATCTCCCTTCTCTAGCAATGGCCCAGAACTTGACCCTGTAACTCAAAATATATATCTACTCCAAGAGGCCCAATTAGTGAAATCATTCCAGAAACTGGGCTTTCTGGGAACGTATTTCAGCATCTACGTGCCAAAAGCATAAGTCATAAAGGTAAACTAGTTGAATTCTACCAAAAAAAAAAATTCTCAAGAATTTCTGCCCAGCGGGTCAAACAGCTCATCTTGCAAAAGATGTATGTAATGCATCTGAAAGCATTTTAATCTTAAATTTAACATATCGTCTTTGCGTTTTGTTTTCAAGTCATCATCAAAAGAGGGAAAAAGCTCAACAAACCAGAATGCCCAGATAATGAGACTTTTCAGGAGGCAGGTTTTGTATTCATAAGTCTCGAGGAGTTCACATTTCAGTCCTCAAACAAAGTAAAATATAAGAAGACTAGAAAAGAAGGAAGAAGCAAGGTTGTCAGGGGCACTAAAAGCCAAACAGGGATTTTACTTCTGATCTTAAGTAATAGGGAGGTAGTGAAGTTTATTGAGTTGGGAAGTATCATAGTAAAGCATGCACCTCAGAAAGTCAACAAAGAGGCAGCCATGTAGTGAGGAGAGACCTAAGTATGGCAGGGAGACACTCTAGACGTGAAGGGATAAAGGGCCTGCCCATGGGTGGTGGCCACATGAGAAGAGAGAAATAGCATTAAGAAATAATCATGCTTGGTAACAGACTGGATATTGGGGGGAGTGCGAGCGAGAAGTTATGGGTGACAATTAGGCTACAGGCCTGGGCCACTGAGGGTTTACCCTCAATGGTAATAGGGAGTTTGGAAGAAGGGGGGGTTTGGGGGAAAGATAATGAATTCTGTTTTGGACATGCTGAGTTTGTGCAGCCTACAGTTTGAGGTGTTCAATGGGACATCTGGTGATGTGAGACTGAAGGTCAAGAGGGAGGCTGGGGCTGTATAAACAGATTTGAGAATCATTTGCATGGAGACGATAATTGAATGTATGGGAGTTGATGAACTCCTGTAGGGGAAGGAGAGGGCCAAGGAGAGATAGACTCTTGGGGGCTGCTCATGATTAGTGGGTGTGACCTGTAGGAATATCCAGCAAAGAAGACTGAGAAGGAATGGGTAAGTCAGGGAGGAGGAGAAGCAGGAAAAAGCAATGCCACAGAAACCTAGAAAGATGAGGTGAGTGACAATATCAAAGGCCACAGACTGGAGGCTACAGAGGGAGAAAAACCATTACATTTGACAATTAAGAGATCAATGATTCTGGAGAGAGCAACTTCAGCTGTTAGAGACCAGACTGAAGAAGTTTCCCAACCAGAGGAGAGCACATGGTAGCCCTGATTGTTGATGGCCTTATTAAGGATTTAGCCATGAAAGAGAGAAGAATCAGATAGCAGGAATAGTTGGATCAAATAAATGCGAGTTTTCTAAGGGTAAGGGAGATATGGGTAAGTCTGTAGGTGGCAGGGAAACAGCCACAAGACAGGGAGAGATTCAAAGTGAGTGAGAGCAACAGAAAGGGCAGTCTGTAGAAGATGGGATAGAAGGGGATCAAAGGTGTAGGCAGAGAAGCTTGTCTTGGCAGGGAGACAGGCCACCTCCTCATATGAAACAGGGGCAAAAGAGGAGATAGTGAAGGAAAACAAGAGACGTGAGATTTGAAGAAGAGTGGCATCTCGGGAAATGGATACTTTTTTTTTTCAGTGGAAAGAAAAAAGACAGCAGGGGTCTGGGGTGCAATGCAAAGTTTGATGAGAGGAAAAAATCTGGAACAGTTGCTGTTAGTGGGAAAATGAGTAGGTGCCTTGCTGCAATAAGGGCCCAGTTCAGATTATATAGTGTAAATTTGTAGCGGACCTAGTCTGCCTGATTCCAGGATTTTCTCTAGCTCTTTCTTATAGCATGAATTGGAATGAAGTGAGTGGATGGTGGGAGTCACCCAAGTTGATTGTATTCCTCATGCTCATCATTCCTCACCTCATGATAACATTTCATCACACACACACAAGCTTGTTCAGCCATTCACCAATCAACAGACACCTACAATGCACCCAGTTCTTTGCTACCTCAGAAAGTACTGCTATAATATTTTGGTATAGAGCACACCTCTTATTTTACAAATGAGAAAACTGAGGACACAGTTAAGGGTCTTGTCTAAGGTCATAAAAAGAGCAAAGCGTCATGCTCATATTTGAGTTTTTGCTAATTAAAGTTTTTATAATATCTATAATATAGTTATAATAATTGGCTATAGTAATTGTTATAAAACAATAATTGCAGCATTTCTATATAATGCCTATGATGTGACAGCTACTGCCCTTTACAGTATCTCATTTGATCCTTACAACAACTCTGGGAGGTAGTGCTATTATTATCCCCATTTTACAGTTGAAGAAACAGAGGCAAATTGAGGTTAAAGGACTTGCCCAGGGTCACCCAGCCAGTAAATGCTCAGATACAATAAAGTTCTCTACTGCATAGTAGTCTTAGAACAATGTCCTTACATGCACATGTAAATTATAAATAATTTAGAATTACACATACATAAATGATAACTATAAAAGTAAAAACAGGATTAGAAAGGAGGCCAATTATATTGAAACAGGGTTATCAAATAGATATTTTAAAACATAACATGTTCCTGCACACCAGGTTAAGAAACTCTTCTGCAAACAAGATTGGCCCCTGTTAGCCCTTCTACTTCTGGCAAGTCTTTATCCTCACTGGTTCAATGGGCTTTATATCTGTTCCTTCGGCAGATCCCTCCGAGTTGGGGGAGGCCTCAGCAATCATCTGCTTCAACCCTTCCTAAGAAGAAATGACCACTACACTACCGCAGACAAGCAGGCCTCGGAGCTCTGGCCAAATTTAGGAGGTAACATGTTCATGCATACATGCAGAAGCACACACGCGCAGATACAATACACATGCACACGCGCATGGGGGCTTGGTCTGTAAAATCTGCAGGATGCTGACTCTACTTGGAAAAGGAACAAACTCAGAACCAGAAGCTCCAAGCCAAAGCCTCTTACTTGCTAGCCATGTGACCGTGGGTATCTTAGCTTCTCTGTGCTTCACTTTTCTCCTCTGTAAAATGGCAACAACACTTGTCCTATTGACCTCTCAAGAGTGTTGTTGAGGGGGCAGCTGGGTGCCTCAGTAGATTGAGAGTCAGGCCTAGAGACAGGAGGTCCCGGGTTCAAATCTGGCCTCAGACACTTCTCAGCTGTGTGACCCTGGGCAAGTCACTTGACCCCCATTGCCTAGCCCTTACCACTCTTCTGCCTTGGAACCAAAGCACAGTATCGACTCCAAGACAGAAGTTAAAGGTTTAAAAAAAAAAAAGAGTGTTGTTGGGACAGCCCTAGGAAAACCTTCAAGTGCCAAAGGATAGGAATAAGTTATATCATTATATCATCTTAATTATATCTTAATTATAATTATATTATATCATCTTATTAAGCGGAGCGTTCAGCGAGGCTTTGGGGGAGACGCAAGGTTTGCCCACAGTAGGTGTGGCTGCTGTCCTCAAGGAGTGAACAATCACTACCGCTAGTGGCACTTAGAGTCTTGAGTGCTAGGCTTGGAGGCAGAACAATCGGGGTTCGAATTCTACTTTTAGTACTTATTAGATTCTTGGCGATCTCTGTACTTCGGGCAATAATCCCTAAAATTTTCTACTGCATCCCTGAAGAGTGCTTTGGGGGAAGGAGTTATCGCACCAGGAGATCTCCTTTGCACCCTCCCATACTGCCGCTACCTGACACTTCTATGACCTTTTAAGATTTGTAAAGTTCTTTTCCTTATCTCATTTGTCCTCATCACCACCCCGCGAGGCAGGCAGGGAGGCACCTGGAGTGCTATCCCCATTTTACAAAGGAGGAAGCCGAAGCTCAGAGACATGAAGGGAGTTGGCCAATGTCGACCAACAGTTGAACTCAGGCCTTTCCAGGCTCCAAGTCTAGCATTCTTTCTACCATATCATTAAAAAATTTTGTACTGCCATGCAAAGCACACTTCCATATTGGTCACTGTTGTGACACAGTCATACTAAACCAAAAGCCCCAAATAAAACCGTCAATACACTGATGTGAAATAGGACTCCAACAGTTCTTTCTCCAGAGGCGGATGGCAGCCCCCGGCAAGGCTGTCAGGATTGTCCCACATCATTGCACTGTGAGGACAGCCGAGTTTTCATAGATAAGCATTGTACAACACTGCTGTTACTGCGTACAGTGTTCTGGCTCTGCTTATTTTGCTCTGCATCAGTTCCTGCAGATCTTTCCAGCTTTTTCTGAAATCATCTTATCACTTCTTATAGCACGATAACAACATGTATCACAGTCTGGTCAGCCATTCCCTAACTGATGGACATCTCTTCCATTTCCCATTCTTTGCCATCACAAAAAGAGCAGCTATCATTATTTTTTGTACAAATAGGCCCTTTCCGTTTTATTATTATCTCTTTGGGATACAGACCTAGTAGTGGCATTACCAGATCAAAGGGTATTCACAGTTTTATAGCCCTTTGAGTGTAGTTCCAAATTGCTCTAGAGAATGGTTCAATCAGTCCATAATTCTACCAACAATGCATTAGTGTCCCAATTTTGCCACATCCCCCTCCAACATTTACTTCTTTCTTTTACTGCTATATTGGATAATCTGACAGGTGTTGTTTTAATTTTCATTTCTCTAATCAAGAGTGATTTAGGACATTTTTTCATATGATTATTGATGGCTTTGATTTCTTCATCTGAAAATTGCTTGTTTATATCCTTTGACCATAAGTCAATTAGGGAATAGACGATACCATTTTGAACTCTGTCTTGCTCCCTAACTGTTTCAAGTGGACTTATCTCCCTAGCCCAGCGGTTCTCAGCCTCTCAATTTGTAGCAACGAGAATACATAATGCATATCAGGTATTTACATTCCGAATCCTAACTGTAGCAAAATGACAGTTTTGAAGTAGCCACCAAAATAACTTTTTGGTTTGGGGTCACCGCAACGTGAGGAACTGTACTGCGGGGTCACGGCATTAGAAAGCTTGAGAGCCACTGCCCCAGCCTTATCACAGTTAGGTAAGTAACCAATGCTTAGAAAATATTGGCTAGTTCAAAACCTCCGAATCTAGACAAGTCCTCATTATTGTTACAGAGCTTGTAGCAAGACCTATTATAAAGTTCATTTTCTTTTGAAAGATACAAGTTTATTCATTTTAAATGTGACTCTGATTAAAAAAAAAAAGCCTACTACTTCATCACCAAGGCTTTGCCTATCAAGCTTTACTTCCTAGTTACCTTGATTTTCTTAGCTTGCACTATAAACTTTATGACTGGAATCCACTCATCCAAGAAGAAAAGCAATTTTACTATTGCCAATCGGATCTAACATTTCATAATTTTAATCCTTGCTTTTTCAATTAACAGATGGACGCATTGTATTCATCCATAAACACTTCAGAAAAAAGTAATTTCTTTAATGTACACCTGGGAAGGACAACTGTAATCTGGATTTGTACATTCAAAGAATAATGCAATTTAATTATTAAAGCAATTTAAAGCCACTAAGAACATGATGCAATGTTGAAAAGTTGATTCATTCTGAGGTGTTTTTTTCCCTCATCACAGTATTCTGAGTTCTTTCACTAAGTGAAGCTGCTTCCCCCTCTCCCTGTATAGTCTCCCAAACTTGCCTGACCTCATGAAGGATGATTAAGTCTTGTTAAGAATAAGGCACAAAGATTTCAGAAGTTAACAGATCTCCTCATGTAACCTAGAAAAAGGCAAATTAATCAGTTTTCTAATAACAATAAGAGCTATCATTTACAAAGTGCTCTATAAGTATTATCTCATTTTATCCTCACAGCAACCCTGGGAGGTAGGTACTAGTAACATCCCCATTTTACAGATACAGAAACTGAGGCAGACAGAGGCTAAAATGATTTGCCTGGGGTCACAAAGCTAGTAAATGTCCAAGGTTGAATTTGAACTCAGGTCTTCCTGACTTTAGGCCCCGTGTTCTTTGCACTGTGTCACCTTGCTGCCTCTAGTCTCTCCTAAAAAATTAAGAAAGTCCAACAATTTAGAAGTCACTATTTTTCCTGTATTTTGATCCCTGAATGTCATGGCACAAGGTACAAGGTAAGAATTTTTTTCCCTTTGAGAAAAGAATCCAGGTATTTAAAATAATGAACATCTTTTGATTTAAGAGATGAAAAAACTTTTTATACCAAATCTCAGTTCTAGATGTGATTGATAATTGCTTTTGTTCTTTCCATTTTCTGGAAGTCATTTTGGAAGCACACACAGTCAAGTACATTTATTGAAAGACACATATTCCCAGGCTCAAAAACCGGACAAGATGCTCTTCAGAAGAGGAAAACAAGCCAGGCAATGTGACGTGTATCTGTGATCCTTGCTATGTGGGGGCGTCTAAGGCTGATAGATTGCTTGAGCGTAAGGGTTCTGAGCTGCAGTAGGGCTAAGCCAACTGAGTTCCTGTATGAAGTCTGGCACAAACATGGTGGGAGTGGAGGGCCAAACTGGCTCATTGTGGAGAAGCAGAGGGTAAAGCTTCTATGACAAAAAATTGCTGGGATCAGGCCTATGAGTGGCTGCTGCACTTCTAGCCTGGGTAAGATAGGTAGACAGGCAGATAGAAAGAAAGAAAGGGAGAAAACAAAAACAAAAACAAAAGAAAACAGGACAAAGGAGGAAAAAAAGAACCATATTAATTTGTGAAATAATTCTGTGTTTTCATTTCTTTTCTGGCAAGCATCTTAATGTTTCAACGTCACCAGCAATTGGCACGAGTCTAACAGTTGACTTAAGAGGATAGAAGTCCAGCCACTAGAAGAGCTGTCCCATGGGCTATGGATCTGAATAACCATATATAAAATATGGCAACACAAATAACTTAGTACTGTTTGTGCCTGCATTCCTGGAGAAACCAACCAATCTTACTAACAGTTTGGAAGCATGTGTGGATTAATGAGCAACCTTGCAAAATGGCCAATATGGCATAGTTCAATTCTCCTATAAAGTGTACTTCAATACTGTATTCGCTTAGTGATTTTTTTCACACGTGACAGAATCCAGTTAAGTCAACAATGCCAGATAGGTTTGGAGTTCCTATATATCCTTAATGTCTTTTATAAAGATTTTTAAAATCGGACTGAGTGGATTGACTTTGTAATTTATGATCTGTAAGAACAAAGCTGTGGAATGAATTCAAGAATTATATATTACCAAGTATGTAAAGATAAAGGCATTGGTTTAAATGTTGTTTTTGCATAAGTTTACTTACCGCCATATAAGCATTTGTTCCAACATACGTCTTGGCTATAGAATTCACCAGCTATGAGACAAAACAGTCTGTTAGAACAATATAAAGATAATGTGGAAATAAAATGGGCAATTATTCCTCATTTAACCTACAATCATCATTCCTATAAATCAACTAAAAATTATGTAAAAGGGAACAAATTTATTTACAAAGGCATTAAAAATGATTAAATCTCTCTTTTCTTTTGAATGCTATTTCCACTTTAAACAAGCACAGCATTACAGTTTATAGCAGATAACCTTAAACAATTCTGTTAAGCAGGATGCTTATAGCTTTAGTACCCCAAACCCGCCTGATATAAAAAGTCAATTTGAAGTAGAATTTGAACACACTCATTTTTGAGTCAGATGGCTCAAGATGTGAATGAAGCCACATGCATTACTAGAATGAAATGAACACTAAATACACTGGAGGGATAACAGACTTTGACAACTCATAATACAACGTTGACCTCCTCTTTGGTCTTCGTGTTTGGCTGAGAGTAAAGGTGGCTGCAATTCAAATCAACATCACAGTACGCTCATGGGTCACTATCACCGAGGTTCTCAGGGGAGGCCCAAAATGGAAATTAATTAAAATTTGTGCTGCACATTGTAATGGCCCACCGCCATTGTTGCTCCCAATATTAATTTTTATTGTGGGCCAGTTGGGCTCCCCAGACACAGCTCCCACTCTGCCCTCCCTTTTGTCTGGCCAAAACGCTTTCATATCAAAGCTGCATATCAATGAAGTTTGCTATTCGTAAGTAGTAATTACAATATCAGCAGTTTTTACTGTCATTAAACAATGAACAATCATATTCTGATGAAGAAAACTCGCTCAGAGATTAAAAATGAATAACGTGTTCCCAGCGAGGCTAGCATTCTGAGGTTCTGTTTGTCTGGCAGCTAGGTGATTTTAATTCCAGGAAGAAGGAGAAGATAAAAAATATTGCAGTAGTGGGAGAAGAAAAGGAGGAAGAGAGCTACCTGAGTGCTAACTCCAAAATCACAGAGCTTGACCTGTCCTCTTGTGTTCACCAACATATTGGAGGGTTTCACATCTAGAGCAGGATCAAAGGAAAGCAAAATGTAAATAATTCAATACATATAGCTCTAATAATTAAAAAGAAAAATGCAAGCAACAGCTACACATATCTATGAAGATCAAATTATGTCACTGATTATTTTCTCAATCCTAAGCATATGAGTATAAACATAAACATGGGTATATTTCTCAGCTATTCTACTTCTAATTTTTTCTATTTTCTATTGGACTGTGGGTTGATTATTAGTACAACCAAATCTTCATTTCTAAAAGATCAATATCCTGAAATTTTTTGATGCTATTGTCTTCCAGTCTAAATCCATGGTCCTGTGATCTTGTAAAGGATCTTCCTTTTTTCCCCCTTACAATGTTTTGGTTGCTCAAAACCCCTCTGTGCTCATCCTCATGGATGAGTAGAAAAACCGTCATATAAGGACTAAGAATATCTCTTGACAAGCTTATTCCATGTAGCAACCATGATTCTATAGCACTCTTTCCAAAGAAAGTACTCTGCCCTTTTCTTTTTGAGTACAAGTTAAACTGCTAAAAATTAGTTTCCATAACTGCTCTCCACTCACTTCAATTTCTGTTCATTCCAATCTAATCTACGTATTCCCGCTGGATTAAGTTTCCAAAATCCCTTAGTCCTTTTCCAGCTTAAAAGTCTTCATTGGTTCTCTATCACCTACAGAATAAAGTTGAAATCCTGTACTGTTATCTACACTAATCTTATCTAGTGTTATCTAGTGTTAATCCTACAGTGTTATCCCAATTTACCTACTTAATCTTTCTTTTAAAAAAAAATTATCATGAACATGTCATCATTGGGCATGACTGTTCCCATATATGAAGAAAGCCAACGTTGTTTTTTGTTATTCATTTATGCCCATCTTATATTAAACTCAAAACGATTTCTTCAATGTACCTATAATAAGTCTTAATGGCTTCCTGTCAGTCACCCTGTTTTGGCTCATGCTATTCTTCCCACTTGGAATGTTCTCATACTCTTCTCTGCCTATAAGAATGAGGCCGATTCAGCTCAAGTGGCAATACCTTCAGGAAACCTTTGTTGGTCTTTCCAGTCCCTGGTGACTTCTTTCTCACCTGAACTTCTCTACAACTGACAGTCAGAAAGATGCTTTTGGTTTTTGTATACTGTCTTGAATATTCATTTTCTTTCTATATGGCTCTGCCTTTTTTCCTTAACTAGATTAAGCTTTTCAAGACCAGTAACTATCATGTACTTCTTAGTATTTTCTACAAAACCTCACTTGGCACATGTTATCCTTGCCAAAAATATTAGTTGAATGATTATACTTTAAGATATGGCCTTTTTTTTTTAAAGGAAGACAAGCTATCCGAATTCTTAAAAGAAGACAAACATAAGTGACCTTTGAAACCAGCTACCTCAATTTAAAAACGAAAAGCTGAAGCTGAAATGAGTCAGGGTTGCTCGCCTGATGTCATATAACTAGTGAGTGGTAGAGGAGAGATTTGAGCCCAGGTTCTCTTATCCTAAATCTAGAATTCTTTTCATTGCATTACATGGTACTGTCTCGGATTTAAGTGTACTACATGTTAAAATATGCCCTTTCCCAAGTTTTCCCAAATAAAACCACTGTAGGAAACATAAACTAGCCAGTTTATAAGATGGGTGATAATTTGAGTCTAATCAATAGCATTTTATTCCTTAATCAGAATTATTTTTGTTCATCTTAAATTTTAAATACTTGGCTGGTTACTTTATACAGTATCTTTGTATTAAAGGCAAAGATGATTTAAATTGTGTTCATGCAGAATGTTGGAGCAATACCAGTCTAAATGTTTCAGTGTGCCACTTTCATCATTGGTAGACTTATTGTAAATGGTATAATTGAAACAAAAAATGGCAAAGTAGAGCTCATCCCTGTTGTAGAAAAAGAATTAAATGAAAATTGGAGCAGGCAGAGATCACTTTTAGCTGCTAGGAGAGGGACAAATGGTAGGAAAGGTTTCTTGGTGAGCCTCAAAAGGAGAGACTTCATTAGGTACATGTGGAGGGAGCACATTCCAAACTGGAGAGAATGGAGGGCATTGAGGTGGGGAACAACACAACTGCATTGTTAAAGAGGTCTGACCTTTTGCTTCAATCCCTTAATATGATGCTAGTTTTTTTTTTTATCTTTTTCTACTTGACAAGTTATTAGGTAATGGAATGAGAGTGGTAAAGAAGCTGCTATTTTTAGACTTCTGTTATGTTAAAATTATGTTTTATGAGATCCAAAGAGAAAATGTTTGTCTTCTCTCTTATATCAATACTAAGTATCTAGTTTGAAGGCAAGAAGAGCAGTAAGGGTTAGGCAATTGGGGTTAAGTGGCTTGCCCAGGATCATATATATAGCTAGGAAGTGTCTGAGGCCACATTTGAACCCAGGACTACCTCTCTACCCACTGTGCTACTTAGCTGCCCCCTTCATCTATTTTTAAACAAGATTTATTTGAACTAGGCTTAATTGTGATACCTTCAATAGTCTAATTGAGATTGTGGTCTCTACTCCATGGTTGAGTGAATAAGCTTAGAACTGACCACACCAGACATGAGGAATAATTTGCAGCTTTCTTCAAATCATACTTTTCTTCTCCAATACTTTTTGGAAGGAGAAAAATGTGCTTATCGTCCATCTATCATTTGGCCAACATACAATGTGTATAATATTTCAGAATAACAAAGCCCCAAGAAGACTATGTATATATGTGTATTTTTCTTTTCTTTCTTACCTTCCCCTACTCTCAGCTTAAATTCCCACAGTCCAGTGTGGTACAATTTTAATCTCCCAATATGTCAGAATGAGGATAGAAGCATCAATTTAAGTTTCACTTCCTGGATAAAATGTTTTACACCTTTATGTCAAGGATATCAACTAACCTCATATAAAGCTGCTGAACTATTGCTTCAAGCCCCAAAGAAAGTCTTCATGTGTAACATGCAAAGTCCCTAACTCCCTAGAATGGCTCCACAGGAAAGGGCCACTGGAGTATTTGATTTGTTTTGACTGCACTCTGAGCCAGACAAAATAAAACATAAAGAGAAGAGGCAGAAGGAGGACTTTTTAAGAGGCAGTTAGACATGCTCTTATTTCAATAAAATCTCAAGTCATAGAAAACAGCATGAATGGGAGAGTATCATTTTCCCTTTAAAAACATTATGGGATTTCTCCTTGAACAAGGCATACCAAAGATGAGTCATTAAAATAACAGATCATAAAGGGCAATTATCAGTGCAGATCAGAGTCATTTTTACTTAATCAGGCCATTAATTATTAGAGTTTAATAATTAGGTACACTGAAGGCAAGAGAGCTGACACCAATAGTGGATATTGATTTTATTGAGTCAGTCCAAGGAAGACTCTTGGTTTATTTTTAAAATAAAAATAAAAGTCAGAGAAACCAGACACAGGTATTTTTTCATATAACTAAACACATTTCCTATAAAAATAAAGAAATTTTACTGCAAAATATAGATACCTATTTATTTTCAATAATATGATATAAGGCAAGGATGAAACAGCACAATTTAATGTTCTCTTCCTTTGAGGCTCTAAAGTTTAGTGATATTTTATTTGTTATTATGAGATTAGGAGAGGTATGAGAGCTAGGTTTCAGTATTGGATCTGCCACAACTAGAACCTGGTATGGGCTCCAAGAAGTCATACTTTCACAATTTTCTTGGAAGGCAGGAGGAATCTGACAGGGCCAGGTATTAGGTGACATTGCATTTCAGGCTAACTCGAATGCAGGCTTCTAAAGATTTCTTCTACCTTTCTAGGACTCAACCTCCATGTACAAAATAAAGGTTAGACTGAATACTCTAAGGCCTTATCTAGAAAACTGTGTAATTTCACATTTGTCACTGACTTAAATTAAGTGGCTGACTCTTGTTAAATTGCCATAGCCAAGCAGCTGATATGTCGAGTAGGAAAATTCCATTCACATCATCTCACTTATTTCAAGGGTTTACAACATGAAAATGATGTTCTAAGTGCTGAAGGGGATGCAAAGATGACCTCAATGGGCTTACCACTTAAAAGAGTAGAATAAGCATCAGTACATGCAAATCACTATAATACAGAACAAGCCAGAAAAATATATGAGAAGTAGAAATGGATTGCTCTCTGGTGGAATAATGCTGACTACATAGAGGAGGTATCATTTGAGCTGGACCTTGGAGAATGACTAGGAAAAAAATGAGCTCAAATAGAGTGAAAAGAACGACCCCCTGTGATTTAGAAATAACCAACCTTCTTGTTCTTTGGAGGGATCTGAGCAGATATGGTTACTTAAAAAAGACAGAAGAGGTTCCCCTGGGTTGGTCATACCTTCACAAAGTCCTTGGAAGGCAAGAGGAATCTGACAGGGGCAGGTGCTAAGTGATGTTGTATTTCAGCCTAACTGCTTCACCTGAACACAGGCTTCTAAAGATTTCTCAGAAATGACAAGAGCTATTCAGCTGAGATGGCTGAAGAGTCAAAATTACCCAATCACAACATTTGCCTTGAGTCACAATATTTTCACTCTTCTTCTGTGAGATTTCACAGTAGCTGAACTTTTTAGTGATGAATGGTATAATGAATCTTTGAGTTATAGCAGTGACAGTGTAAGCAGATAACAGGTGATTTGAGGCAGTTATAGCCAATAATTTGTAATGCTTAGAAGATTATCAGGAAAACATGGGGAAGAAGGGGAGAAGGGAAAGCCTGAGAAAGGAGCTTTTACAATTAGGGTCTTCTGTCATTCTGAAGATAATAATAACAAGTGGCTTTTTAAAGTAGTTTGGTAATAACTGAATGGAAAGTAGCCCCCAAAACACTCATGTTTTTCATTCATTTTTGACATACTGTTACTTTCCTGTGGCTATTGTGGTAGTTTTCTGTCTTAGGCAAAGGAGAACTCTTTAATTATAATCCTAATTATCCGTTAAGTAGGTTTATAGATTTTATAGCTGGAAGGGTCCTAGGAAAAAATTATAATCCAGGAATTCCCTGGAAAAAATCTAATCCAGGAGTTCATAACATTTTTTTTTGTGCCATGGACTTCTCTGAATGTTTTAAATGCATAAAATAAAGCACAAAGGATTACAAAGGAAATCAATTATATTGAAATACAAATTATCAATTTTTTAAAAACACAAATACATGGATTAAGAACCCTTGATCTATTCTAAAACATTCATTTTATAGGAGATCCAGAGATGGAAAATGATTTGCCCCAAACCTCACAGGTGGCACATACAAATAGCAGGGCTGGTATTTGAACCCCAGTCCTCTTAACTAGATGGCCTCTGAAATCATTTAGAGCTCTAGATAAACAAATACTCTCAATTCAATGCCCTTTCCACAAGACCTTATTATCATATGCTCTATGCCAAGAGGAAATGGACATTTCAGAATACTACTATAGAGTAGGCAGTCTGATTAATTCAAGTTCTGGGTGCTTTATAGACAATAAGGATTTTAAGGTTCTTCCTCCAAGTCAACTAAGCCTATGTTTACTCCCAAATAACGGGTTTGAAAGTAAAAAATTCAGTCAACCAATCCAGTTGTTGGTCCACATGATACGATTGTGGCTGGACTGACTGATCTCTTTCACTGCACTGCCCAAATTGACTGTGAAATTGGCGTCATGTCGATACAACCCAAATTTTCACACTTAATGGTCTCATGATGGAAACTGTATTTTTATTTGGATTATACCAATTAACCATTAAAAAAATCCACATAAACAAGATCAAGCTGAAGCTCACTAATAAAAGCTCCCATTCGAAAGAGACTAGGATTTTTCTAACACTTCACAAAAGGCAGCTCCACCCACTGGCCAGCCCCTGCTGCCCACACAAATAGGGGTCAAAGTGGGTGGTTATCCCTGGAGTCACATTTTGGCTTGTTGCCAATAGGTTTAAAAACAGATAAATAAAAGCTCTTTATAAAACCATAGTGGGAGACATTGTCTACTTTGTTAACGAAGGTCCTTAACTTAATGGGACCCAAGAAGCAATTTGAATTTAATTCTGGGAAAAATTTTGTCTCTGTAGTTGAATCTGTCACTTTCTTTTGTCAGATAAAGAAAATCACAGAGCAAGTTTGTTTCTTCTCTTCCCTTAGCTGTCATATAGCTAAGGGCCAAATTCCCTATTTAGAATATTAATCTGAATATTCAGGTGCCTGGGATCATCTATGGCTTCTGCATCTTTTAAATGATCCCTGTTTTATCCTTCAATGCCTTATTTTACACTGTGGTTTTAACATTTAAGATCCTCCAAGTTCTCTGAGAAGGATATAGGATAGACATCTTAAAAAAATAAGCTTGGTTTCAGAGAATGGTCTGTAGGTCTGATGTGAGATGACAATGAACGAAGGCTGAAGTTTCTTCTCCTTGACTTTTTTCTTCTGAAAAATCAATAAAAATGTGCACACTCACGGTTCTGCTGCTAGGAAGCCATTCTCAGTTTAACTAGAGCTGGGGGAAACACCAGCAGGTCTCCCCTCCTAGTGACCACAAACAGCAGTACAACGGCCAAAGCCCTTCATCAGCCCTCCTCATTATGGGTAATTGTCTTACGAAAAGACACCAACCAATATATCTATCTAGTTATTTCTCAGGGACTGCATTCTAATGAAGTAAAACAGCAGGTACAATTAAATATAGAATATGCTGACATTTTACATTACAAATTCATCCATGCACAACAGGAATGCACTTAAAGGAAAACCACAATGCAATATAAGTTATTCTAATCATTCTATCACATAATAAAGAGCAGGTCAACCAAATATTCTTTTAAGTGCCTTAAATAAAAATAAGCAGCATAATTAAAAATTCTAAATGACATTTGCTGTCTTGCACAACTCATGATGTAGCTTAGTGCAGGGCAAATGCCGCTTTGCTATTGAGTCTGTGAAAGTGAGACATGACTTGCACAGCTTACAGGGCTGAAAGGAATTGTAAAAAAGACCTCAGCGTCCAATCCTCCTTTCTTCTCTTGTCCCCTTCACACAAGTATGGGCTAGGGACAAAGATCACTGGACAAGGAGTTAGGAGACCTGAGCTCTAGTTTCGGTTCTGTGATTATAGATAGATCACTCTGTCCCTCTGGTCTTGGATCCGATTAGGTGATCTTAAAGGCCCATTCCAGCTCTCAAATTCTTTGATCTAAAGTAAAAATGAGGAATACTGAAAATTATCTTGAATTATTTTCATTCAAGACTATTTTAGCTTCTGGTTAGACAGTCCCACAGTCCTGTTCCACCCCCCGACCCCCAGGCTAGATGATAACTGATACTCTCCTTTTCTTCCTAAGGATCAAGGCCCAAGAGAAAGCATTAGGTGTGTCTTGGAGCTTGGGCTAGACAGGTATCACCCAGTGGCAAGGGCAAATTCCCATGATTTTTGGTGAAGTTTCTTGGAGAGCAGGAAGGGAAAGGAATTGGTCATGTTTTGTGTATCATCACGGAAATCTATGACTAGGGTAAGGGATGAAGTTTGGAATTTTGCAACTGAAGGAAGATTCATGCTAGCCTACATCATTGGGCATTGGCAGAGTTTCCATGCTACCCACAGCTCTGAAAAAGGCATCCCACACATCAGCTAATGGGAATGGACTGGTGAACCACTCTTCAAGTTCCAGAGAACTACTTGAGCTTTGCCTCAAAGAAGAGAGCTATGCCTTAGAGTGATTTCCCAAAGGCAAAGCAGGTGGCATTACCTCTTTCCACAGGATGCATGCTTACTTCATTCTGCCGCAATGTGTTCATTTTAACCTAATTTCATCGCTATAAAGATGTGTACACGAGAGCAGAGAGAATGGTGGTATGGCTTCCTTTGACCCCAGTGCTCTCTTGGGGGACAATCCTGGGACCCAAAGCTCCCTCAGAGTTACTAGGTCAGCTCTTCCCTGGCATGGGAAAAAATATCAATCTCCAGGTCATCACATTTTCTTTTCAAAATCACAATTTTAAGGTGACGAGATGCTAGTTTCCTCTTCATTTAGGAATCATTATGATGAGTACAGAAATCCTGAGGCAAAGGGAATGACCACTGTGGGGGAGGAACCTAATTCCTAGACATTCACTCTTATGGTTAGAGCTAGGGAAAAACCAACAACCCAGAGTCATTAAACTAGTTTGTTTACCTCAGCTAATGGGTTGTCTTTTTTTTCCCCAAAAAACACAAATGTTCATGAATTATGATCTACTGCAGCATCGGTATGTGATTAATATTTGCATTTAGAAGACGATATTTAAAGGACTTTTAAATAAGAGCCAAAAAAGGGTCATTATGCTCCCATTGCTAGTACTGGCTTAAAATAAATGTAGTAGTTTTTTCCCCTCTGAAGCACCAGGAATAAGGTTCTTTTTGATATGTTTGCTTAAACAGCTCTGCTGTATGTAGTAGAAAAGTATTCTGGACAATGATTTTGTGGCAAGAGGTCAAAGAAGAGAAGTACCAAAAATTGTGGTTACCATGTTATTAGATTAACCAATTTCTGATGATTCCTTTAAGGTGTTGCAATTTGTACAACAAATCTGTTTCTTTGATTCTTAATAATTGTCCATTATACCTCAGATGGCATTCAAATAACTTATAATTTTTAAAGTCAAAGGTTAAATAATAGCTACACAGGTATACCAAGTTTTCAGCTATGGTTCTAAAACTTGTGCATAAAATTAATTTATATAAAGTGAATTGTTTAAAATGTATACAGGGAATTTTTTATTTATAAAAATGTTAAGCTTGCTCTTCTTTGCTTCTTGATAAAGCATTTTCATTTTTTAGATTTCTTACATGGGAGAAAGGCAAAAAGGATTTGCCCTGAAGAAAGCAACAGAGAAGGAATTGTGAAGGTGATTTTGGAGGCTTTGGAATTCTGACAAAGGTCAGATATTTAATTTGGGAATGGAAAAATGTGGGAGAACTAGAGGAGAAGAACTCAAGGTAAAGGAGAAGGACAATGAAGAATGAGATGAGGAAGAGGAGGAAAAGGAGAAGTGAAGAACCAGAGAATGAGAGGGAATTGAAGGACTCAAAGAGGAAAAAAAGGCAAATGTTAGGAAAGGGTAAAAGTTTAGTAAGAGCTAAATCTATTTTTTTGTAATATTGGATACAACTTTTATTGAAGACTCATGGAAACTCATAAATGACAAGAGTCTCAAAAGCTGGGATACTGACAAAGAGTTACATTTTGCCACCCAAAACACTGAAATGATAAATCAAAATAAACAAAATGATTTTACTGATCCCTTAACTGAAGATAACACTGTGTCCTTTTAAATTCTGAGCAGTTTGCCTTTTATCCTCAGAGATATCTTCAGATTACAGCAACAGTTAGCAATCTGCTTGAAGGCCTTCAAAGTCTCTGGTTTCTGTAAAATGGGAATTACAATAGGGACCGAGGAATCAGGATGGGAGAAAAGCAGAAAGAAGTAAAGCTGAGCTCTCCTCCACAACTCCTCTCTCCAGGATATTAAAGACCAAATCTGGACTAGGAAATTAAAGAAATACTCATAGTGAGTCATTTTTCTGGCCCATATTGTTATGGTGAGACAGTGAGGGCTGTGAACTTTAAGGTAGATTTTAATAATACATTTTTAAAAGATGGAGAAATATGTGCTAAATTACAGTTAGGTGGATTTATAAACAGATAATTGGTTGGACCCAATTAATGGTTTAATGTCAACCTGAAAGTGTATCTTTGTCTAAAATTAAGTTTATTTAATTAATTAATTTAGATTATTTTTCCATGGTTACATGATTCATGTTCTTCCCCTCCCCTCCTCCCAACTCCTCTCCCCATAGCCAATGAGCAATTCCACTGGGTTTTACATGTGTCACTGATCAAGTTCTATTTCCAAATTATTAATATTTGCACTAGAGTGATCGTTTAGAGTCTACATCCCCAATCATATCCCCATCAAACCATGTGATTAAATAGTTGTTTTTCTTCTTTGTTTCTACTCCCATAGTTCTTTCTCTGGATGCTAAAAGGGTATCTTTAATAGAATGCCTAACATATCTATGCTTCATCTTCTGCTGGTCAATGTTTCTGTCAATGGCCTGGATAATGAAGTACATAGGATATCTGCCAAATTAGTAACACAAAGAAAGAAGAGGGAAATGTGTTTTCAACATTGGTTTTCCAGACTGGTCATTCCAATTAATCACAGTTCAGTTGCCTTTTAATGTCTTGTTTACATTATCAAAATTATTATGTATATTGTTTTCCTGGTACTGCTTTCTTTATCCTGCATCAGTCAATAGTCTTCCCATGGTTCTCAAAATTCAGTGTAATTCCATTCATATAACATAGTTTGTTTGGCCACTCCTCACTTTGTTTTTAGTGAGTCCCTACTTTGTTTTTAGTGGCTGTGGAAAAGAAGGTACATTAATATTCTGTTGGAGTTACTGCTCATTGATTTAGCTATTCTGGAAAATAATTTGGGATTATCTAAGAAAACTCACTGAACTATTAATATTCCATGATTTGGAGATTTCAGAAGGGGGTTTTGTTTTGATATGGTTGCTACTGTTGTTTTTTGCTATCATTAAAAAAAAAAAGTGCGGCTATGAATATTTTGGTGTGTATAGGACCTCTCTGCATTTTGTGACCATCTTATTGAGATGATTTTGAGGTCAAAGAATATCAACAGTTTAATGACTTTTCTTGAATAATTCCAAATTATTTTCCAGATTAGTTACATCAATGAGCAGTTCTCCAATGATGCGCCTGCTTTTTCACAGTCTCTCCAACATTGTCTGCTCTGGTCTTCTTTTTGCCAGTTTGATGGGTATGAGGTGAAATCTCGCCTGCATCTTTTTTTTTTTACAGCAGGTTTCTGTCAAAGTACTCAGGAGACTAGTTTCTCTTAACATTTCTTTGCAGTTATGATGTGATGAGGTATTGAAGCATTTCCAATACACTAAAATAGTGTCATTGGTTTTGGCATTTGTGATTATTCTGAGAGCTAGATTTATAGAGAAAAAAAATAAGGCTAGGCCACAGAATTTCCAATACAAAGATATGTGCCTAAATCATAAATCTTTGCTTTTCTAAATATAAATCCATTTAATGTACATTTTAGTTAGCATTCCTATCTCAAAGAATACGAAAGCTCTTGTATCAGAAAAAAAATAAGTTAAATGAATTAGGCCCACATGCAGAACAATTCTTCTTGAACACCAAGTATCTTGGTATCTTCTACAAACTTCCGACATCTGTGTCTGCTACCCTGGCTTGATTGCCAATTTTATTTTTTTTAATCTAAGTTCCATTCTCATTACCCTTCCATTTCTATTTTTTATCCTCAGGGAAAGAGAGCGCAGTTACTGTCAGGGCATTCTCACATCTTCCAAAGAAATGGTATAGGTGTTAATCTTGTATTTATGTTTGATGTGGGTAATGATGGTTATGACTAGAGCTTTAGGTTTATTAATATGCAGGGCTATCACCTCATTAGTGGCATGCATGTTTTGAAGTTAAGCTGCAATGTTTGCTATAATGTCTGATCTGGCCTAACAGACTTCCTCATTGTTCATTTCCTTTGTTTTTATCCACAGTCAGTAGGTGCCATGCTTGGAGGACTCAGACACGTGCCTTTTAATAAGGACAGTTTTTCCACAGCGGCTAATCATTGTGGAATTCCTGAGCCATGTTTAATAACTCTTTTCTAATGTGATTTTATTCTATGTTTGGTATTACATTATAGAAAATATTTATTAATTCTAACTCCAGAATGAGAAATACAACAGATACTCTTATGTGGTTTAGCAACAGAGTGTTCTAATATAAATGTACTATATATACACACATACATTGATTACCAATTTTGAAAGACTTAAAACACAATGAAATATACTTAACAGAAAAACTATACAACATGTTTTAATTTTTTGATGATTCAGAATGCAGCAGCCTCAGGGTTCTCATTATGAATGTCAATTATCTGTATATAATGTCAATTATTTGTAACTGAAATTCCAAAGCATTGGTTAATAGAGATTTTCAGTTGAAAGAATGTCAAATAAACTAGATTTTACGATAGCAATAAATCTCAACTGGATAGCTGGTTTCCTAGTTGCCATTTATTCATATTACATAATACTCTAAAAATTTACACTGGACAACCATTCAACTAAGCAGATATACTATGCAAAGTTTCTTTGGAAGTGATATTATCACCTTTCAGAAAATTAAAGACAGACATGTTGTTAGTATTTTCTAGTAGAAGTTGTGTAATTGGATGCTGGATGTCAGTGTTATTTTTTTAATACACAGCTTCAGTATCTTTAAAAGTAAAAAAAAATGATCCTAATAATTGTACAGTTATAAATATATTAATACATATTAGTGGTAATTCAAGGGAAATATGATTTCATGTATGGGTACATCTATCAACACAGATTTGCAATCCCTCTCCATCTTAAAAGACCATTTTCTTAAAATTGCTCTGACCAAAAAATACTAAATACCCAGTGGCCAGTCTTTTAGTGATGTGCATCTTTGGTAAGCTGGTTCTTGGATGGTAAATAGTCTATCTCTAAGCCTAGGCCTTAGAGGTCATCTAACCAAAGCACTTTATTTACATATGAAAACTGAGGTTTAGAGAGGAGTTCAAAATCATCCTAGCAATAATTCTTAAGCCAAATTCAATATCCATTCCATTATTAAACCCGATGTACAGAACTTAAGCTCTACTGGCATGGCTTTCAAGGTCACTCCATGTCAGTATGACTTAAGTGGAAGATATCAACAATGGTGTCTTTATAGCAACAGGTTAGAACAATACTTGAGGATTACTCCCAGTGCAGACATTTTCTCCATGAACCGAGATCACAATTCATCAATAACTGGGAGGATTGCCTGAAGCTCAGGGAAGATAAGTGATTCTAAGTACCAGAAGCAGGACCTGAACCCAGGTCTTCCTGATTCCAAGTCCAGGATCTATTATACAACACTGCTTCTCTCAATGATAATTTTTTATCCATGTAGCTAAGAATAAGGGATAGTGTACTAAGTCATTTACTGTGATATATTGATAATTCCACGATTCTTTGGTGTGGGTTTCCCCTCCCTTCTGGAAGATTATAAATCCTTCATGCTTACTTGTCCTCTCTCATTTTTGTCCCTGTCTCTCCATAGAACACCAAAAGTGCTGGGGGTCTTCCTTTGCTTCCTTTCTTTTAATAGTTGGTGGTTATCAGTATGTCAGGTGGGCAAATAGCTCATGGGGGCCATTCTTTGAAGCATGCACAGATATTTCCTGCCTGGTTTCAAGTGTACCATTTGAAAGTTTGTGGCAGGACTACTTCCGGCTATACACAAGAACTTGTAATGAAGAATCCCCCAACAGATTTTTCAGTCATAAGAGTAGATGACTCGGAGTTTACACAAAAGCAAGCTCTTGGCATCAGGAGGTCCTCCTGTTCTTTGGCAACTGCGAAGTATGTCCAACTATTTTGAGTTCATTTCAAGAAGGTAAGACTTGTTTCTCAACCAGACTCTATGCAGATGCAAGGATATAGGCATCTGAGATAGGCATCTCTGTCTCTCTCTATTTTTTCCTAATCTCGTGCAAATGGTTATTCTGTAATGGAAATATTTAAGTGTCTTGCGAGTTTTGAAAGTTCTCATTGTCCTGTAATGCCTATGAAAATGGCTATAGCATTCACTTTAGCATTGGCTAACAGTGTAGGAATCACTGGAATCAGACATACCAAGGGCACTGTGGAATTCCTGAGTGGAAAAAGTCTCCAGAGAAATTAAGAAGCTTTAGGGCATGGTGGTGAGGAATGACAGACACACCGACCCCCAAAAAGCTGCATGAGAACTCTGCAAAGGGAGGAAGCTCTTCCATCACTATAAGTTATAAGCTACCCCTCACTGCTATATATTGTCCTACATGCTAGCCTCACTAGTCTTGAACTGTAATTTTAAAATCACTCTCCTTTGGACATAGTGGAAACTGATGGGGGAGTGTGTTCCAGGTGATACCCACTGTTTTTGTTATACCATGTTTATAAATGCCTTTGCTAAATGCCAAGTAACCACAGGGTTACTCTTAGAACACAAGGCTAGCAACCTCTCTTCTAAAGACCCAACTTGCAAGAGTGAGTGTAAGCTGAAAACTTTACTCTTGGTACCCAACCAGTCCAACTTTTTCTTTTCATAAATTTTCTTGGTAACCTTTCTTGTGTGCATGTGATAAAATAAAATATTGCATGTTATTTAGTTGGGATTACACAATCTCAGAGCTGGAAGGAACCTCAACAGCCTTCAAATTCAACACAAAAAACCCAATCCTTATTCTAACACAGCAGACCAATGGTCATCCAGCTTTTGCTTGAAGATCTTCAGGGAGGGGGAACCTACTACTATTTCCACAAACTTCTAGGTCATTAGAAATTTTGGTTCTTCTAGGATCATGATGCTTGACAATCTGAAGACAAAATGTATTTTTGCAAGGATGCTGCCATTAAAAAAAGATGAACAGGGGGCAGCTAGGTAGCTCAGTGGATTGAGAGCCAGGCCTAGAGACAGGAGGTCCTGGGTTCAAATCTGGTCTCAGACACTTCCCAGCTGTGTGACCCTGGGCAAGTCACTTGACCCCCATTGCCTAGCCCTTACCATTCTTCTGCTTGGAGCCAATACATAGTATTGACTCCAAGACAGAAGGTAAGAGTTTTATAAAAAAATAAAATTAAAAAGATGAACTTCTAAAGCAGTAAGCAGCATGGGTTCATTGAAAGTGCTGCATAATTTCTCAAATGTAATTCAGTCCAATTTCCATCTCCTATTCCAATTCTGGGCCATTTTGCTGGCCATCTGCAGTGTTTGTTCAAGACCTATATACTGATGGCTGAACTCAGTGGGCTGCCTGTTCAACTTGCATGTCATGATTGGCAATATGCATTTTTCATCACTTTGTTTTTCCAAAGTAGATGGTTAATCTCTTTTGAATGATCATGGATTTCATAAAGAAGGCCCTGTAGTGTTCTATGCGACTTGCACAATGTCATCCACAAACAGGAACATCTGGTGAATCTCACCATCAATAGGGAATCCCTCTTCTATTTGGGTTCTTCTCCTGCCCAACACTGATAAATATCTTAGGTGACTGTTTTCCTGTTTTATGCCTCACTTGATATTGAACATGGTTATTCCTATGGTTACATCTGTCACAGAATCTTGTATGATTTTTAACATATGCTTGGGAGACCTTGTGAGAACATATTCTGTCCAGTGTGGCTTTTGAGATCCTTCCTGTTTATTTCTGAAGCTGCATGCCTAAGGGGCCAGGGGAGAGGTCATGGTGGAGGGGGAAAAGATTTACTGAGCATGTGACTGGTTCATCAGCAACATGGCAAAAGCAGGGCCCCCTCATCTTATTGCGTTGGATGCATAAGTGAGGTGGTGCAAAGCTATGAGTGCCAGACTTTTATAGCCAAGCTCCTGGTACAAGAGTATTGCTCCAGACAGATGATGCTTTCCTGTTTCACCAGTCCACAGGAGACAATAACTATATCCCTCGCCTATTTTTCAGAGGAAGCTGGACAAGGTTCCAGCTTGGGGGAGTGGGGGTGGGAAGCAGTGACAACTCCACACACTTTCAACCAAAGGGTTTTGTAATTGAGAATCTAGACAGAAATGCACGTGATTGATGGTTTCCCTGATGGAAGACTAGTTTTGAGTTTCAGGTGAGGTTTAGATATCTTGAGAAGACACTACAGCTTTTTACATTCTACATACATTTTAGTTTCAATGCTAAGCATTAGTCAGGGAACAAGATTCTTACATGAAGTGTAACCATTTGATTCTTGGAAGAAGTGATTAAAAAAAATAAAACCCTTACCTTCCATCTTGGAATCAATACTGTGTATTGGTTCCAAGGCAGAAGAGCAGTAAAGGCTGGGCAATGGGGGTTAAGTGACTTGCCCAGGGTCACACAGCTGGGAAATGTCTGAGGTCAAATTTGAACCCAGGACCTCCCATCTCTAGACCTGGCTCTCAATCCACTGGGCCACCCAGCTGCCGCCAGAAGTGATTTTTAAGAAGGGTTTGAGAGATATATTCTAATACTGCCTAGTAAATGCCTTGACACAAATAACCTGGTAGGTCTGATGGACCTGCTTAACCACTAGACAAAAGAGAAACATCAGAAGAGGGGGTGAGCATAGGATCTGAAGCTGGCTAGGGTAGAGAGGTCAACAGAAAGACCAAAGCCATGTAGCTAAGGGCCATTTGGCACAAGTAGGCTTTTTGGAATTGGCAACATGGGAGAAATGGTGTTTTCAGTGAAATCCAAAATCATTTGATTGCCATTGTTATTGGTTAAGGATTCAGGATGAAGAGAGGGAGCCTGTGAAGAGGCAAAAGAGTTTGAGGAAAAAGTCACAAGAAGTTAATCTGAAGTCTCACTTCCCAAGTACAGAAACTTGTGGTCTTAATTTTTGTTGTTGTTGTTGTTGCTGCATAAGTGGTACTACCCTTATCATGATATGATACCTGATTAATGGCCCTTTGACAGAAAGTGTTCAGAGGACAGCCAGAGTACACTTCCCATGATTCCTATGATGAGAAATAGGGGTTGGAAAGGCCAAAGCAATACCCTTCCATACTTGAGGAGGATCCTTAGGTTTGAGAGTGAGGAAGTACGGCAGACTGGACCTTTACATTCAGACCTTGGGCTGGCAGATGGAATGAGGTGGTATTTAAGCACTTCTCAGGTCTTTCAAAGACAGGGAGAAGGAAGAACTAACAGAACGTTGAAAAGATTCTAGACAAGGAAGCTCTCAGAAGACAAGGTAGTGGTGTTAGGCAGGCTTCTCTCTGGAGCAAGGCAGGGTAACATGCTGAGGGGAGAAGAGAACAGGACTTGGAGGGAAGATATTGTCAGATATTTGGGATACTGCCAGATTGAGAGAGGGAATAGGAAAAGATGGGTTCCCCATTTGTATTAGATTGGTTCTCTGTGTCCTGGCATGAGATGGTGGCTGCAAGTGGGAAGCAAGTGCCTACAGCTCTTCATAGCGGTATTTAGGAACACCAGGAGGTATTCTTCAGGGATAATGTATGTTGATATAGACTGGGAGATTGGTCTGAGCCAAGTCTGAGTTACAGAATGCATGAGTATACTGTAAGGATGAATACTCAGGATTGGAGAGTCAAATAACATGTTCTAGAAATGAAATTACTCCATGAGAGAAATTAATGTGGACTTTGGAGGCTGACATGGGAACAGAAGGAATAGCCTGAGAATGAGCATAAGCCCAGAAAGTATTCAAGGGAGGAGGGCTGTGACCAAGATGCCGGTATTCTCTCCAATTCATGTATATGATGTGAGATTATGATGAAAGTCTTTAAAATCAGATTCTAAAATGGCATATTTGAATTATGGGCTGCTGACTTTCTCTAGCTTCTGTTTCAGAAGGAGTACATTTTGATGGAGTGCAGAGACTACCAATGCCAGTACTCCAACTTTTCCTGGGGGATTATAACAGTTTATTTGTAAAGAATCTTTAAGGCTGCATTTTGTGTAACCAAGTCAAATATAAATTCAAAAACTGAACAGATAACTGATAGTGAAATCTTACTAAGAAGCCTCTATTCCTGCCAGTAAAGCATTACATTAAAAGTGTAGTCTGCTACAAAAAACAAGATGTGAAAGCCTATTTGCTCCTTGTTTATGTTTTGGTCAAAGATAGCCTTGATACGTAAGATTGTTCTCAAAGATGATTCTAGAGATGAGAAGAGGTCAACATATAGTTCAGTATTAATGGCTTTTTTGATCTTTTGGAGGCCCAGGGAGGAAGTGGTAAAAAATATACCATTCATGATCTTTTCCATTCTTTGGCATCTTCATTTTTCTGACATAACTAAAAAATTAATCCCAGAGTCTTTAAAATTGCTTGGGGGCACCAATTCCTTTCTGACTTCTTAAATAACATTGTTACTTTCTCACAGTTTATCAACATGCCAAGGTGACAGAATCCAAATATGGTGGTTCAACTAGTGTTGCCAGTGAAAATAGGTCACCATAGAAATGCTGGCACACTTGTGCTATTTTATATTTCTCCTAGTTTTCATCTACAAATGCTTTTAAAATCATCTAGCTTAGCAGGTCTCATACTAACTTTTTGGTTGACTAATTTTTGTCTGAAATGCTTATTAGTATTTTGTGAGAAGATGTGGCTTATAATGTTGCTCTTCTCTATGCTGTTTTACAAGTGAACTTGTATTCTAATACAGCACTGTCCTTGGTTGCCATGACTTTGTGTTCTATTACTGGCTAAAGAAATCTCTTGGTCTTTCTGATTACCTTGTTAAAAAGATTCTTTGTATTCATTAAACTCATTTACAATGACAATTGTTCCAGTCTGTCTCCAGTTCAGGAGACAACAACTTAATTTAAATAACTTAGTTTGGAGCTACTGAAATTGTAGTGTCTTCTTTTCATTTTTATCCTTCTGTCTAATGTGGTGTCAACTCTGACCTCTGGTCTAATCAGTCACTAAAGTGATCACACATCTGTGAAACAGCTCCCACCATTCATTTCTTTTCCTGTGAAGAAAGAGTAAATTTTGCTTTTTTTTTTCATGAGACTGTTAAGTGCTCAACATTCTTCTTAATGGAAATATTCACTATACACAGAGGTTTCTCTTGCATTTCTTAACACTGTACCATATTTTTAGAAAATTTCAATATCCTTTACTATGCCCACTTAGACCGCAAAATTACCAAGTATCAAGATACACATGCTGACAGTTTAGAGTATCTTGTTAAATTCTCTATAGAATTTCTCAGTTTCCTTATCTTCTGTGACAGATGATATAAATCTACAATTATTTTAGTGTAGTCTGCTTACGCTCATTCTGAGCACTGCAAAGTAAGATGACATGTCTTATGATATGTTTCCAGTTGCTTTTTGGCATATATATCAACTCCAGCCACTCATCACTTTTTCAAGGAGAATCTGTGAGATGTCCTTTCATTTAACTGCAACTTTCTAATATTGGTACAGAGATCTAGAACTGGAAGGAACATTAGAGGCCATCTAGTTACCACCCACCCACTCACCCATTTTTCCAATAAGGAAACTAGGGAGATCAAGTGACTTGCCCTTATGAAGTTAGTAAATATCAGAGATGGAGTCCTTTGACTCCAGAGCCAGCAGTCTTTCCCATGTACTGGATTTTGATTTATTAAAAGAATGGTATGAAAGGTGGTTCAAGTTCTCCAGTAACAGAGTACCTATTAAGAACATCATAGCAATACATTATATTATTGTTTGTTGATGATTTGAGAACATGCCTTCTGTTATGTCACAGGAGAATTGGGTAAAGGCTTACTTTTTTTGGTGGGTTAGGAAAGCCAAACAACAATCACCTGTTTGCCAACTTTCAAAAAAGCCTCTTCACTTAGCTGGGCTAGTTGTTTAACAAAGATGTAGACTGTTAGCAGGCTTGTATCTGAAAACTTCCGAGTTTGGTAGGCACACAGGAATAGACTTTGAGAACCCAGAGTCACCTCCACATTACAATGATGCAGTATATGAGGCTTTTTTTGTAGATAAGGAAGCTATCTAAACATGGAGCTTTTATTCCCTATGTAATCAAACACACCCACATTTCTTAATCTTTGTTTTCTGTGTTTTAAATAATGTACAATAAATTCTTTTCTTGCATAGATTAAAGGGAAGCATTTAGCAGAGGAGCAAAAAATCACATAGATGGGACTTAAGATGGTTGGAAAAACTTAGAACATTTCACAATCTATGTTCCATGAAACTCTGGTATGACTAGGAGTTACATTAAAAAAAATAAAAACAAATGTAATGTTAATATTTTTACCTCTAAAATGTTAAATATAAAATTATTAAAATATCAATCTGATCAATCTTAGGGGTATGAATATAGTCTTATTTTTCCCTATTTAGTTTCAAAATATTTCTTTTCCCTCATTTTCCTAGGAAGAAAATGCTTTCAGAACCCCAAAGAGTTCCATGGCCAAACCAGTTTGAGAAAAGCTGACACGGATGCTCATTTGTTATTTATTCTACACAGGCCTATATTCCATTGTCTTCTCACAGAACCTCCCCCCCCACCCCCTTAGCATTTTCCATTTCAAACACAGTGGCCTGGTCTTGAAGAATCCTTTTTAATTTGATATTTGGTACATATACTGCTGGAATGCTGATCATGATTCATTGAAAGTAAAAACGAGACACTGCATTTTTAAGAAAGTGCAGCAATGAGCTTACTCAGTAAAAGTGTATATAACAACTACATTACCTATTTAATTGCCTGAGCTGATCTTAAAAGCTCTGATCTTTAATTGCCTGATTGAACTGATCTTAAAAGCTACATCTTTATTTTTTCTTTTTAAAGCAAGGAGAAAATTAAATAGGGGCTTTTTGGTAAATAAAATGGTATCTTTAATCTTTTTTGTAGACTCCAAGTTATTAAATATGAACAATAGAAACTTCAAATATTAACAAGCATGCTAGTAACATCTCAATACAGAGTCAATTTCTGACTAAAATTATTTAGCAAGATCTTGGATGTCTGGAAGATTCTACTTCTCAATAAAAAGCATTGCTTTTAAATTTAAAAGGTGAAAGTTTTAATGCATGGGCCAAGAAACTCAAAGCTAAACATATAAACATATTTGATGGGTTGTATTATCATAGCATATTTATTTCTATAGCTGATCACTCTTCACCACTGGGAAATAATGGTGCATCTGCATCCTAATTCATTATTCTATCTATCTAGACAGATATAGATATGTATATACACACACTGGTGATTATTTAAAACTGAAATCCCTTGAGGGAACATTGCTGGACCATGAGATATTAATTATTCCCCCCTCACATGATTCCATATAGCCTAGTTTTCACTTTGTATACACTAGGAAATTGATCTAAGTGGGAGAGAAAAAATGAAAAGAAAGGTCAGCTCAGGCTTTTTCTTTTAAAGGGTTGATAACAAGACCACTAAGGCACTTCCTCTTTTTTGACTGTGAGCTGGCCAAGACTTTCTTCAATAGAAACTCATCTAAGACTGGGGAAGGAGGCTTAGGAAAAGCACATCTAACATTTTACAAATCCTTCAAACTTCTTTGTGTCTATACTAGTGAATGGAATAAAAATATCTGAATTCATCAACTGAAGTGGCAATAAACATATCAAGAATATAAAATGTCAGTATGGCAAGGAAAAAACTTCCTCCATCAATGTAAAATGCAATTCTTTTATTTCTCAGTAGCTTCTCTGAGTTGACTGAGGGATAGGGGGTTAAGTGAATAGCCTGTGGTACCATAGTTATCAGTAATGGGCATTTGGAACCAGGACTTCCTGACCAGACGTCTAACATTTTCCTTATACCATGATGCCTCTCAAAGACACTTGTAACATGCTTCACAAACAGACACAACTATAAGGACTATGATAGGTATATAATAAATGTGTGTTCAGAGTAATATATAGCAATGCACTGAAATGGTTTTGCTGTCACACTAAAGAAGGCCTGGCAGCTGAGTTGTTGACCTCATCTCTAATAAAGAATAAATTAAGGTAATTATTAAGAACTACTTGCCCAACAATCTAGGTGAAAGGGGTAAATATTTTCAAAACTATATAAACTGCCTAAATTAATAAAAGAGGAAATAGGATACTTAAGCAATCCCATTTCAGGAAAACAATCCCATCTCAGAAAAGAAGCCATCAAGGAACTCCCTAAAAAAAAAAATCACTGGGGCCATATGGATTCACAAGTAAATTCTATTAAACATTTAAAGCACAATTAATCCTAATACAATGTAAATGATATGGCAAAATAAGCAAAGAAGGAGTTTTTTTTTTTTTAAATTTGGTTAATTTCAAACATTCCTTGGTTACAAAAATCATATTCTATTCCTCCCTCCCCTCCCCCCGTCCTTCCCATAGCAGAGGCACAATTCCACTGGGCATTACATATGATGTTGATCAGAACCCATTTCCATGTTGTTGATGTTTGAACTAGGATGTTCATTTAGAGTCTACATCCCTAATCGTATTCCCCTCGACCCATGTAATCAAGCAGTTGTTTTTCTTTGGTGTTTATACTCCCACAGTTTTCCCTCTGAATGTGGATAGTGTTCTTTCTAGAAGATCCCTCCAAGTTGTTCAGGATCACTGCACTGCCACTAATGGAGAAGTCCATTACATTAGATTGTACCAGAGTGTACCTCTATGTACAGTGTTCTCCTGGTTCTGCTCCTCTCACTCTGCATCAATAGCTGGAGGTCATTCCAGTTCACATGGAATTCCTCCACTTTATTATTCCTTTGAGCACAATAGTATTCCATCACCAACATATACCACAATTTGTTCAGCCATTCCCCAATTGAAGGGCATCCCCTCTTTTTCCAATTTTTTTGCCACCACTAAGAGTGCAGCTATGAATGTTTTTGTACATTTATTTTTCCTTATTATATCTTTGGGGTACAAACCCAGCAGTGCTATGGCTGGATCAAAGGGCAGACAGTCTTTTAGTGCCCTTTGGGCATAGTTCCAAATTGCCATCCAGAATGGTTGGATCAATTCACAACTCCACCAGAAATGTATTAATGTCCCAACTTTGCCACATCTCCTCCAGCATTCATTGATTTCCTTGGCTGCCATGTTAGACAATCTGCTAGGTGTGAGGTGGTACCTCAGAGTTGTTTTGATTTGTATCTCTCTGATTATAAGAGATTTAGAGCACTTTTTCATGTGCTTATTAATACTTTTGATTTCTTTATCTGAAAACTGCCTGTTTTCATGTCCCTTGCCCATTTTTCAATTGGAGAATGGCTTGATTTTTTGTACAATTGATTTAGCTCTTTGTAAATTTGAGCAATTAGACCTTTGTCAAAAGTTTTTGTTATGAAGATTTTTTTCTCAATTTGTTACTTACCTTCTGATTTTCATTACATTGGTTTTGTTTGTACAAAACCTTTTGAATTTGATGCAGTCAAAATTATTTATTTTACATTTTGTGATTCTTTCTATGTCTTGCTTGGTTTTAAAGTCTTTCCCTTCCCAAAAGTCTGACATGGATACTATTCTATTTTTGCCAAATTTATCTATAGTTTCCTTCTTTATGTTCAAGTCATTCACCCATTCTGAGTTTATCTTGGTGTAGGGTGTGAGGTGTTGCTCTAAACCTATTCTCTCCCACACTGTCTTCCAATTTTCCCAGTAGTTTTTGTCAAATAGTGGGTTTTTGTCCCAAAAGCTGGGATCTTTGGGCTTATCATAGACTGTCTTGCTGAGGTCAATTACCCCAAGGCTATTCCACTGATCGTCCTTTTTGTCTCTTAGCAAGTACCATATTCTTTTGGTGATCACTGCTTTATAGTATAGTTTGAGATTTGGTACTACAAGACCACCTTCCTTCACATTTTTTTTTGCACCATTGCCCTTGATATCCTTGATCTTTTGTTCTTCCAAATGAACTTTGTTAGGGTTTTTTCCACTTCATTAAAAAAAGTTTTTTGGTAGTTCGATGGGTATGGCACTAAATAAGTAAATAAGTTTGGATAGTATGGTTGTTTTTTTAGGTTAGCTCATCCTATCCATGAGCAATTAAGATTTTTCCAATTGTTTAGATCTAGTTTTAATTGTATGGGAAGTGTTTTGTAGTTGTGTTCATATAGTTCCTGTGTTTGTCTCGGCAGATAGATTCCTAAGTATTTTATATTGTCTAGGGTGATTTTAAATGGAATTTCACTTTCTAATTCTTGCTGCTGAGATGTGTTGGAGATATATACAAATGCTGATAACTTATTTTGTATCCCGCAACTTTGCTAAAGTTGTTGATAATTTCCACTAGCTTTTTTAGTTGATTCTCTAGGATTCTTTAAGTAGACCATCATATCATCTGTAAAGAGTGATGGCTTGGTCTCCTCACTACCAATTTTAATACCTTCAATTTCTTTTTCTTCATTAATTGCTATTGCTAGTATTTCTAGTACAATGTTAAATAATAAAGGTGATAATGGGCATCCGTGTTTCACTCCTGATCTTACTGCGAATGCATCTAGTTTATCCCCATTGCAGATGATTTTGGCTGATGGTTTTAGATAAATGTTGTTCATTATTTTTAGGAAAGATCATTCTATCCCTAAACTTTCTAGGGTTTTCAATAGGAATGAGTGTTGTATTTTGTCAAAGGCCTTTTCTGCATCTATTGAGATAATCATGTGATTTTTGTTGGATTGCTTGTTGATATGGTCAATTATGTGGATGGTTTTCTTAATATTGAATCATCCTTGCATTCCTGGTATAAATCCCACCTGATCATAGTGAATAATCATTGTGATGAGTTGCTGGACTCTTTTTGCTAGTATCCTATTTAAGATTTTTGCATCTATATTCATTAGGGAGATTGGTCTATAGTTTTCTTTCTCTGTTTTTGGTCTGCCTGGCTTTAGAATCAGTACCATATTTGTGTTATAAAAGGAATTTGGTAGAACTCCCTCTTTGCTTATTATGCCAGATAGTTTGTATAGTATTGGGATTAGCTGTTCTTTGAATGTTTGATAGAATTCACTTGTGAATCCATCAGGCCCTGGGGATATTTTCTTAGGGAGTTCTTTGATGACTTGTTCAATTTCTTTTTCTGATACGGGATTATTTAAGAATTCTATTTCTTCTTCTGTTAATCTAAACAGCATTTTTGCAAATATTCATCCATATCACCTGGATTGGCATATTTATTGCCATATAATTGGGCAAAATAGTTTTTAATGATTGCATTAATTTCCTCTTCATTGGAAGTGAGGTCTCCCTTTTCATCTATGATACTATTAATTTGTTTTTCTTCTTTCTTTTTTTTATTAGATTGACCAGTACTTTGTCTATTTTGTTTGTTTTTTCAAAATGCCAGCTTCTAGTCTTATTAGTTCAATAGTTCTTTCGCTTTTTATTTTATTAATTTCTCAATTAATTTTTAGGATTTTTAATTTAGTTTCTTTCTGGGGATTTTTAATGTGTTTGCTTTCAAGTTTTTTGATTTGCATGTCCAATTCATTGACCTCTGCCCTCCCTAATTTGTTAATACATGAACCAAAGGATATAAATTTTCCCCTGAGTACTACTTTGGCTGCATCCCATAGATTTTGAAGGGATGTCTCATCATTGTCATTTTCTTCAATGAAATTATTAAATGTTTCTATGATTTGTTGTCTAACTAACCAATTTTGGAGAATCATGTTTTTTAATGTCCAATTAATTTTCGATTTGGCTCTCCATGTACCCTTACTGATCATTATTTTTATTGCCTTATGATCTGAAAAGGTTGCATTTATTATTTCTGCTTTTCTGCATTTGTTTTCCATGTTTTTATGACCTAGTACATAGTCAATCTTTGTGAAGGTACCATGTGCTGCTGAAAAGAAGGTGTATTCCTTTTTGTCCCTATTTATTTTTCTCCATATATCTATTAACTCTAATTTTTCTAAGATTTGATTCACATCTTTTACCTCTTTCTTATTTTTTTATTTGATTTATCTAAATTTGATAGTGGTTAGGTTCAGGTCTCCCATCAGTATAGATTTACTATCTATTTCCTTCTTCAATTCCACTAGTTTCTCCTTTAGAAATCTGGATGCTATGCCATTTTGTGCATACATGTTGATTACTGATATTTCCTCATTGTCTATACTCCCTTTTATCAGGATGTATTTACCTTCCCTATCCTTTTTAATCTGAACTATTTTTACTTTAGCTTTGTCAGATATCATGATTGCAACTCCTGCCTTCTTTCTATCAGTTGAGGCCCAATAGGCCTTGCTCCAACCTTTAATTCTAACCATGTGAGTATCTACCCACTTCAGGTATGTTTCTTGTAGACAACGTATGGTAGGATTTTGTATTCTAATCCACTCTCCTATTCATTTACATTTTATGGGTGAGTTCATCTCATTCACATTCAAAGTTATGATTGTCACTTATGAATTCCCTAGCATTTTGATATGCTCTCCTAGTTCTGTCCTTTCTTCTTTTGCTATATCCTTTTAAACCAGAGGTTTACTTTTAATCAATCCCCCTAATCTCCTCCCTTAATATGCTTCCCTTTCTGGCCCCCTCCCTTTTTGTACACTTCTTATTTTCTTAGGGTCTGTTAAGTTCCCTTCCCCTTCTCTTTCCCTCACTTTTTGAACTCCCTCCTCCCAACCCCCCTTAATTTTCCCTTCTCACTTTCTATGTAGGATGAGATAGAATTCAAGACTCCAAAGGATCTAGATGCTCTTCCCTCTCAGAATTGATCTCTCTGAGAGTAAGGTTTAAGTATTACCTATTAGCACTCTGTTCCTCCTCTTCTTATAAGAGTATTCTTCCCCTCCCATTCCCATATGTATCTTTGTGTGATAAAGATTATCCTATTTATTTTATTTCTTCAAGTATCTCTTGGAGCCCTCTTCAATTCCTCCCCCCCCCTTTCTTTTTCTTTTTTTGCATATCATATTATAGCACTTATTACCTGAAACTCTTCCTGTGAATGATTCTTCTAATTACTATAATAGTGAATATAATTTCTGAGAGTTACAAATAACATTTCCCCATATACACACACACACATATATATATGTATATATATATATATATGTATGTATATATATATATATATAACTTGATCTTATTGTAGCCCTTAAAGAAAGTTTGAATAAAAAACCATTTTTGCCATTTTCCCCCTCTTTCATATTTACATTTTCATGTTTCTCTTGATCTTTGTGTTTGGATATCAAACTTTCCACTTAGTTTTGGTCTTTTCTTTTCAAATACTTGGAAATCTTCTATTTTGTTGAATGCCCATACTTTCTCCTGGAAGAATATAATCAGTTTTGATGGATAGGTGATCCTTGGTTTAAGACCCAATTCTCTTTTTTTTTTTTAAATTTTTTTTAATATATTTTATTTGATCATTTCCAAGCATTATTCGTTAAAGACATAGATCATTTTCTTTTCCTCCCCCCCCACCCCCCATAGCCGACGCGTAAGTCCACTGGGCATTAGATGTTTTCTTGATTTGAACCCATTGCTTTGTTGATAGTATTTGCATTAGAGTGTTCATTTAGAGTCTATCCTCTGTCATGTCCCCTCAACCTCTGTATTCAGGCAGTTGCTTTTTCTCGGTGTTTCCACTCCCATAGTTTATCCTTTGCTTATGAATGGTGTTTTTTTCTCCTGGGTCCCTGCAAGTTGTTCAGGGACATTACACCACCACCAATGGAGAAGTCCATTACGTTCGATGATACCACAGTGTGTTTGTCTCTGTGTACAATGTTCTCCTGGTTCTGCTCCTCTCGCTCTGCATCACTTCCTGGAGGTTGTTCCAGTCTCCATGGAACTTCTCCACTTTATTATTCCTTTTAGCACAATAGTACTCCATCACCAACATATACCACAGTTTGTTCAGCCATTCCCCAATTGATGGGCATCCCCTCGTTTTCCAGTTTTGGGCCACCACAAAGAGCGCGGCTATGAATATTTTTGTACAAGTCTTTGTGTCCATTATCTCTTTGGGGTACAGACCCAGCAGTGCTATGGCTGGGTCAAAGGTAAGACCCAATTCTCTTGCCTTTCTGAATATCATATTCCAAGCCTTGTGGTCCATTAGTGTGGAAGCTGCCAGGTCTTGTGTGATCCTGATTGGTGCTCCTTGGTATCTGAATTGTCTGTTTTTGGCTTCTTGTAAAATTTTCTCCTTAGCTTGAAATCTCTGGAATTTGGCAATTACATTCCTGGGAGTTGTCTTTGAGGATTTAGTGTAGAGGGTGTTCTATGAACTCTTTCAATTTCTATTTTGCCCCTTTGTTCAAGAACATTAGGGTAGTTTTCTTGAATTTCTTGTAGTATGATGTCAAGATTTCTGTTTATTCCTGGCTTTTCAGGTAGACCATTGATTCTCAAATTGTCTCTCCTTCTTCTGTTTTCCTGATCTGTCACCTTGTCAGGGAGATATTTTATATTTTTTTCTATTTTGTCATTCTTTTGACTTTGCTTTATTAATTCTTGTTGTTTTGCAAGATCATTGTCTTCCAGTTGCCTAATTCTGGTCTTTAAAGACTGGTTTTCCTTTTCAATTTGGTCTATTCTGCTTTTTGTGGCTTCCAGCAGTTTATCCAATTGGGAGTTCTTGTCTGTTAAACTGTTATTTTCTCTTTAAACTATTTCCCATTTTTCTTGCTAGAAGTCTTCTATGTTTTTGATAAGCCAATTTAATTTCTTCAATTTAAATTCTTCAAGAGCTTGTGGACAATTTCTATTTTTTGGGGGGGAAGGTATTGGTTCATTTATTTGAATTTCTTCTTCTATTTCCTCTGTAGCCTGGGTTTTTCCTCCATAAAAATTTTTCATGGTCAATCCCTTCTTCTTGTTTTTCTTGGAGGGAGGTTGTTGTTCCTGGGCACTATTTGCCATCACTGTGGATGTTTCCCCTTCCCTTCTTAGTCAGAAATCTGAGTGAGATGGGCAGGGTCTCTGTGTATGGAGTTAAGGAAGAAGGATTTTGCCTGAGGGAAATTCTTGAATCTCCATAGCTTCTGCTGTTTGCTGCCCTTCTCTGTGTTATCTTCCTGGGAGTGCCCATGGTCTGTGCTCTTCAGCCTGCTGGGGTTTCAGGTATAGCTGCTCTCAGGGGTAGGTCCTTGATGGTCTCAGTCAGCTCCCAAGGACCCAGAGGTGCCTCTAACTCGCTCTAGTTGTGCCACTCGCTCACTCACTGATTCTGGCATGAGCAGGCTCTGACTCTGGCTCTGTAGGTGGGGTGGGAGAGGGTAGATCAACTTGCGTTTTGGTGGGAGCTTTTTCACTCCCTTATAGTGTGGGAATTCGCAAATCCCACTGTAGAGTCCTTTTGTTCTTATGAATTTGGGTTTTTTTAAAATCTTTTGAGGTAGTCTATATCAGTGGGTGCTGAGGAGATTCCTGCATCTAGACTGCTGCCATGTTTAGCTGGAAGTTCCCAAAAAAGTTTTACCAACTTCCTTTTATGACACAAATATGGTACTGATTCCAAAGCCAGGCAGACCAAAAACAGAGAAAGAAAACTACAGACCAATCTCCTTAATGAACATAGATGCAAACATCTTAAATAGAATGCTAGCAAAAAGACTCCAGCAAGTGATCACAAGGATTATTCACTATAACCAGGTGGGATTTATACCAGGAAAGCATGGATGATTTAATATTAGGACAACCATCCATATAATTGAGCATATCAATAACCAATCTAATATAAATAACATGATTATCTCAATAGACGCAGAAAAAGCCTTTGACAAAATACAATACCCTTTCCTATTGAAAACACTATAAAGTATAAGAATAGATGGGATTTTCCTAAAAATAATAAACAGTATATATCAGTAAGTATCATTTGCAATGGGGATAAGTTAGAAGTCTTTCCAATAAAATCAGGAGTGATGCAAGGATGTCCATTATCACCTCTATTATTTAACATTCTGTTAGAAGCACTAGCAGTTGAAATTAGAGAAGAAAAAGAAATTGAAGGGATTAAAATAGGCAAGGAGGAGAATAAACTATCACTCTTTGCAGATGATATGATGGTCTATTTATGGAATCCTAGAAAATCACTTAAAAGCAAGTGGAAATAATCAACAACTTTAGCAAAGTTGCAGGATACAAAATAAACTCACAAAAATCTTCAGCATTTCTATATATTTCCAACATAGCTGAGCATCAAGAGTTAGAAAGAGAAATTCCATTTCAAATCCCTTTAGACAATATAAAATATCTTGGAATCTATTTGCCAAAACAAACACAGTAATTATAGGAACACAACTACAAAACACTTCCCACACAATTAAAACTAGATCTAAATAACTGGAAAAATGCCACTTGCTCATGGGTAGCACAAGCTAATATAATAAAAATGACAATTCTACCCAAATTAATTTACTTATTCAGGGCCGTACCTATAAAACTACAAAGAAACTTTTTTACTAAATTAGAAAAAATTATAACAAAATTCACTTTGAAGAACAGAAGATCAAGAATATTAAGGGAACCAATGGAAAAAAATGTGAAGGATGGGGGCCTAGCAGTACCAGATCTTAAACTGTACTATAAAGTGGTGATCATCAAAACAATATGGTACTGGCTAAGAGACAGAAGGGAGAAGCAATGAAATGGACTTGGGGTAAATTACCTCAGTAAAACAGTGTACAATGAACCCAAAGATCCTAGCTTTTGGGACAAGAATCCACTATTTGACAAATAATACTGGGAAAACTGGAAAACAGTGTGGGAGATATTAGGATTAGATCAACATCTCACACTCTATACCAAGATAAATTCAGAATGGGTGAATGATTTGAATATAAAAGCGAAATTATAAGTAAATTAAGTGAACATATGTGAAAGGAAAGAATTGAAGACCAAGTAAGATATGTAGAAGATTACAAAATGTAAAGTGAATAATTTTGATTACATTAAATTAAAAAGGTTTTGTACAAAAAAGCCAATGCAACCAAAATTAGAAGGGAAGCAACAAATTGGGGGGAAAATCTTCATAACAAAAACCTCTGATAATGGTCTAATTTCTGAAATTTATAAGTAGATAAATCAATTGTACAAAAAAAAAAATCAAGCTATTCCCCAACTGATATATGGGCAAGGGACATGAATAGGCAGTTTTCAGATAAAGAAATCAAAACTATCAATAGGCACATGAAAAAATGTTCTAAATCTCTTATAATTGGAGAAATACAAATCAAAACAACTCTGAGGTACCACCTCACATCTAGTAGAGATTGACCAATATGACAGTAAAGGAAAGTAAGAAATGTTGGAGGGGATGTGGCAAAATTTGGAAGGCAATTTGGAACTATGCCCAAAGTATGTTAAAAGACTGTCTGTCCTTTGATCCAGCATACCACTGCTGGGTTTATACCCCAAAGAGGTCATAAGGAAAAGGACTTGTAAAAAAATATTTATAGCTGCACTCTTTGTGGTGGCAAAAAATTGGAAAAATGAGGGGATCCCCTCTGATAGGGGAATAGTTGAACAAATTGTGGTCTCTGTTGGTGATGGAATAGTATTGTGCTCAAAGGAATAATAAACTGAAGGAATTCCATGTGAACTAGAAAAACCTTCAGGAACTGATGCAGAGTGAAAGAAGCAGAACGAGGAGAACACTGTACACAGAGACTGATACCCTGCGGTATAATCGAATGTAATGGACTTCTCTACTAGCAGCCATGTGATGATTCAGGACAGTTCTGAGGGACTTTATGAGAAAGAATGCTATCCACATCCAGAGAAAGAACTGTAGGAGTAGATTGATCACATGGTTCGATGGGGATATGATTGGGGATTTTGATTTTAAATGATCACTCTATTGCAAATATGAATAACATAGAAATAGGTTTTGAACAATGATACATGTATATATCAGTGGAATTGCTCATCAGCTAAGTGAGGGAGGAGGGAAGAGGAGAGGGAAAGAACATGAATCATATAACCATGGAAAAATATTCTTAATTAATTAATTAATTAAAGAGAGTAATTGTTGTCAACAGCCCTTAACGTTATGACAGGTCAACCTCCAGCCAGCAAATACAGATGGGTAGATGCAGGACTTCCTGCCCAATGTTTGTTCATTTAGCCCAGGGGTATTAAACTCAAATAGAAAGAGGGACTAGGAGCCTCTGTTGACTGTCTTAGAAAACTACATAACATACAAATCCACTTCAAACAGCTACACCTTTAGAACGAAGGGAAAATAGATATTTCTCTAATATCAACAGTACAAAAAAAGATCCAAATAACCCAAGTGGATTAACAGCCCAGATAGTGTGCATGACTCGCCTAGATAAAATAAGTCTAGGCATTGCTGTTGACAGGATCTCATTCAGAAACCTTCAAAGGACTGAAATTATCTACATGGCCTCTAGTTTAAAATAAAACAAACTAAAGATGATTGCAGGCTAACTAAAACTTCATATCTACTCAATTTCTCAGAAGGCTTCTCAAAAGATCTCTTGACATGCAGCTTCTATCACTACAGGATTATGCTGTTAGTATAAAGTATAAACTAACCCTATAATTCTAACAAGAACAGCATTTTCATGGAACCCTTGGTTAAGACTTCTATAGACAACTGCTCTTTTGCTTTATTCCTCTAAAGTTAATATGACAACAGGAATTGACCATTAGATTAATTAGAAAAAGCGCAAAACAGGGAAGGAGCCTCTGAGTACTGGATAACCCATTAGAAATTCATAGGAGGTAAATAATATCATTTATAAATATAGATAATACAAACTTTTCATCTGTTTCCCTATCCACTGGCACTGGGTACATAACCACATGCACATACACATTATACAAAGGAAGCAAGTCAACATTATTTTTGAGTCACCTTAGCCAAAGTTCCCTATTTTTTATTTTTACATCATCTGCACACTAAGAAAGGATAATAATGAATACAGATTGTAATGTAAGAAAGATAATCTACATAAATCTATATGTAAATATATACACACATATTTTTGTGTATATGTGTGGCCATGTGCACACACACACACACAAAATAAAGACAAATGCAGGCTAACTACATCTTCATATCTACTGAATTTCTCAGAAGGATTCTCAGAGGACTCCCTGCTTTCATAGCATACACACATATGTATATATGTACATATATACACACATGTATATGAAATATCCACACATATCTCACTATAAGCCCAGGCCCTGTGCAAAATGCTTTACAATTGTTTACTCCTTTGATCCCCATGACAACCCAGGGAGTTAGGTGCTATCTTGGAGGTCAAGGGTTATAGCTAGTAAGTTTCTGAGGCCAGATTTAAAACTCAAGTCTTCCTGACTCCAGGTCTGGTACTCCATCTATCATATCTTTTGGTTGAACCCATAATGACAGTAATGGCTTTAAGAAGAAAATTAAGTTTGTAGTTTCATTTAACCAGTGCAATTCTTAAAGAACAAAGAGTGAGTGGACATTTTAGTCTGCAAAGCACAGATTAAGGAAGAAATCTGCAATCACTAGGATTAAAAACAACAACAACAAATAAAAGCCTTAGTAACAGATGTGATACAACAATTGAAAACATGAGTTGTTTTTTTCCCTCATAGTTTATACCTTTTTTAAAAAAATGTTTACTTTAATCACATCTAATGTGTGTGCTATTGCATTTCCCAACTGTGCATAAGTCTAGAGTGAGCAGATGTGTAAAATTAAACAGTACTGTTACTAACATTAGGCCCTGAAGTTGCTTTGTAATAGTCTGTTTCTTACTTAATAATTAGCTTCAAATGAATCCAGACATTTTGGGAACATTAAAACAAGCAAAGGGAGGTTCCTTATGTAACATTCAACAGTTATCATATTATCTTCTCATCTGTTTTATAAATAGACCAGGCAGACTTTTGACTATTTCATGGATTTTTTATTTAAAGTTTTGTTAAAAGTACAGGAAACTACTCTTAAGGTACACTATTGCAACATCTGAACAACTAAGGGAATTAAAGGAAGTCAAAAATTTCAACCATTTAAAGTTAAGGAATATAATGGGGCAATGTCATATATAAACACCAAGGAAGTCTTTATGTAACTTTGCTTAAACATACATATATATTACATACATACATACATATATATGTATATCCAAAAGTGGTTTAACAAGAAACCACATATTTTAGATTTTGTATAATAGCATATTGCTTACTGTATCAGAGAAGGGGGAAGAGAAAGAAGTAAGACAATGAGGCATTCAGAATGTTAGAAAATAAATGCCAAAAATTGTTTTTACAAGTAATTGGGGGAAAAATATATTACTGAAGGGGGGAATAACTGCTTGTTTCCATTGATAGCATTATTATTAGCAGAAGTGCTAATTAAAAAAAAAAACCTACCATATAACATGACAAATTTTTATGTCCCAAACCTTCCAAAAGTCTATTTTTGAAAGTCATAACAATGCAATTATCTCTTAAACACCACGTCAAATGTTAATTTTATAAATAAAATAAAATTTAAGTCCAACACATACCTCTATGTAATATCTTTAAACTCCACAGGTAAGTTAGGCCTTTAACAACCTAGATTTTAAAAAAGAAAAAGAGAAAAAGCAAAAATGTTTTAAAGTAGTTTAAAATTTAAAAAAATGACTAAGTCGGATTTCTAAGGAATCAATACAATATTTATTTGACACCTGCTAGGTATGCCCAATACAATGCTAGGTGCTATGGATGTGCAAAGAAATACACAGTAAGCAAATATTAAATGTAAAATACGTAATGCAAACAATAAATCAATAGGACTGCACTGCTTCAAAGAACAGTTGGATTGGTCAAAGAAAGTTTCAAAATGGAGGTGAAATTAGTCAAGCCTTGAAGGAGAAGTGGTGTTTCAACAGGGAGAAAAGAGGGTAATCCCAGTGGAGGAATTCTGTGAACATCTAGGTCAAAAGCAGGAAAGAGCAAAATTGTGTGTGGAGTGCTGTCATTCAGTTTGGCAGAGAGCTTGTGTAGGGGAGCAGTAAGGATCAAAAAGATCGAGACTGTGTAATAGGACAGTATAATGAGAATGAACAGTGATTTGAGTTTCCACTCTCAGCAACCTATGTCAACAACCATGAGTCAAATAAGATTTTTTTGCTATTACATATTGCTTTCTAATGAGACATACAAAAGTTGGTAATAACCATTTAAAAAAAATCTTTATGAATAAGTTGTCAAAGTGCATGCAACTGCTTTCTTCACAAATCATCAATATGTGTATACAAGGGAACACTTTGGTAATTATGCCAGTGGTTCAAAGAGCTCCATATGTGAACTGCTCAAGAGTAGGACTTGCAGATTTCAAAGTTCTCTATTCACAAGTTAATTACCCTGATTATAAAAATCTGCTTAAAACATTACTAAAGCACATGAATTTTGCATGATAAAAAATATGCCATCTAAGAATAAGAGCTTCAATTCAAAGAGTAGAATATACAAAAAACCATTATCTAGAATAAGAGGTGATCACAGAACTTATTTTGAAAACAATGAAATCAGATTGGGGAACTCATTGGGTAAGTATCTCAACTAATACAGAAATTCTAAGAACAAGAGAAGAGAAAGAAAACATGGAAGGTAAAGTCAGTAAAACCAATTTCGAAAGATGTCACTAAAGATCTAGGGCAAGACAAAATCTATATCAATTAATGCTGGACAGAGGTTAACATATTTTAATCATACACATACAGTTCTGCACTCCTGAAAGGTTTGCTAACATGGTGCAATCAATTCCACTCTGTGTTTGCATAGTAATCTAAGAAGAGTTAATTGCTTCTAAAGATAATTTACCAGTGAAAATTTTATACGAATTCCTGCTATTATAGGGTAAATTTTTGTGTTGTGGGAACCTTCTTTTCAGAAAGTGAAATAAGAACCACACTGCATAAAGATGAATGCATTTATTAGTCACAGAAGTGAAGGGAACGGAGGAATGGAACAATCTTTATTAAGTTCCTACTATGTACAGGCAGTGTGCCAAATATTTTTATAAATATTATCTCATCTGATCCTCACAACACTGCAAGGAGATAAATACTCCTATTATTTCCATTTTACAGTTGAGGAAACTGAGGCAAAGAGTTTAAGTTACTTGCTGAGGGCCACACAGCTAATATCTGAGGTCATATTAAAACTCAGGTCTTCTGACTCCTGGCCCAGAACTCTTATCTACTGAGCCAGCTCTAGAAGGTCAGAGACAACTTGTATTTTGAAAAAAATCTATAAAGACAATACTAGCTAACAATTAACATTTTTCTCTAAAAGTCATAAAAGGATCATCTCACTTGAAATAAGTTGGTATCCATGGTCATGAATGATATTAGTTTTAATTTCTAGATTTGAATATTTGTATAATTTTACAAAATATGTGCATGAAACATAATCTGCTAGAGAAAATCTTTGTGAGCCAATGAATAAGCAAAAAATTCTTCACATGAAATACAATTCATCATAAATTTTCAAAAGGGAAAAAAAAGGTTTTATTGAGTGTTTCCTAAAATTTAAGCTATTCCACACACTTTAAAATGTCCATGTTATATTTAAGCTTTGTTATAATACACTAAATTTTCCTCTTAAGAGCACAGGATAACTATCATTATACAAAGAAATCAGAAATCTGCTTCTAGAAAACCTGGAAGGCATTATTGGTATTCAGTAGACTAAGTTTTACAACAATGCACTGACAAAGCCTTGACATTCAAAGTACTTGTGCCTATTGTCAATCGCTCACTCTCTGACAGTTCAAGTGCACATCCTTTCAGGGACAACTTCAATCAACATTAGCACTCAAAATACAGTACACAATGTCACCACTTCAGAAACAGAAGTGAAAATATGGTGTTCAGGCAAAGCAAGATTGGCATCATTCCTTAGAGGCTTCAGCTGGAAGGAAGGAAACACTGAATAGAAGAGCGGACTTAAGCTAACCAGGGCATGTACTAACTTAGGGATTCCTTTTTTTTTTTTTTTCAATTACAGAATCTCCCATCATTCATCCCATGTCTCAAAGATCTGAGTAAAATATTGCTGAAACGACCAGGATAGCCACTATTGCCTCTTCTCCTTTGGATCTTTGACTCCTCCATTTCAGCACCTGGAATCAAGAATATTCATTGGCTACAGGGTTCTAAATGTAAAAAGGGCCAGACATTGGAGGGGAATTATTTGTCTTGAGCTATTACTGTCATTTATATCTCTTTATTTTCTCCTTCTTTTATAAATTTCCTCTCCCCTTTTTTCCTATTCCTCCTTCCTCTTCTCCTGCTGCTGCTTCTACTTTTCCAGGTTCTGTTCCCTGCCAGTGGTATCCAGGGCACTGCGTGGCCCCAAGATCAGAACAGCTGCTGACCCCCACTACAGGACAATACTCATGTCGTCCCAGACAACTACCTCCCTAAGGAGGTAATCATAGATACTAGAAATGGGTATCGGGCTGGGAGGACATTTATTGAATTGCCTTTTTTATCTAACTACCTTCAATAAAGTCCTATTCCAATACCTCATTGTGGCCTAGGGGTGACTCTGGGTTCTTGAAGACTATGTTAGTGGAATGAAAGTAGTTCTGGTTGGTCTGGCAAACTAATCTATATTCATTACCCAAAAGTCAGCCCAAACTTATCTATTGATCTATCTACCTACCTATTTATTCATGCATTCACCATTCATCCATTCAACCACAGCAATTCCTTCAGCTCATCTTTGGAGCAGCTGTAATTTGACTTCATGGCATGAGTACCAGAACCAGTGTCATCAGAGAATTTTTTGAAGTACTGAAATACTATTCAAATATAGACTGCAATTTATAATTAGACCCAAAGTGACAAATAAGCAGTAGAATTCTAAAGAGAAGGGATTTTCACTTTTTTGTTTCTCTAGAGCCCACAAGATGCTTATAAAAGTTGGTAAACATGGAATTATCTTTGCTGATTTAATTTAAATGCTCTCAGCTTCCTGTCTTCTGGGTTTTACATGTCCTTTCTTTTCTTCTTCCTTCTTCCCTTTTGCTGACCACTGCCTTTTGTTAGCTTGATATGCATCAGATGAGAATTGGGGAGCTAGCAAAAGCTTTGCCTATCCACTTAGGTTTCCTTAAAATAAAAAAGATCTTTAGGTGGGGAATAGGGGAAATAGGAGTCACTATAAGATTAGGGTCCAGAAGATGTTAGGAAAAGTGGTAAATAAAGAATCACAACATAAAAGTATAGAGCTGGAAGGAACCTGAAAATATTTACCTACAATACCCTCAAACTGAGACTCACCCTCCCCCACCTAGTAAAAATATTTGTCCCAAATTACATAAATAAGTGTTAGGGCTATGATTTGAACTCAAGTCTTCCAACTCTCATCCAGAGTGCTGGGCCTGAAGTCAGATAGCCCTGAGCTCAAATAGCACTTTAGACATTTCCCAGCTCTGGGACCCTAAGCAAGTCACATAACTCTCTATTCCTCAGTTTCCTTATCCACAAAATGGAGAAAATATCCATCTTGCTGATGTGAAGATCAAATGAGATAATTTGCAAACCTGAAAGGCACTCCATAAAGTGTGAGCTATTATAATTATTTTCTATAACTAGGTTAGTCACAAAGCCGAGAGGAAAAAGCACACATTTTAAATGAAGGTAAAGCTATAAAAAGATCAGGGCAAAAGTGAAGAGTGGTGTGATTTTTAAAAAATTTACAAGGTTTTAATTAGCCAATGCATGCTGCAGGGTGTGCCCATTTTTCTGCTGCCTCCATCCCTCCCCTGGACAGCACAGCCCAGAAGAGTGTGAGGGGCTTTATACAGGTGTACTGCTCGGGAGAATTATGGAGTCCAAGGAGAATAGTGAGAGGGAGATTCCTATAGGTAGGAAGCTCAAGAGGTAAAAGAGGAGAATGTGTGCCTTATTCTTTGTTTTTTTTTTAATGTAGATCTTTGCCTTCTTTTTGCCTTTTACTAAATGAGCTATTAAACTTTAGAGCCACAGATTGTTAAAAGCAACATCAAATTACACTTAGAAAAGAAAATTAGACTCAGCAAAAATCTTGATTCAAAGAATTCCAAATTCATGGCAAAAATACTCCACCAAAATATGTTGATTATGAGCTACTTAACAGCAGTAGCTGTTAAGGCAAGAAAGTTCCCCTCACCCTGAGCAGTTCACACCAATAATTAGAGAGAAAAAAGTAAAGCTGTGAATTACAATGAACTAAGAGGAAATAACTGTCCATGTTGGATTAAAGGATTTAAGTTGTCAGTTTGATGTATAATGAATGCGAAAATCAGCCATTTAATTAAATGGTACATGGTAAAATCACTTTGTTATGCTTTAAACTGCTTAAGTTATTAGAGTACCTCCAATCTGGCAATTGTTTAATATTACCCCACCCCACTGAGGCACTCTTATCTAAATTTATTCCAAATACGAAATCCAGAATTCATACAATATTTGCTTATCCATTTAAATTTCATTAGTAATAGCTAGTACTTAAAATAGCTTTATGAAAACAGAACAGGAAAATTATTTATAATCACTAAGATTAAGTATCTAGATATGGTTTATAAGAATTACTACAATTTAAAAATAAAAACAAAAACCCCACAGATCAGAGGACCAGAGATCTAGAGATGAAAGGTACTTTTACATATCACCTAATCAAGTCAAGTCAATGAGGACTTATTAAAAGCTTATTATGTGCCAGGCACTGTGCTAAGAGCTGAGGATACAAAAAGAGACACCCCCCCCCCAAAGTCTTTGCCGAGGAAACTGACACTCAGAGAGAGATAATAGATAATGATAATGACAGTAATAATACATCTCTATACCAATATGTCAAGAGTATGTGATTTGATCAGTATGGGAATTCCCTCACTATCAATAAAGATTAAAACCCACTTATAACTTATAATACTACAGATTTGCCTGAAGCTCAAAGATGTTTAGGGTCTTGCCTGTTATCATATTAATATCACTAAAGTAGACATTTGAACTAGGGATCTCTCATTCTTTTAGAATAAAGTAGTTAACTTTTGTACAAACTGGCTCAATTTGTACATGGTAGCTACAAACTATCTAATTGTAATGGCATTTTCCATCACTAAAATAAATCAAACAAAAAACCATGAGACATTTTCCTTTTTAGCAAATTTGGAAAATCTAGTGAATTTTATTACATAGGAAAAAGTGTTTTCACTAAGTATATCAAGTCCTAGCATATACACCAATCCAAGTTCCTCAAGATTATTTAGGGGTAGGAAGAATATCAGGGGACTCTGACACTGTGTGTAAGAGGGATAGTGAAAATTCAAAGCAGCACACTGGCTTACTCTTCTGTCAGTGATTCTAAAGAAGGAAAGCTAAGGATAGGAGAACATAGTGGGCAATAAGTTGATGAGAAAGAGTCCACTGCCCAAATTTCACAATGTTAAAGCTAAATACTCACTGCTACTGCAATTCTTCCCAGTACATGCTCTGGAATTTTCCTATACACATCCAAAGATCCCCCTGTAGAGACAGACAAATATGGTTGTTTAATACAAATAGCAGTATGGCAAAGATTGCACTGGAACAGTTCTTTTTTGTACTCATCATTATGGGAATACCTCCCCCTGCCCCCATGTCATGCACTAAATGCTCAGTGTCAAATTGGTTTTTAGCCTAATTTTCTTTGTGATGGGCATAAATTTTACATCTGCAATTAAGTGACCCACATATGCAGTTAGCCATCTGAGAGCACAATTAGTCACTATCACCTTACTCCCAAGAGTGTGATTATATGAGTGTTAAAACTATGTCAGGAAAAAAAGAAGTCTAGTTAAGGCTCGGCTCAAAACATGGCCATTGTGGTAATTTGAATAAAATTTTAAAATGAAAGAACAAGAGCTTTAATTTCCTCAAATGAAAACTATGTTGAGTTTTTGTTCTTGTAGGATCACAGATCTAGAATTGAGAGAGCCCTCAAAAAATTATCTAGTCCAATGCTCTTTATTTTAGAGATGGGGAAACTGAGGCCTGAAGAAGTTAAGTGACTTGCCAAGGTCACAAAGGAAGTACAAAAGGCAAGATTTGAACCCAGATCCTATGACTTAAGAACAAATACTCTTTTTGCCATCATGACTGAAAGGTTTACAAGTAGCACTGTAAGTATAAAAATAAATACTTCTAAGAACAATAATCACAATTTATAATCATAAAGCAACAAGATTTAAAGTCATAAATGACACAATCAAAAACCTAAAAATTTGTTATTTTAAGAAGTTATACATTTATTCAAAATAAGGTGCCGCTGCACAAAATTTGTTTTCAACTATTCTTCTTTGGGCTGCCTGGAAGGCATGTTTCTATGCCATACAAATCATTCTATAGAATTTTGGCATAAAGATTCCACTTATTTGATCCAAAATGATGCTCCTTTCTTTGACTTTGTTCATTTGACTCAATGAGATTTTTATGTCATAAAAAATTAAATCTACTCTTCAAAGGACACCAAGTTAATACTACTGATGATATTCAAAATAACATGTTGAATTCAAAAGAATGTTTGTAGAAAGGTGGGGAACTTTGAGTGAGGAATGTTGCATACACTGTGAGTTATGGACACTGTGCTAATTGATGTCTTTTGCCCATTTTTTGTTTTGTTTTGAGTAAAAAAGGGTACTTGAATATGGACATATCATTAAATGACAACATGTATTAATACAACTTTTCCAAAAAAAGAACATATGATGGAATTAATAGGAAAATGTTATCCACTTCCAGAGAAAGAACGGATGGAGTCTGTGATAAAGGATGGAAAGGTTTGCAATTTGCAAAACTGTGCAAGAACTGAAAAGTGCAAACCTAGGTATGATTGACAGTGGCATGTGACCAAGGGTCTGAGGGGGAGGATCTGAGAAGACTTGATCTTGCCCCAACGGACTTTATCTTTTGGGTCTCCTGAGGAAGTCAAGAGGAAGGTCTGAAGAGGATTTTCCCTGTGTTGTACTGAGGAAGGATTCCTGTATCTAGCTGTGGGCAGCATTCAGTCCCACTTGGACATCAGGACTTGCTTGGACATCTAACAACAACAGATCCTGGTTCTAACTTTTTTTGGACCCCTGCTGAGTAAGATTTGGGAACTTGGTTAAGTTTTAGTTTAGTAACCTAGTTAGCATAGTTAGTTAGTTTTTTAAATAAGAATAAGCATAAGTAAATCCCTAAGTCCTTATTCCTTTCCCTTCCAAAACAATAAAGTAGATTTTAATGTTTTTTCCTCTTGTGTTTCCTTATCCAAAATCCTATCCTAACAAGTCTGAGTGCACACCAAAACATATTTTTAAAACTTTCTTTTGGTCTGTGTTCTCTTTCATACTACAGCTAATATGGAAATCTGTTTTGCATGACTGCACATGTATAATGTATATCAAAGTGCCTTCTTTTCAAAGAGGTAGAAGGAAGCAGTGGAAGAGAAAATTTTGAACTAAAAATTATTAAAATGTCATATAATTGTGAAAAATAAAACATTCTTAGAAAGACAACATGTGATAGTATCTAAAGACAATTCTGAATTTAAAGCTTAAAAATGGTTGGAATAATGATAACATCACTGGAAGAAATGTAGAGCTTTTTCAGGAAACTACTCTGAAAAAGACAACATTCATTTGGAGATATACATTCTATTATAGCTGTAGGTTTTTTTCTAATATTTCAGGACTTTATATTTTGGAAAAATTTCCAAGATAAGAAGTTTGAGAGAAATATCAAGTGCCCACTTCTTAAAAATCTATGAAGTATATGTTAACATATAGAAAAAATAATCCAGTACAGCCAAATACTATTAAGTTTAAGAGAATTGGCTCATGAATATTTAAGAAATAGATTATTTCCAATTTCCTCCAGATTCCTACACCTGAATGTCCCACTGGAAATCTCAAATTAAATATATCTAAAATCTTAATTCATTTCTCTCCCTAAATGTCCTATCTTCCTAAATTCTCTATTTCTATGAATCATGCAACCATCTGCTCAATCATCTATTTCTTAACCTTTGAATCATCTTTAGATGTGTGATATGAAGAAAAGGGAAGAGTCAGTTGGCAAATCCTGTTATTTCTATCTCTAAAATCTCTTTCATATCTGGTTCTTCTCTAATCCCACTACAACCACCATAGCTCCTGCTCTCATGTATACTCTTAGAGACCTGCAATAACCTCTTAATTGGTATTACTGCCTTAAAGAACCACAGAATTTTCAATTTGGCTGCAATCTCAGAGGCCATCTAGTCTAATCCTTACCTGAACAAGAATCCTCTCTACAATATACCTGACAAGGAGCCATTCAGTCAGTTGGAAGATCCATTATTTGCTAGGTTGACCCATTTCACTTTCTGATAGTAAATTATTAGTAAATTTTTTTCTTATTGTCATTTCTTTGCAGCTTCCATTCACTGCTCTTAGTTCTGCCTCCTGGGAGAAAGCAAAGCAAGTCCAGTCCCTTTTCTACAAGGCAGTCCTTTAAATAAAGGAATGAAGACAGCTTTCACATTCTCTCATATACCGCATCCTCCATGTTTATAGGTCTTCTCTTCTACAGGCTAAGCATCCTCCAATTCCTTCAACCAACACTCAAAGCATGATCTCAAGGTAATTTACTAAAAGGCCTTCCTATTCATATTGAAGTCCTTCCTTAAAGAGCATCTAGAAAAGAAACTGTAAGCCATTGTAATCAATCATAGGTGTAGTGCATTGTGAAACTCTGTTTTTTAAGTGCTGTTAAGTTGAAAATTAAGTGTCTGGGTGCTTTGGAGTTCTCAAGATACCCCCAAACTCAGAACATAACCTATGCACAAATGCTTCATTCTGACTAGAAAATAAGTCTTTCCAAACTATTTTGTTTCAAGTCATGTCTACAATTTTCATGGCAATGTGCTACGTGCTGGGGAGACAAAGACAAAAACAGCCCTTTTCCACAAGGAGCTTACAATCTAATGAGAGAAACAAAAATATAAAGACCTCTGTAAAAAATAGGTATATTCTAAATCCATGGGAGATAATCTCACTAGCATTAAGAAAGGGCAAGAAAGGCTTCATGCAGAAGGTAGGATTTTAGATAGGATCTAAAGGAAGTCAGGGAAACTAGGGGGCAGAGATGAGGAGGGACAGCATTCTAGCATGAGGAACAAACAGAAAATTCATGAGTCAAGAAATAGTGTCTTCTATGAGGAATAGCAGAGAAGTCAATGATAATGGATCACAGAGTATGTGGAGAAAAGTAAGGTATATAAGGCTAGAAAAGAAGGAGGGGTCCAGGTTATAAAGGGCCAAACAGAAGACTTTATATTTGATTCTGGATATAATAGGAAGTCAATGAGTTTACTTAACAAGGGAGTGACAAGACCAGTCTTGAGACTTATTTGGAAAATCAGTTTGATAGCTGAACAGGAGATATATTGGGTTGAGGAAAGAAAGGGAACTCAACTATTAGACTACTGTAATGGTCCAGCTGTGGAGAGAGCCAACACTAGATTTGTGGTAGTGTTCCAGGAAAGAAGGGGACATGTACAAGAGATACTGCAAAGGTAGATATAAAACTTGCTAACAAATTGGGTATATGGGGTGAGTGTTAATAAGGAGTTGTGCCTTCAACAAAAATAGGGAGGTTCAAGAAAGTGAGAACTGAGGTGGAAGGGGTCAGGGAGAAAATGAGTTGAGCTTTGAATAGGTTGAGTGGAAATATCATTTGTGGGAGATCTACTTCATGATGTCCAACCGGCATCTGGAAGATGTGAGCCTGGAAGCCAGGAATAATAAGGACTAAACAACCTGATCTGAAAATCATCTGCATAAGAGATGATAACTAAATCTACAGGAGCAGGGGATATCAGCAAGTGAAATAGAGGAAGAGAAGGGGATCCAGGACACTCATGGGGGAGATCCAGGATTAGCAGGCATGACCTAGAAGAAATGCAGCAAAGAAGACTGAGGAGTAGTCTGATAGGTAGGAGGAGAATTGGGAAAGACTGAAATCACAAAAACAGGTAAGAGTCAAGAGTCAAAAAAAAAGAGCCAAGAAAAGAGGTTGGCTGACAGTGTTGAAGTCTGCAGAGGTCAAAAAGGATGAGGATTTAGAAAACAAGCCATTGGATCCAACAATAAAGAGATCACTTATAACTTTGGAAAATATTTCAGTTGACTGCCAAGAGTTTAGAGGAGAGTGAGAGAAGAGGAAGTAGAGAAAGTGATAGCAAGAGGATTTCTCAAGGAGTTTAGCCACAAAAGGGAGGACAGACCAAGTGGGGATTTTTGAAGAAGGGAGCAATTCATTCTTCCCGCTCTTGCCTGGGTAACCTTCACAACACATAGTTATGGTCCTATAACTCCTCTATTCAAGAAACTTAAGTTGAATCCTTTTTTGGAACAACTAAGATTATTTTTTTTTAACCCTTACCTTCTGTCTTGGAATCATTGGTTCCAATGTAGAAGGGCTAGGTAATGGGGGTTAAGTGACTTGTCCAGGGTCACACAGCTGGGAAGTGTCTGAGGCCACATTTGAACCTAGGACCTTCAGTCTCTAGGCCTGCCTCTCAATCCACTGAGTTACCCAGCTTCCCTCTAAGATTATTTCTTAAATGCAAAGGTAGTTATTTTGAAGTATTAATTTTCATATAGAATTTTCTCAAATCCAGGCACATATTTACTTGGTTCATCTGTCAGAAATCATTTTAGTTTTTCAGAACCTGTGGTAAAAATGAAAACAGAAATAGTTTTTCTAGCCTCTCCCCCCAAAAATCTGATTTTTAAACATCAGATCTTGGGTAGGCATTTTTTGAGTGCAATGCAGGTGGTGGAAAATATATCAACATCAATATTTTTGGTTACTTTTGTTTGCTGTAAATTTTGACAAAGAGCTAGAAAATCCCACTGTGGTTAAAACTGTATACTGGCTACAAATGCTAAAAGGAAGATGGTATGAGGAAAAAGGCAACTCTGTGCTGATCTAAACCTTTATTTACTAAAATATTATTTGTATTTCAGAAATTTTAAAAAGTGAAAATATGACAGAAAAACAAACTATATCTTTGTTGACATTTTAGGTGAAATAGCAGGTAGGGGAAAAAAAAGCTTCTGCACCACTTTTACCCCTTTCAAATATGATGACAAATATAGCTGGGTTGGTCAGTTTTTTATTAACTAAAGTGTTCTCCTAACTGCTTTCCTGTTCTCCTATCTCCTATCCTGTTTGCTGTTGGCAAACTTATGGTATGCATGCTGGAGGGGTTGTCCCCTTCCCTTTCTCCACACATACCTAAGGATATTTCTCACATCATCTGCCCCTCTGCCTAGCAGTCCAGTAGGAGAGCTTCTTCCCTCCCTGTCTGGGATAGCTCACATGCGGGGTGAGGATTGAAGTTTGGGCACTTGATCTGTAAAAGGTTTGCCACCACTATGGAGCTAACACATTACAGTGGAAGGAGCAGACTGAACCAGCTCTATCAGGCAGAATTCCTAAGATGAGATTCTTTCTGTTACTTTATGTTACTCCAGAAACCATTAGGAAAAAAGCTATGAAGTCAAATATTTCAATGAGAATAGGGACAAGATAAACAACTACAATACATTGGTACCCAGTCCAAAAACAGTCACAGCCATCAGTGGAGGAGAACTTTAGAAGATATCAAAGATGATATTATGACTTAAATGTCAGTGTTTATTTAAGAATATAGAATGAAATCAGAACCAAAAGTTTCAACGAAATATGTTGTCTATCCTGTAGAAAAGGGACAATGGAGCATGCATCACAACACAATGGTCTGACAGCCTTCAAATAGCATTAAGTGACGTTTTCAATGAATGCTAGTTTGAATTAGAAGTATTAGTTTGCATTGGGACTATTTAATGACTTCTGATTTCAAGTCACTCTAGTCATACTCTCTCTTTTCCCTCCGCCCTTCTAAGCAGAGCTTAGAATATATTCTGAATTTAACTGAACTGAACACATGGTAGGTACTTAATAAACATACTCTGAATAAATAAAAAGACTACATTAATAACATCAACCATTCATACAGAGCTTGAAGGTTTGCAAAGTACTTTATAATATCTTCTCATTTGATCCTAACAACCACCCTGGGAAGTAGATGCTATTATTATCCCCTTTTGACAGTTGAGAAACTTGAAGCAGAGGTTAAGTGACTTGCTCAGGGTACACAGCTAGCAAAAACCAAATTTGAACTCAGATCTTTCTGACTCCACCAGCATTCTACAACAATGTTTCCATTATTATTGTTTTTGTTATTATTATATGAAACACATAATTTAACTTTAAATCAAAGCAATTAGTTATAGTGATTGAAAGTTTAAATTTTGAACCTCTAATTAATTTTTTTAAAGAATTTCCTTTATATTTTTAAATACTAGTGGATCTGTTTTTTGGGGGGGGGTATGGGGACTCCCTTCAGTTCAAGAAGTGGCAATCTTGCTAAGCTTTTTTACATTATACAAAATTATTTTCCAATTTTTTATAAATTCACTAAAGTAGACCTAATGAGAGGTATTGTTTTCTTAATATTAAAAATTATACAGTATACAAATGGCAAAATCTTACTATTAATGATTAACAAAAAAGAACCAAACAATAACATACGAAGAAAAAAATGTTTTTTGTCCCTTGACCCTTCCAGGCCTGCCCAAACTACCATCTTTGGCCTTATTTTTCTTCCTGCCTTACTTGCTTTTTCTTTTTAGAATATTTAACTATATTTACCACAAATAGTTCTGGTTCTTCTGACTCTGCTTTACATCTTTTTAAGTAGGTTCTTTCATCTATCCTTTCACTATTTTAATAGCGAAGGGGTACCAACAGGCTGCTTTTCATTCTTTTTACATAACTGGTTGACTTCTTTCTCCAGTCAAAACATTTCTGCCATGAGGTCTCCAAACTGACTTTGTCATGTCATCATTAATCACATATTGCAATCTCCTTTAATCCAGCATGTGTCTTTTGCTTGTCTTCTGGGTTACTTATAGTTCTGTATCCTTCAAGATCATGGTGTTTAATGATTGACACTAAAATAACAGGGGCACATTAGTTTTAAAAAGATGGGATTTTGCAACAGCAAGCATTAGGTGTCACCAAATACACCAAGCAGTTTACCAAATGTGATCCAGACTGATTTCCTCCTATGAATCTCAATGCCCATCTAACTATCATTGCAGAATTTTTCTAAGTATCTGTCTACTGGCATAGTAGATTATATGTTATAATCTGGTCAATATGCATTTTTCATCCATTTTGGTTTACAGGTGTGGATGGTTAAACCAATCTCCTTTGCATTGCTATGGAATTCACTACAAAGGCTTTACTGTTCAAGAGCTCAATGTAATTAGATTATCAATTGGGAAGAGAAGCATTTTGGAGAACTTCATCATCAACAGGAATTCTTTTTGAATGTATGGGACACTTTCCAAGATTCTAGTGACTGCCTCCATAGCCAGATATCTTTTTGTTTTAAGAATTTTGACTTAATATCAAACAACAGGTAATTCGACATTTTTTTAGTAATCATATTTATTAGATTCATGTATAATTTTAACATGTGTATAAGAGATACCTTGTTTGAGGAAGTCTTCCAAAGCTATATTTTATTCTATTGAGTTAAGTACTTTTGAAAATATCAATAAATAATAGACAGAGTAGATCTTATATTCTTGTGGTCAGCTATAGAAAACTGTTGAAGTCTACCTGTTCCTTAATCATGTTATGGTTGGATTTCCGTCTATTGTAACTTAAATATGAGCACATGTTCAGCTAATGTCTTCTTTGTATTAATTATTATGTTATGGGCTATAAGAGATAATATTTTTGCCCTCAAAAAACTTTCAATCTAGTAGGGGAAAAAAGACAAACACAAATTGATACAATTCAAAGTTGAGCATGTGTAATTTGAAAGTTACAAATAAATGTTATGGAAATTTAGAAAAGGAAGAAATTATTTTTGCCTAAAGTATGTCAAAAAAGATTTCATGGACAAAATGGCATATAGGTGAGGTCCTAATATTAAACAGAGTAACAATATGTAAAGAGATGAGGGAAGAAGGAGAAAGGATATTCCAGGTAGAGAGAATAGGGTAAGCAAAGGTCTGAGGAACAGAATTTCTAAGGCTATGTTGGTGAAGGTATGGAATGCATGCCCTGGTGTGCTGGATGGGGCTGCTCATTCCCCCTCTCCACTGTGCCTAAAAACAATGTTCACATGCCCTGCCTTTCTGTCCAGCAGCCTAATGTGAGCATTTCCTCCCTCCCCCATCTAGGGTAATGTTGGGGGCTAAAAGGCAGTTTGAAGGTATGGTTTGAACACACAATCTCTAAAAAGTTTGCCAACACTGTTCTAAGGGAATGGTAAATTATACTGTTTGCCTGGAGTACCAGGTATATATTAGGAAGAAGAGATTTTCTTTCCTTCTTGGTCCAAATTTGTAGTTTCACTGATGTAAGGAACTTCTGATGAAGAAATTATTTTTGCCAATACAGTTCAAACCTATTTTGCAATTCAGAATCTTGGAGAGCTGTCTGGGGCATTGAAAATTTATGTTTCTTGCTCAGGTTCACACAAGAAGCATCTGCCAGAGGCAGGACCTACACCCAGGTCTCTCTGGGGTTTGCACTTTGAGTTTAGGACTTTACCCACTGTACCATACTGCTTTATGAAGAGAGAGAAATCTGTAAAAACAAGTGAGAAGAAAATCATGGAAGAAAGACCATGAATGAATTTGTTAAATATTGGCCAAAAGTATACAATTTGAAGAGAGAAAACATTAAAAGAAAAAGGACCTAAAGAATTTGGGTCTTTAAAGAGAAGAGATAATACCTATTCCATTAAGATTCTAAGTATGTCTCTGATTTGTGGTTTCACTTCTATGCAGCTTACATGTTACATATATGGTTCTAAGACATCCAACATGTACTGTGATTGAATTTTATCCTAGAAAACCATATGCATGATCACTGAAATATACACCTTGGTATGGCATCAAATGCTGGATCATGAAAAATTCTAGAAAGTCATGGATTATTGCTCCAGTAATGTACTGAGAACCTGAAAAAGGAGGCTTGAATGTATGAAAAATGGGGAGTTTTAATGGGTCAGACACTAAGTGTCACTTACAATGACATACTCAGACTAAAAGTGGGTGGAAGAAAAAAAAAGGATTACCTTCTTTCAGTGGTAAGGGACTGGGAAATCTACATAATGCCTTGAGAGTCAGTTGAAAAAAGCCCTCCACAATAGTTATGAGTGAGAAATACAGATGGAAAGGAATATGGGTAAAGTCCAAAGAAAACTAAGTGCAGCTTGGTTAAACAGCTGTGTTGAAAAACAATTTCTTATCTTGCAATTAAGAACCGATTTCTCACTGAAAGACACAGGACATTGGGTTAATAGATTTCTTTAAAAGAAAATCTGTTTTGGCTATTGAAACATTAAAAGAACAGAACAGCTGTTTTGTCAGTAAAGACAGATTGTATAGAAGAATCAAATATCAAAACACAGATTAGACTAGCATTTAATCTGTTCTACTTAAATTTTCAATAAAAATAAAGGAAATTACATTCTGGAAAATATAGCACTGCTAAAAATTTTAACACTGGTAATCAAAATCACTAGGTTGATTTTAGGTTATAAGAAGAGGTAACTATTAATATGTTTTAATTATTTTTAACAACCTATTCAACGTCTATAGCAAATGAACATTTTAAATAGCAATGTCAATAAAGCTATTTTAGAAATGATACAAGATGTAAAACTCACCATCCATGAATTCTGTACATATTGAAATCCTGTTTTCAACAAAAAATGCACCATAAAATCCTATAATATATGACGAATCACACTATAAAAGAAATAAGACAAAAAAGTAGCTTGGTTAAAAAGGGGAGCCAGTACTGAAAACATATTTAAAAAGTGGTTACTGGGGAAATTATTACCTTATAAAGAATTTCCAATTCAGACATAATTTGTTTTTGAAGTTCCAGTGTAATATCTAGTAATATCACCTAAACACACACAAAAATGGCAATTATTGCTTGTTTGTTTCCTTTCAGATTAAAACTTCTATACAACTACTATGAAATATAAGAATTAAAAAGAGGATTCCCTACCATCATCACCCCCTCATCTTTAGAACAAACTGCATATACACATCTTATCTATTCCTTTAGACTGGGGGAGGTGGTACAAAAATGATTGATGGGGTAGGGGGAAAAGCCAGGTCTCCAAGGTCAGCATTAATGGCTTTAAAAGTCAGTTAAGTTATAACACCCTTAATTTATACACCCTATTTTGGCCACATTGGTTATTTTCAGAGGAGGAAAATAGGAGTGACTTGTACCTATTAACCCTCAAACCATTAAAAGAAAATGTCTTGTGACTCACACTGAAAGATAAGCACACAGAATGACATATGCCATTTAAAGTTGGTCTTTTCTTATAAGAAGAATTAAGTCAACAAATTTTATTTTGCATAGACAAGAGGAAAATATAAAGTTTTAAGATATTTATGCTGATCATAAAGCTTCACATTAAAATATAGAAGAGTATCAAAGAGGTTTTAGAACTGGATGACACTTTATGGACTATCTAGACTTAGGATGGGGTTCTTCCCATTTTTGTATCATGAACCCCTTTAAACAGTCTGGTGAAGTCTATGGACATCTCAGAATAACATTTTTAAATGTGCAATATAAAAGACATAAGATTATGAAAGGAAACAATAGTGTAAATATAGCTATCAAAATATCATTAAAAACACGTTCACAGACCTCAGATTAAGAATCCTTGATTTAGACTCTCTCACTTTTTATGGATAAAGAAAATGAGGCCCAGAGATGTGAAGAGATCAGCTCAGACCACATAGCTAATTAATGGCAGTCTCCAAGCCCTCCAAGACTCCTAATTCAAGTGTTTCTTCCAGTATACCCTGGTGCTTTCAAATATATTAAAAATTATTGCAAGTGATCAAGGTAACTAAACAAATGGACAGGAAACATCAAACAAACATTTGTATTTAATTTGTATAAAATGTATGAGGGAGAGAGTACACAATGATGAAAGCATATATCTTCACAAGCATTTACTTATAAAAAAGAGATTATCAGTTGTTTAGATTTTACTTGGCTCTTCAATTAATACTAATGTAAGGGCAACAATTACTCTTTTATATATAAAAAAAAGATTCAGCTGATGAGAAGAAAACTGTAGAAAGGTGTTTTTTTGTTTGTTTGTTTGTTTGTTTTTTAAAGAAATGTGGCCAAGGTTTCTGACTTCGGGCAATCTTGGAAAAGAACTTTAAGCTTGGGATTTCCAAATAACACTAAATACATTTAGTGTCCTGCCATTATGGTATACAACACTCAACAGTTAAACTTCACTTTATGTTAGAAAAGGAAAGTAAATGTAATCATGCTGGAGAATTAATAGAACATAAATTATGGACTTCATCCTGATGATAGAACCAACTAAGGAAAAAAGGGCAATTTCCAAACACATCTTAGAGTATTGACATCCATCTAAGGGTAGAAAAAAGCAAAAAGCATAACTAGTTTCTATCAAGAGTTTGCTTTAGGGTTATTTATAAAAGCTCTCACCAAACTAGATTGTAAGTGTAATACAGGGCTGCCAAGAAACATTTAACACACTTCCTCCGATCAATAGTCATCTGCCAACAATATTCACTTATATTTTTCTTACTGTAGAGAACTTAGCAACAAAATAAATAATTCTAGCACTGTATAAATCTTATATCATTATAATATTAATACTAGACAACCCTATTTCAAAATTTCTAATAAGCTATGCTACACCTTAAGGTTTTCAAAATAATCATTCATTTAATGTGAAGCATAACTATTAGCAAATATAGTATCATTAAGTTATCAGTTCATTTATGTCATGAAAGCATGTCCAGCTTTTCTGAATTTAATCAAAATTCACATTGCAACTCTGTGTGTGCATGTATAAAAATATAAAAATCATCAATATTAGAAGCTATTTTTGGATAGTAAAAATAGATGTACTTTAACTTGCCCAGCAATATTTCAAATTCTACAACTGCTACAGAGTAAATTGGAAAGATCAACCACAATTCTAATCCCATAAATTTAAAGTTTTTAATGATTGCATAGTAGTTTCACATTATGGTATGAGCCACCTAAATACAAATGTTTGTTTACTTAGCAATATTCCCGAATTAAGTATTCTTGGCTCCTCAATAGGTAAGGAAGCAGATAATATCATCTGGAGGATATTGAAGAAAAATAAAGTTGATCCCTTAAGTCACAGTGCTTCTGAAAGATTTATTATTATAGATTAAGTTAATTTTTGCTCCTTTATGTATTTTAATAAGAAGCAAAGTCAATTTCTTATTTGATAAGGACCATGAATAAAATCAGCAAAATATTAAATTTCCTGTTTAAAGTCTTAAATAAAAACTAGATTAAGGTAGTTTTACTACCCTTTGCTTTCCCCCCACCCACAACATATGTTAAATAGTCCAAATAGAAGAGAATTTGAATATGAAGCATTTAATGGAAAAAGGGTTAAATCTAAGCCTGAAATACCTGAGTACATTTCCTCTGCTCTCCACTACACCTCCAGGACAAATAAGGATGAGTTGTCAAGTTAAATACAAGCAGTCAAGTGACTGAATTATAATTTACTCTGTGCTCAATTTAAATTAGTGTGAGGCTATTAAAATATACAGTATAAATACGGCAATTCATCACAAGCTGTCATGGATGACTTCATTTATTTGCTAGAGTGGCACACGTTCCACTGAAGGGAAGGAGAGCAAAATAACAGGTCAAATTAAGCCACTATTCTGTTTTAATTCACTTATTTAATCTATGGCGACATAATTGTCTTTTACAGTATGTACAACTCAGAAAGGAAATTTGGGAGGATTACAGTCAGTATACAAATGATTAATCAAATGGTCCATTTAAATGCTAGTTTAAGAGCAGCAGAAACCCAAAGCAGTCGAAGAATGATAATCAGTGCATGCTACATACTATGCTATGATTTTTTTTCTCGTAGATGGATTTTTCCCAATTAGAAAATAAGCAATACTAGGGAATCCATTAAATCTTCCAAGCATTACCTAGCTGAAAGATTTTTATAGAATACTTTAATGGTGTAAAAAGGTTCAGTTTGCAAGTTGGATAACAGTATTTTTATATATTTTTCTTGCTCTATTTACTTGCAATTTTCAAGACTACCTATAACAAAAATGGTAGTTACTAATAGGTTTCATGAATTATAGTCATTGTCAAGTAATTACCCTGTAGTGCACTGGTGATTAGTATTACTTTCACTATGCATTCTTTGGTAAAAAGATTTCTACATTTTATGGCAGCAAAACTAAAATTCAATGGAATTTTTATTCTGCCCAAAATTTAATTTGCTTTATTGTCAACCTTGTTTACTACATTGATGAAAACTAGGTTATCTCATCATTGATTTTTTTTAATCCAGCCACCCCAAACTACAGAAAGGTACTGCTATTTCAGGTGTCAGGTTGTTGACTCTAATTTTGAAGTTTAGTTCATAAAGGAGAGCACTAACCAGGGCTTTAACTTCTAAGCTATTGAGTAAGTTAAAGAAGTTAGTATAGAACATTTGTTAGCACTTTTCTTTATTTTTAGAATTGATATTGATTTTAAGGCAGAAGAGCAGTAAGGTTCAGGCAATTAAGATTAAGCGACTTGCCCATAGTTAGGAAGTGTCTGAGGCCAAATTTGAACTCAGATCCTCCAGATTCCAGGCCTGACACTCTATCCACTGTGCTGCCTACCTGTCCCAGCACTTCCAGTATAAAGAAGAAAAAACAACAACTCTTTCTTCTAGGGCTCTCCTCTTATTGCTTCTGCAGACATAGTTCTATATATGCTAGGACAGTTTCATTTTTATGTTAGATGTCTAAGTATTTGGAGAATGAACTTCTGATCTTTAGAGGTGATATCATGGAACACACAAAAAGAAGAGTCAATGTTTTTAAGGAGCTTATGCCCTAAAAATAATAACTCATTTAAATAGTTGTTAAAGGTTTGTGAAGTATGGGAGCTAAGCCACATACACCAATAATTATAACACAAAGCAACACATGAGAGGCCTTAAGAGATATACAAAGTACAACAGGTGCTCAGACAAGAGACCTGAGATAAACAGGAAAGGTTTCATGAAGAATGTAGCATATGAGCTAGACCTCGAAGGGTAGATAGGATTTCAACAGGCAGAGACGGGGAGGAGGAGAGGAAGAGATTCCAAGGTAAGAGTAAGAGCAAAGACACAAAGCAATACAATTCAACATGAGTTCAATTAATAACAAATAGTCCAATTTGGATAGAGCATAGGGTAAATTAAATAGGAAAAGGAAATAACGCTGGAAAAGTGGGTTGGAGTTAATTAAATCTTTTGTTGTTGTTCAGTTGTTTTCAGGCACATTCAAGTTTTCATGGCCCTGTTTGTTTTTTTGTGTGTTTTTTTTTTTTGCAAAGATATTGCAGTGATTTGCCACTTCCTTCGCCAGCTAATTTTATAGATGAGGAAACTGGGACAAACAGGGGTAAGTGATTTGCCCAGGGTCCCACAGCTAGTAAAGTCTGAGGCTAGATTTGAACTCAGGAAAGTAAGTTTTAAGGCCTGTCATTCTTTCACTGTGTCAAATCTTAGAGGGCGTAAGAGGCTGGGGCTTAATTTATAAGGAATGGAGGAATCATTATAGGTTTTTAAGTGAAGAACTGACAGGATCTGGGCTATGTTTTAGGAAGATTAATCTGGTAATTTTGTGTAGGATGGATTTAAAGCAGGAGTAGAAACAGGAGCAGGAGACAGGGAAATTAGCAAGAATACTGGAAATAATCCAAGAGAAAACTAATGTAGACTTGAAATCAGGTGATAATAATGAAAATTGTATGAATGGGACAGATTTATGAAAGAATCAAAATAAAGAATTAATAGGATTTCATAATTGGGCATAGTAGGAAAGGAAAGACTCAAAGATGACCTAGGTTTTGACCTGGATAAATAGAAGACTGGGGGTACCATTAAAATGAAGGAAATGGGGGCAGCTGGGTAGCTCAGTGGATTGAGAGTCAGGCCTAGAGATGGGAGGTCCTGGGTTCAAATCTGGTATCAGACACTTCCCAGCTGTGTGACCCTGGGCAAGTCACTTAACCCCCACTGTCTAGCCCTTACCACTCTTCTGCCTTGGATCCAATACACAGTATTGACTCCAAGATGGAAGGTAAGGGTTTTTTAATAAAAACAAAAAATGAAGGAAGTGAGGGGAAGAAATTATTTTTTATGAAGATAATGGCTTATATTTTAGATCAAATGAACTGGAGGTGCTAGCTAGAAGTATTCACAAGTTATAGAATGAAGTCAGAAATGTAAGACTATTTAGGACCGGTCAGGGTTAGAGATAAGGATTTAAAAATCATTTAAATAGAAGTGATTTAAATCAAGATGTTATTACAAAGGAGAGAATGCTCAATTTGATATGAGGACTTTGTTCAAATCCCAGCTCTGCCACTTACTCCCTGTTTAAACTTGGGTCAATCACCTGACTTTCCTTTGGGACTCAGTTTCCTTATCCATAAAACTATTTGGGGGAGAGGTTGAAATAGTTGAGTTGAGGTCCCTCACATCTCTAAATCTATGACCATGGAATATCATTAAAATGGTTGACTCTGGGGTACAAATTAGGTAGGGATTCTAAGTCAAAAGTGGGATTGATGGACTTTAAAAACAGGGAAGGATTATTCCTAAATCTCCTTCCTGAATCATAACTAACAGCTCAAAATCCATCAATTTTGAAGTATTATTTGCATTATTTTTTCCCAAAATTTACTGTATTTTCCTTAACAATAACAAAGTTCCCTTTGGGTATATGGGCAGGAGTAAGAGAGTGGTACTACTTTTTTGTCTACTGATAAATTTTTTTTCACAATTTATTTTTTTTATATAGCTATTTCACTTTCCATAGATTACTGCTATGTACAAACATGGATGTTTCACAGTATGTACTTTTCAGCACATTTATAAAATTGTACATAAGCCCTTTCAAAAACTCAGGTACTACTCCATACTCACCCCTCTCAATTCATAGAAGTGTCATTTGGTTCCAAGCCTTTTTTAAACTAACTTCCTATTCATGACAGATGATTTTCCCTACTATCCAGTTTAGTATGCCATTGGTCTCTTCTGAGAGGCTAATTACATTATGACCACCACCCTTCCCTTCATTCCCATACACTTTATTTACTTTCCCTTCTAATCACTCAATCTCTCAAAGAACTCTAGTATATTAGTAGGGCATGATTTCTCCTTAGAGGAACGACATTTTCTTTCCCTCAAAAGGTCATCCTTCTATAAGTTTTCAGTGATCCTATTCTTTGTTTTCCTTTTCAAAGGTCTCTAGTTCACTCTTTAACCTTTATTATAGATTAGCATTACATTGGCAAATCACCAAATTCACCAGTATAATAGTCCCATGTAACCAGAATCATACAATTTAGTGAACAGTTTTACAAATTCAGTCAGTTTTTTTTTCCATTTTAAAAATCCCAGGTACATGATATGACAGATTTTTCTTTATGACTTATTTACATTTAATTTATCAATTCTAGGACAACATGTGCATCTACAATTACTTATTCTAATAGCTCTAATTGAAAGTGCTATTCAGAAAATACAAAATAAATTTGTTATTAGCTCAAGCAGGTAATTAGGTAAATCTACTGTTAAAAACATAACACAATCCAAAGTCAAATATTAGTGACTTTCAGATTACATATATTACTTTTCTATTTTTGTAAATGAGAGTTAACAATATTTAACAAAAACATCCTAAATAACAACTTTCTCTGTATCCATAGGATATCAGCAGATGGGGTCCAATCAACCAACATTTTACTCTGTGTGAGGCACTGTATTTGATTTTGGAGATAGAATACAAAGAATGAAACAATAGGAATTTAAAAAGTGACAAATATGAAGAATAAAGAAAAAATCCAAAGAAATGCTAGTTGGTAGCTTAATAAATCTCTATAGGCAAATTACTTGTGCAGTTACAATGGCTATATTAAAAAATAGGAAGTATATGCAGAATACTAAAAAGATAAGGTTTGGCGAGAATAGTACATAACATTTTTAAAGTATTAAGATAATGACTGGCCAGACTCTGGAAATGTAAATTCAGAAAGAGACCTGGGTCTATCACTAATCAGAAGAGAATCTCGGCACCTCAGTTTCCGTTATCTGTAAAATGATGGTGTTGGGCCAGACAACCTCTAATTTCTTTTCAAACCCTGTACAGGATCTATTTTTTGGAAAATATTTCTAAGAGTGAACTTTTGGGCATCTTATTAAAAATAAACTATTTAAAGCTACTACACTTCAAAATGTCATTTAGCTTTAGAATCAAATGTAAAGGGATAGGTAAGTGACCAAAATAGCCAAACTTCTCATTAACTTGTTTTGGGGCAATTTCTATATGAGAACAATTCTAGTAATGTAAATTTTACTATTTTTCCATATATAAACAATTTTCTTGGAACACAACAAACCACTAACAATTATTTTTTTAAAAGGGACTGTGAAGTAGTTCCTGATTTAGTATGATAAAGTCTAAGACAAATGCAAGCAGGTGTTTGGAATTCCAAAAGAGGGCCAAAGGTATCTTTAACCAATTACTGAAGTAAATAGCTAACTTAATTTCTCCTTCAGTGACTTCTGAATGTCCCAAATGTCTGCAATACCTTTTGGAGAATGTCAGTAAGTCAAAAAATATTTCTTAAGTAAGTACCTATTGTATGAGAAGAATGTCCTTTGAATGTAAATGTAAATTTTAAAATAACAAGCATTTATAAGGCAGAATAAGACAAAAATTAGCATGAAGAATACTTTTTTAATGAAAAAAAGATTCAGCTTATAGAATTGTAATTATAGCTTACCTTTACAGCTAATATTTTTCCACTTGGGACATGATATGCTCTGAGAAAAAAAATTGAATAACTTTAAAAATAGCATATTGATACTATATATTCAATCGTTATATTTATAACAATGTACATTAATGGGTCTTCAAGGAATGCTAACAATGACAAACATCATTTATTGAAAACATTGTGTATGAAACTCTACTGACCCCTCAACAATATAGAAGAAACAGTAAATTTGTATTATATACTCTTACTTCAATATTGTGATTTCAAAATGTTACTTCATCAGTGACTCACTTTATTGATGTAGAATATTAAAGTTATATGCCTTAGCAAATGTCCTTACCATTTGCTATGGCCAAAGAAAAAAAAGGCAATGTCTACTATAGGAAGCATCAAAGTGAAGCACTGTACATGTCTATACACATTTTTTTCACATTTTATTCTATAAAACATTCAGAAATGCTGAATTTCTGTCAAAATAGTATCTGATGATAGTTTTCCCTGATTAAAGCCCTCACTTGATTCGGGGCTGGGGCAGTTCTAAAAAAAATGATAAGGAAAGAAGGAATATCTATCTACATAGGAACAAGATAATAGGGTGATCAGGTGAAGAATATCATAATGGAGTTTTATGATTTTCTAGAAAGAGTTTAATTATGGAAGGCATCAAAATGCCATTATGAAGAGACATGTAACCTAGAAATCTTATAAGGGGTAGCCTTAAATGGGGTAGTAATATTCTTCATGAGATATCACAAAATATGTTGAGATTCAAGAATGTGCTAAATCTGTTTTAAAGTTAGGATATCTCAGAATTAAGAAAAGCTATATGATAAAGTAGAGTTCAGATAATCAAACAAAATATGGTAAAATAGCAAGTGAAAAAAATTGTTTAAAGAAAGACTAGGAAGTAGGGCTTCCAGAAACTAAATGCTAATAAATCACACTGAAACTTTTTATGCTTAATGTAATGTGATCTTTTGTACTGAGATAGCATTGAATTCAAATGAATTCCATAAGCACCATAATCCAGAAGCAATTTGGCTTATATAAAAATTTCAAAACAAACAAGTTATCCTGTTATCCCAAACTACTAAAAGGAAAAAAGAAGGAAATCTGTTTGCTTAATAGAGTTAAGACCTTGACAAATATGAAAGTATAGATTATCCAGAGTTGGCTATTCTTGCAATCTCCAGGACTGGTATAAAGATAAACATATCAGAGGTCAAGGAGGACAGTTTATCTATCCCTAATTCCAACACTGACTAAAAATCTCTATCTGCACTGACAAGCATTTGCAAAATCATTTTACCATGCTCCCAACATTTTAATTGGTACTGTCACATCAGCCAAATTGGATCTTGCATCTCTTCTGCATGTGTTTAGTACACATTAATATATGGATATGCTGTTGCCTTTTCTCTTAGACTAAAGCTCTTTGAAGGCAAGGACTTTTTTTTTCTTTGTATTCCCAGGCATAGAGCCTGGTACATGATAAATACTTAATAAATATTTGCTAATTGTTTCTAAAAACAATGCACATTTCTATAACACAACCCATTAACAGTTTCAATTTGGGGCAAAAAGATGTCAGATTTCTCTGACAGGCAACTTTTTAAACTTAAGTTCATAACTTTCGGTAGGAAACTTAATGTTTTTATTTCCTTATGTTTTGAACATTTATTTTTAAAGTAAATGCACCCAAAGGGCAATGGCAAGATGTATGGTGGGCATGAACTGGCTGCAAAAGTTTTCAGGTGAAATAGTGTAAAGGCTGTAAAAAGAAATATCATGCCTAGAAAAAAAAAGAGAATGGTCATATAGCCAAAGCAAAGGATAACCTAGAGTTAGCTAATCCACCAACTCTGGGGGTATCCACATCATACCAAAAGAACATAAAACGGCCTCCATCAGATGAAAGGAACCCTAGAAGTGGATTTGGGAGAGAATGTGGATAAAAGTGGTACAACATGGGTAAGTATGGATGAGTTGTGTTCTCTATCACCAGAGTACCTATATTAAAGAAGATCATATATCCACATCACTGAAATTCCACATCAGCTCTTTCTTACAATATTTTATGTAACTAACCAATACAAATTATGAGATGTTGGACATTCCATTAACTATCTAATTATATGATCCTACATATATACTTTAAGAATTGGAGTTCATCATAGCCATATCTCATTATTTGAACTAAAAAAAATATATATATATTTACAAAACAAATAAATTTGTGAGTTTTTACTGAAACTTCTGAAGTATTCTCTTAAGTTATAAAAGGATTTAGTGCAATGTTTTGTTAAATAGTGAGCTCCTCAAAGATATGTAAAATATGATTAAATTTACAAAGAATCAATGACATAAGTTTTTAGAAACTTACATATGATACTTTATAATGCTAATGTTAGGGAACAAAACACACTCCAGGCTTATAGCTTAGGTAATACATTCATATTCAACAAATATTGAATATCAATCATGTGCAAGTCACTGTACAAAGACAATGAACCTGTTCTCAAGGAAGTGACAACTATCTAAGGGAGAAGAGACATATCTATAGAAATAACCATGACACAAAAGAAACCAACGTAAATACAATAGAGTGGTCCAGGCAAAGTTCTATAATAAATTTGAAGGAGGAAGAGATTTATTTTACCAGGAGACACACACAGGAAGAATGGCTCAATGAAGACTTCATGAAGGAGGTAATTCTCACTTTGAGCCTTTAAGGTAAGAAGATATTTCAACAGATCCCAGTATCACAGATTTAGAGCTGAAAGGGTCCTTAGCAGCTATCTAATATGTTCTCCTCATCTTACAGATGAGGAAACTGAGGCTCTGGGAGGCCTACTGACTTTGCCCAGGATTACACAGTAAGTTAGTATTAGAGGCAGAATTTGAAGCTAGACTTTCCTGACTCCAAGTTTAGCACATTAACCACTGAAGAAAATGGAAATAAGCAGCTTCTTAAGTGCTAGACTTTTAATGTACAGTAGTACAATTGAAAAACATTATTAATATATTTTTATACTTTTAAGCCCATTTATTTCCTTTAATTGCTGCCACAGTACCCTATGAGAAGCAATATAACACAGCAGGTCAAGCACTGGACTTGGAGATTGGAAAACTTGAGTTCAAATCCCACTTCTGATATTTAATAGAGGTATGACCCATGGCAAAAGACTTATCCTTAGTTCTTGACTATTTTGAAAATAATCTGTAGCATTTATTTCACAGATACTATGTATTTTTGCAAACTTCATACTACTATATATCATCAGTTATCTTTTATCCTAACTGAATAACAGAAAAGTTCAACAAAATTGATAGAAACAATGACAGAATGTCAGAGCAAATAACATTATGCATTGTACAGAGAGGAAAGGAATATATTCCAATATTAGTCATTTAGAACCAATATCGACCCTAATGGATACAAGTTTTGTTGCCTTTTAGTGGCTTTTTTTTTCATTTCTATTTAGTCATTGTGTATTTTATTCTGGTATTGATTTCTCCACTCTGTGGAGACTTTTCATGCTTTTTGGAATTCCTTATATTATCATTCTTTACCTTGCAAAATTATTCCATTCATTCATATATAACAATGTTCAGTCATTGCCCAAATGATGGGTTTCTACTTTTTTCCCAGTTTTTGGCTACTACAAAAAAATTTCTCCAAATATTCTATCATATATGTACTCTGTACACAGTTATTTTCCTTGAGATTAACCCATGATATATGTGTGTACGTGTATATAAAAGCATACACATAAATATATGAGATTCTATTTAATAATAAAACAGCTAAGAGGGTTCCACTATGCTCAACAGCTCATTATCTGGCAGAAGAATTCATCTGAAATATGATTCAAAGGAATAGTTACTGTACTAGTTGTATACAAATGCAGGTAATGTAACTTGTTAAGATATTATATCATTGCTTCTAAATTTCATTAACTAATACCAACTTACTCTAAGTTTGACTGTTAAAACCATCAACGGAACGCGTAGACCAAGATTCGAGTAAAAAAGTTTTTTTAATTAAAATTACTCTGAATAATAAGAGTGCAAAACATTTGGACTTTTGAGTTAAGCAGTAGTGATAAGAATACGATCAGGAGATAGTCTAATATATACTGTACAGGACAGTTTGGCAACTTAATTAGCTTGTCAAGAAAGCTGATCTCTTTTCCAAAAGAGAGATCTCAGGTTTCCAAGTAAATTAAAAGGAAAGACTCAATGATTTAATTATGATGCACGCCAATTCATCCGTGGAAGTTTGGGTTGGATTTCGAGCAATGGAGAGATCCCTGGTTTGGTTTACAGTGCATTGACAGTACCAATTTAACATTTAATTATCATGGAGAATTGGATCACAAAGATGATGCCAAGCAGATGGGCAGAATGTATCCCTCAGCTTTGCAAATGGCATACTACCTGGGAGAAAAGGAACTTGTTTACTTTAGACTGATACTGCATCTCAATTGTCTTGACCTTCCTCAACACATTAACTGTAAAGTGATTAATGAAGTTTGAATAGAAGCTTTGGTTACACCAAAAGACAACTGTACACCTCTTCAGTGTTTTAATTAACAACTAACACTTCAAATTAGTTTGTAGTTGCCACAGTAATTACCTGTTCCAATGAGTATAAAGGGGGAAATATTTTAAATAACATTTTTATGGTGCCTAATCCATTTCCTTTAATTCAACTGAATAAGCATTTAAGCATCTACTACATGTATTAGGCATAGCTTGGTAGAGAAGGTCCAAAGACAAGGACAAAACAGTTCCTGCCAATGAGAAGCTTATATTTTACAATATGTACACAGAGAAGTCAATTTAAAGTGTGTATACTCACATATATATAAGCACACACATCCATAATATGTAATTTTAATGGTGGTAGGGAGAACAATAACAAGTGGTAGGATCAGAAAAGAAAATGACCCTTGAGCTGAGCTTTGATAGGAGCTAGGGATTCTAAGAGGTAGAGGCAATGAGGGAAAACATTTCAGGCACAAGGGACAAACTGTAAAACAGAGGTTCTTAGCCAGGGATACACAGCTTGTGGACTGATCTAAAGAAGTACTTGAACTTGGGAGTGGGATGGGGAGGGGGACAACTACATCTTGATTTTCACTATTCTTAGGTTTTCTTTGTAATCCTGTGTATTTTATCTTGTGCATTTGAAAACATGATTTTGAGAAGTTCACAAGGTCCATCATATTGCCATAGGGGTTCATAACACAAAAAAGTTAGAATGCCTGGTACAAAGGCACAAAGATGGAATGTATAAAGAATAGGAAGTAACAGAATAGAAAGTGTGTAAAATAAAATAATGTAAAATTATTCTAGAAAAACAGTCAAGTCAGCTTGTAAGCCACTGAAGTACCTCAGGGAGGGGAGTGACAGAATGAGAAGTATTTCAGGATTATCACTTAAATAGCTGTGGAGAGGTTGAACTGGAGAGAGGAAATACTGAACACAGGCCACTAATAGAATCTAGCTGAAAGAGATGAACCTGAAGGTGATGGTGGCATCATGAGTAAGGAAGAGACAAACATGAGATGTTATGAGGCAGAACTGACAAAACCTGACAAGCAACTGTATATATATCATAGATTCTATGAAAAAATTTCCAGTTCTCAAAATCAATTATGTCATATTGGGTGAATAAATGGACCTATGATTTCATTGGAAGAAATAAAGCATTTACTATGTGCCAGGCACTGTGCACTTTACAAATATTATCTTGTTTGATCTTCATAATAACCCTGGAAAGTAGGTGCTATTATTCACTCTCATTTTATAATAGAGGCAATTGATGTGGAAAGAGGTCAAGTGACTTGTCCAGGGTCCTACAGCTAAAAGTGTCTAGGATTGTATTTGGCCCCAGATCTTCTAAACTCCACACCTGCGGCTCTCTACATTGTTCCACTTAACTGCATCCATTAACATGGGGAACTCCTGAGTGAGAAAATTCCTCTACCAATGAAAACTGGCACATTCCCTACCCCAGACGCTCATATTAAATTAAAAATAAGATAACTTTTAAAAATTGTCACTAAATAAGACAATAACAGGCAGTATTATAACTTGGGATACAGAGTTTACAGTAGAATTTAAAGTATTTTGATGTAGATTAAAAGTGTACAGACTTAGAAGTTTTCATTTTTATCTAAATTCTCCTTATTTGTACTTTACCTTACTTACATTATTATATCCAGGCCTTAATCTCAGCAGAAACAAACATCCTATGATCATCATAGCAGGAGAAATTTAATCTCTCCTTCTATTTGTATCAATGGTCAAAAAAAAGATGTTATCTAAAATGTATACATAAACCTTTCCTTAATAAGTGCACCAGTAGGATAGATGTTATCCTACATGAAATGAGATGGGTGTCAAAGAGATAATAAGGAAAAATACTCATACAAAAATATTCATAGCCACACTCTGTGGTAGCAAAAAACTGGAAAATGAGGGGGTGTCCCTCGATTGGGGAATGGCTGAACAAACTGTGGTATATGATGGTTATTGTGCTATACTATTGTGCTATAAGGAATGATAAACTGCTTGATTTCAATACAAGTTGGAAAGATCTCCATGAACTGATGCAGAGTGAAATGAACAGAACCAGGAGGGCATTGTACACTGTAATAAAGAAATATGCTGAGGGAAACTGTTACTTGTTGAGTTAAAGAGGATAAACTGAGGGGAAACTGCTGTTCTCTGGCTTTGACTAGAGAGAGGACTGCTGCAGAGAACTGAAACTGCTGAGGGAATCTAAGGCTGCTTGTTGGTAATGGAGGACAGAGAAATGCTGCTCGGGGATGCTACCACACACACACAGGGATGCTGGTATACAGGGGACTACTCTGGGGGAGCCTAATGATGGCTGATCTATTTCCTAATCTCCTTCCTCCCTCACTCCCTCCTCCCTGCTTCAACTGCCACCCTTCTTCTCCCAATTTTCCCTCCCCCTGAGTGAATTTATAAAATATTACAAGTTTCTTTCTGAGATAAGGGGTTTATTGGGATAACAGGATGGGAAACTGAGGTAAGGGGATGAGGAAGTCCCTAGTCTGAGGTAAAATTGAGAAAATAGTACAGTCACAAACTGACTATTAGACAGGGAGATGGAGGACAATGGCTTTTCAAGATCTTCTTTCTTCTTCTTTAAGTTAGATTTCTCCTTCTTATCAATTTCAACTGTTCAAAGCCAGAGAAGTTCAAAAGCCCAGTTTCTCTTTTTAGTGTGACCAGCCAAAAGCCTCCAGGGCAAAGTATGACTTCCAGTCCCAGACACAGAGACACAAAAGCCCCCTGGTCAACTCAAACTCCTCAGAGACAGAGAGACAAAGTCCAAAGGCCAAGTTTCTCCTCTCAGGTTCCAGCCAAAGCCTCCAGGGGAAAAGGGACTTCAGTCCCTCACACAGAGACCCCAAAGCTCACTTTCTCTTCTTAGAGAGTAGCCAGCCAAACCCCCAACTCCGCTCCAACTGCCACCAACCCAGGGATATTCCTATGGAATCCTGGGTTTTGCATTTTAGAGCAAGATGCATCTCGATCCATAAGTTCTGCAAAATCTTCTCTCTGTCATATCTCTACCACAACGCAGAGGCTGAAACATTGTGAGATGATCATATTTAATCGACTTTACTACTAATAATGATACAATGACCCAGGACAATCCTTAGTGACCTATGAGAAGGAATGTTATCCACAATGAGAGAGAGAATTGTGGAAATAGAAATAAGAAGGAAAACATTTGATTTTTCACCTGTTTATATGGGTATTAGATGTAGAATTTTGGTTTTTAAAAAGATTATTACAAAAATGATTAATATGGAAATAGGTATTGAGTGATAATACATGTAATAACAGTGGAATTGCTTGTCAGCTCTGGGAAGGGGGAGGGAAAAGAGAAGGGAAAGTACATGAATATGTTACCATGAAAAAATACTTGAAATTTTAAAAATTTAATTAAGAAAAAGAAAAAGAAATGAGATGAGTATTGAGTGAACTCTTTAAGTTTCTATTAATTTTTAAATTAAACTGATAAACTGCTAATTTCCAAAGCATTAAGAACAGACTCTCCACCTTCTTCATTTTCAGCTAAAGTCAGAACCTAAAACCAAGAATACCAGTGGAAACTCAGTTGGGCACTGAGAGGCAAAGTCAAGATGGTAGAGAAAAGGCAGGGATCTTCCTTATCTCTACCAATTTTTCCTCCAATTTTAAAATAACACCTCAAAGCAAATTCTAGAGGATCCATAAAAAGAGAGTAGTTAAGAATTTTCCATCTCAAAACAATTTAGAAGGTCAACAGAAAACATGTGTCACATGGGTTTGGGAGTAGAACACAGACCAGCACACCAGGGCAAGCCCACCCTAGCAAGCCAGCACAAACCTTGGGAGTGATTGAATAGGTAGTAATAGCCTCCAGAATTCTCAGACCACAGACTGTAAACAAGTCAGACAACTAGTAAGAAGGCATCTATTGAACTTCCCATAGAGATCCAGGTAAACAGTTCCAGGGTGAGGAGGAGTACTAGAATACATGTGCTTACAGCTGCAAAGGAACAGGGATCCTGGTTAAGTTCTAAGCAGAAAAGAGTCTTGTGGTCTCTCACAGGACACATACCAGGAGATTAAGAAACATAAATCTCCTTATATCATACAAACATGGAAGAAATGAAAATGTATATTTCCCCAGAACTAGCTCTAAAATCAGTTGCATAGAAAATTTTAAACTTGGGAGAGTGGGCCCTCCACCACAGGAGCAGAGGTCAACATTAATAGTTTTTAAAATTAAAAGTCAAGAAAAAGGTGGAGGAAATGAGCAAATAACAAAAACGAAAGAAATTAATTGAAGAAAATTATTATAGAGATAAGAAATCAAAACACAGAAGACAGCAAAGTCAAAAATGTCATGTCTAAAGTCTCAAAGGAAAATGTGAATTGGTTTCAGTCTGCCAAACAAATTCCTGGAAGAACTCAAAGAGGATTTGAAAAATGAGAGAGATAGAGGAAAAACAGAAAAGAAAGGAGAGTGATGCAAAAAAAAAATCATGAAGAGTCAACAGCCTGAAAAAGGAGACATCCCCCCCCCACAATACTTAAGAAAATATCAACTTAAATTGGCTATGTAGGGGAAAATGTACAAAAATTCACTGAAGAAAAGAATTTCTTAAAAAGTAGAACTGGCCAAATGGAATAGTGGGCATAAAAGCTCACCAAAGAAAATAATTCCTTTAAAATTAGAACTGGGCAGGTGGAAGCTAATGATTCCACGAGACAACAAAAAATAATAAAAACAAAATCAAAAGAATGAAAAAATAGATGGAAATGTAAAATATCTCACTGGAAAAAATAATTGACCTAGAAAATAGATCAAGGAGAGATAATTTATGAATTATTGTCCTGAAAACCATGATAAAAAAGAGTTTAGACATCATCTTTCCAGAAATTATTAGAAAAATGTCTCTAATAGTCTAGAACCAGAGGGTAAAATAAAAATTGAAAGAATCAAACTAATCACCTCCTGAAAAAGATTTCAAGATGCAAACTCCTAGGAATATTTTAGCCAAATTCCAGAGCTCCCATGTCAAGGAGAAAATATTGTAAGCTGCCAAAAAAGGAACAATTTGAATATGGAGACAGGATTACATAAGTTTTAGCAGTTTCTACAAAAAAGGGATGGAGGGTTTGGAATATGATATTTTAGAGCTGGAAGTACATACAAGAATCACCAATCCAGTAAAATTGAGAAGAATCCTGCAGGGGAAGAACTGAATATTCAACAAAATAGAGGATTTTGAAGAATTCTTGATGAAAAGAACAGAAATGAATAGAAAATTTGTGTTTCAAATATAAGACTTAAGAGAAACATAAAAGGTAAATTGCAAAGAGAAGTCATAAAGGTTTCAATAACTTAAACTGTTTATATCCCTACATGGGAAGATAATACTTGTAACTTTTAAGAACTTTATCATTGTTGGGATAGTTCAGGAGTATACACAGAGAGAAGACAAGGGCGTGAAGTGAATAATATGGGATGTGGGATAGAGGCTGGCACTAGAGAAAAAGTGTCAGACTGAAGAGTATGTGAAATTGATCACCTCGACAGGGGAGGGGCCCCAGGAATGAATTTCCTGAGGAGAGAAGTTTCTGGCTAGGAGAGCTGTGAAAGTCTCTTCATTCTGGCACTTTTTTTCTAGTGCCAGCCTCTATCACAGATAGTACCTTAAAAATGAAAATTACTGTGTGAGAAAAGGAATTGCACTATGAGAAAGGAGAAAGGAGAGGGAGAATGAGATAAATTATTTCATTTAAAGAGGTGTGAAAGTTTTATAGTAGAGGGAAAGATGGGGGAAGTGAAAAGGGGGCACTTGTACCTTACTCTCATAAAAATTGACTCAAAGTGGGAATAATATACACTCAGTTGGGTAAAGAAATCTATCTTACCCTACAGTAAAGTAAAAGGGGAAGAGGATAAGGAGAGGATGGAGGGAAAATAATCATAATTGTGAAAAAAACTACAACAAATTTCTCTAATACAGGCCTCATTTCTCAAATACATAGAAAAATGAGTCAAATGTATAGGGAAAAAAGTCATTCTCCATTGCTATGAACAGGTGGTTTTCAAATGAAGTAATCAAAGCCATCTATGGTGATGTGAAGAGAAAAACTAAAATAATTCTGAGGTACCACCTTATACCTATCATATTGACTATTATGACAGAAATGGAAAAAGACAAAAGTTGGAGGGGATGTGGGAAAATTAAGCCACTAATACACTGTTTGGGGGTGTGTAAACTTATTCAACAATTTCTGGAGAGTAATCTGGAACTATGCTCAAAGAGTTATCAAACTATGCATCCTCTTTGACAAACCAATACCACTACTAGGTCAAAAATAAAAAGGAAAAGGGTCAAACGGGTCTATTTGTACAAAAATACTTAAAGCAGTTCTATTTTGTGGGAAGTAAAGAATTGGAAAGTGAAGGGATGTCCATCAATTGGGGAATGGTTGAACAAGTAGTTGTATATGATTGCAATGGAATACTATTGTCCTATAAGAAATGATGAGCAGGATGATTTCAGGAAAAACCTAGAAAAACTTACATGAACAAATGCAAAATAAAGTGAGCAGAACCAGGAGAACAATGTACAAAATAATAGCTATATTGTACAAAAAACTGTGAAGGACTTAGCTATTTTTAGCAATACAGTGATCCAAGACAGTTGTAATGAAAAATGGCATCTGCCTCCAGAGAAAGTACTGATGGTGTCTGAATTCATATCAAAGCATATAATATTTCACTTTCTTTATTCACTTAAAACATTTTTTTGCTTTTTGTTTAAGTTTTCTTAGGCAAAAGCACAACTATGGCAAAATTTTTTTATGATTGTACACATAAAATCTATATTAGATTGTTTACTATTCCAGGGAGAGGATGGGGGAGGAAAGGAAGGCTAGAATTCAGGACTCAGCCCATAAAATTAGGGAAGTTAAATTTCTTACACATTTTACTAATAGGACCTATAAAATCAAATCTGAATTAAATTCACAAATATTAACACTGATTAGATACAATTAGACATAATTTGCAATCAATAAATATTTCAAAATTTCACAATTCCCTTCTTTGATCCTTGAAAGACCTATCTTTCATGGATCATTAACTCTGAACTCTTCTAAGATTGGCACATTGACAAAAACTGCTTGAGGCAGTCCCCATCAGTAAACAGATCTTTCAGAGGAAATTGCACACTGGGAGGTAAGGAGAGAAATGGGCACTAACATAAGAGATTTAATTTTAATTACAAGTATAATAATATCTTATTAAAACTAGGGGATAATGGTAATAAATTAATATGTTATGGAATTGAACTTTTTTTGTAGTAAAGATACAGCTAGAATCAACATATCAGTCTCTTCATATAATCATAGCAAAGATATTAGTTGAGTAGGTATTAGTGCCATTATCTCTTTGTAAAGATTCTCTAAGTTTGAGAAGGGAACAGAACCAAATTCTGTTAAACTCTGAAGTCTATTGAAATCAGTTATCCTTTTTTCTCTGCTTGGAATCAAAAGGCTCATGTATTTCTTTAGGTGACAAGGTGGGCAGTTGGGCACATCAGTTTTTTAATTGAGTATAAATAATTTTAGTAATTATACAGTCAGTATTCATAGCAAATGAAAAAGAATATCATCTTTTCATTACTTTATAGAAGAAAGTCCTATAGTCTCCATAACTGAGAACCGTATAATAAGAGCAAAAAGCTTCATTCCCATAGACCACAATATTCAGATGTGGGGTTTTTGTCAGCATAGCTTTGAGGTGTGAGAGTCCTATTAGATCAAATGAGGAGGAGGAGGCACTGAAGGAAAGTGATGATTCAAGCTTTGGGGTGTTTGTGGCATTCCTACCTCAGCTAGAAGTGATCATCAAGAAGAGATATAACAGTAGTCCTTGAGGAAAGAAGTATCATTAAAATGGATTATAAACACAAAGTCAGATAGCAGAGTAGTAATTTAATGGGTCACTAATCAATTCACCAAACTCTTTCCACTATTCTAAATTTTGTTGTGTCCAAAAATTGGTCTGATTCTGATGGGAGCCAACAGGCTCACCTAACACTAAAGTCAGTTTCTCAATTTTCAAAGAAAGATTTTCAGATTCTTGGAGTATAGCAGAGGCCCCAGTTGGCTGCACCTTGTAGTCGTGGAATTGCAGGTCAGTTGAAAAACTCACTGATGCAAGGTAAACAGGTCTCTTAACCCTTTTGCATTTACAATCTCTAAAGGCCATGCCCAATCAGTAGCACTTCTTTAAGCAATACACTGAGCACCTTTTTCCTAGTAAGCCTCTCAATTGTACAGTCATTTTTACCCTTGTATGAAAGATGTTTCATTCTTGTCACCTTTCAAAAAGAGATGTTTATAGCTATCAGAAATAAAGACCTAATAATAATAACCTAAAGGGGCATCTCCACAAAATAAACAGAAATGTTGATAAAGAGGGGGTGGTTGCAGGAGCTGTAACAGGGAATGTTTCCAGATGTGGGTTCTCATAGAAGGGCAGCTGAAACTCTTTTGTAGTGAACAGATTAGAGCTGGGTGCCTAAGGTGGGAAAATGCAGTATCTTTTAATATCCCTTTGATTCTTCAGTTGAAAGATGTCATCAGGTTGGCATGAGTCTTCAGACACTCAACACATCACTTCAAAGATTGAAAAATTTGTGTCATGAGAACTGGCTTACAATTTCTTATGGAGAAATACTATAATGCAGAATCCAAATACACTGATCAATATGTGATTTTAATAAATTAATTTAGCCGATCTGTCATAAGTTTTTGGAGGGATTAAATTAGAGCATAGTTTGAAACTTGAGCATAAGATTATAACAACCCATTTGGTTAAGATGGATAATATAACTCTTTATGGAAGCCAAGAAAAGATCCAGAAAAAAACAGGAAGGGGGTCCCACCAAGCACTACTGTTTGAGGACACATGGGTCTCATTAGTGATATGCTGAACATCAGTCATAAGACACTGAAGTACATGAATATTTTAAATACTTTCTCTTGACTTATAAAAGAAACAGAATTAGCTAATAAAAGAATAGGTCTTAAACTAGGCAGCAGTTGGTTTTGGAAAGTTATATTACTGAATTAGCTTTTTTTTTTTTTAAATTAGCTTCTGCCTAAAAAGAAGAGATAGCTATTGATGTCTTAGAGGTGGTTGGGTTTTGTCTTGTACAGGCTTTTTGATTTCAGAAGAAATGTTTTTAATAGATTTCATTAAATATGTCATTCCAGTGGTGGGAAATAAAGATAAACCCCCTCCCTCACAACTGGACATGTCATGTTTGGAGGGTTGTATTCTTCTGACCTTTTTTGCATTTATGACACAAGATTCCTAAGTTTCTAGTAATTTTCCTTGCTATTAAGTTTATGGAATTATTAAAAACTGATACAGGTGGGACTATATAAACAATTCTGCAGGTCCCAAACCATCTCAGAGTAAGAGAAGCAAAGCCTATGCTAGAGCAAATGAAGAACTGACTTGGGGTCACTCCAGGATAGTTTTTGATTAGCCAGAGAGAGCTTCACCATTGTAAATAATGGTTGCAAAAGAAAAGGTGAATTACTAGAACTATTAAAGTAATGAGTTTTAGTACAAATAAGTGAGTATGCCTTATTAATGTCAAAAAAAGAAAGAATTAGGGTCTAATTTATTTGGTTTCCCAAATCAAAAGAAGTATTCTCACTCTCATTTCTTCTAACACAAAGAAAAACACTAGTAACACCTGTATAAGATTGAGGGGAGGAATTCTATTTTTATAGATCCCAAATGTCTCATCAGTTTTTGATGTTGTACTGAGGTTAGTTGAAATGAGATTCCTTAAAGGGTTTGACTATCACTGGTACAATAACATTCCATTTTGACTGATCCCAACTAGTCTGGTTAATTTTACAGCCAGCAAAGTTGAAAGGTAGAAATGGTCCCACAAAAGACTTATTGCTTTCTTTGTGTGCTAGCTGAGACACAATTTTGGAGACCTAGACAGGAATAGGTATCTATGGGTCAGGATTGCTACAGTGTTCATGATGACAAAACCCAATACTCATGAGGTCCAATAAATCTAGAGTAATATAAGTTCCAATTGCAGTGACACACACACATATACATATATATGGGGGATTCTAATGTGTAAGGGGAAAATAGATTCCTTATTTAACCAAATCAGTGTGAGCAGAGATGGTGGTGGGCAATAATGCTATAATCATCACCAGACAGAAGCTCAGAAATTTGCACAATAACAGAGTACTAAACAACAAAATCACTAAAATAGATGTCAACACGGAAAGACATCATATTTTCATTTTCATCCAAAAAAGACTGTTCCACCAAGGGCAGCTATTTCCTCCAGACATTATGAGAGGTGCAAAAGTGAAAGATGAAGGTGTGCTAGTGCTAGTACTAAAAGTATAGAAATAGAAGACTTAGCTGATGTGGTTGGAATGATGAAAGCAGATGATCTATGAAGCTTTTCCAACTCTGGTAGATTAGGGAGCAAGAGTAGTAGATTAATCGTAGGTCTCTGATTTCTGGGACAGCAATTCCTAGCTCTGGGATTATTTCTACAAAGAGGGGAATGATTCTCAAAATCATAGCCATATAGTAGCCTATACTTGATGGAAGAGGAGAGGATCATGAGCAAGAGTACTAAGATTAAAACAATATAAAAAAGGATTAAAATGCCAAGTGATTGTTCTATATAGGCTTATGTTCATCAAAGGTGAGGAGGTATTTTGCAGTTCCTCTGAATCCTCAACAGTTATAATTATTGTTGGATAATTAAGGTTAGAAGATGGTCTGGGATCCTATAACTCATCTATTTTGGAAAATCAATCATCTATCTCCTCTACCTTAGAGAAGTACCCAGCTGCTTCCTTCTTAAAGGAGTTCTTTTGGGTGGAGAAGTAGTTGAAGTCCAATTTTGAAATAGATAACTCTTACTAAGACTGGGGAATGTTATTGTTCTAATTTATCAGCTGCTGAGTTCCCATTCTGCAGCAATGATAGAGCCCTGAAAGTGTTAGACTGATGATGATGATGATGAATAGCACTGGGACTCATAAAGGAAAAATATAGTTTATCCATTTCCCAGGGGAAGGACAAAGGAAAGGATGGAGATTATCTCTCCCTAATATTACAGAAGTTGGGGTCATAGGAAGTAGGGTTTTTATAGTCTCTAAGGAGGATTGGTTTGTATAACTTTTCCCATGAAAATTAAGAGCCAATACTAGAAGAATCTAGAAACCCTGTAGTAAGGGCAAAAGGCTGTGATGTAAAATTGAGATGGGATTTACTGATGGAGGGAGGTTTAAAGCTAAGTGTACAGGCAAGATTACTTTTTGGTCCAGTTCCTAGTTAGTATAATTTATTGCCAGGACTGCAAATTAAAGCACTCTTCTGTCCCAGTCAGCTATAGAATGACAGATCAGAACAAGCAAAAGGCACCAACATCAGAATTAAAAAAGGGACTTGAGGAAGGAATATCCTGAGTTCTGGTTCTATTCTATGCATTTTACATATCATAAAACCAAGGATCATAAGGCCTAGTATGTATAACCAAATAAAGATAATCAATACTTCACTATGCTCTCTCAGTTTTCCACTTTCTGATGAATAACTACTGTAATCTGAGAAAGTTACATGTGGTATTAGTAAGATTAGACAAAGTAAAAGACACATTATGTATTGACATAAGGGGCCAGTTTCACATGTGAGCAAGGGATCCAACCTTTTTCTCTGATCTTGAATGCACTCAAGATAGTCAGTGGCACAGCAGGCCTTCCCAAGTGGTCTGAGTCCCACAAGTCTGCTGGAATTTCCTGATGTAAACTTTATCTCCAGGGGAGAAGTAATGCAATGAAAAGTCTAAAGACCAGTCTATACTGCAATTCCTATGCTGTGAAGCTCTCCTATATAAGATGCAACAGAAGTGTCTCTTTCTATCAATGATGCATACACCAAGGAGAAAGGTTTCACTTTTATGGCAGAATGGCCAAACAAGCATTTCTTGTGTGTGTGTGTGTGTGTGTGTGTGTGTGTGTGTGTGTGTGTGTGTGTGTGTGTGTAATTCTCTCCTTGGGCTGCTCTTCTGGTAGAAAAAAGGAAGAGGCAGAATATACCTCGAGCTACTCGATCCCCTTTAATGGTATCTATAATCTCCTGTGTACTAAAGTACCTCCCACCCCTTATGGACAAAAAGACATATTGGGAAATAGAAAATCCAGAGGACAAGTAGTTTACCTTCCTCAGTCACCCAGAAACCTTTTTTGCCTTATACTTTTGTCTCCATTTCTCAACCCTGGAGTTGCAAGGGAGAGGATGCCATTATTTGGATTCAGTGGAAGATTGATCATCAGTAGTTGAGGCCTTCAGATGAAGCACAAGTGGATCTTTCTAAAGTAGTCAGGTTTGTGGCTTCATCTGCTCCATTACTGCCTCAGGAAACTGTATGACTGCCATTGGTGTGTGAGGAGGAGTAGATAATAGCCAGGGTTTCTTAATGAGTTCTGAATTAGGAATAACCCTATCAGAGGAGTTAAGAAATTCTTGTAGTCAGATCCTTCTGATGGCATGGCAGACCTCAAAGGCATAGAGGGAGACTGTGTAGATAGTTGTACTTTTACTGGCAATAAGGTGACACATCTGAGAGCCACAAATCCCAAAGCTTGAGCACTGAGACTGAATGGCAACAAGGCTGCCCAAAGGCTCTCATGGTCAGAAACCATATCTGCACCACTAAGTGAATACTATCTTTCTTAAAAGAAAAGCCTTCAGTATAGAGAACATAATCTGAATTCTGGAGGGGAATAGAGATTAGGTCATCACAAGAAGAACATTTGGCTAAGCCCACTATAGAAACTGTCATACAAAGGTTCATTAGAGACAGGCAGATCAGGAAGGAGATCAAAGACAGAGCAATGCTTAAGAGTCACATTTTCCTTCTTTGGTAAAAATCACTTCATATCTCACTAGTCTTTGATCTGAAAAAGAATGAATTTGATGGAAAAGTAAGAAGGCTTCAACCTTATGAAACCACTGCCCTATAAAGGGCAGAACTAAGAAGGGCAATAATTGCCATGGCTCTTGGACAGGGTTTTCTTGAGGTCACCAGTAGCAGTAAGGTGCTCAGGCTCAAGTTATAAAGGTTGTAGAATCGAGTCTTGAAAATTAAAAAGTTGAGAGTTAAAAAGGTGAGAGGTTTGGTACCAACTCAGAATAGCTTGTAATTGTTTCTTATTCTTTGAGACACACAACTGTTAGAGAGCCTGTATGCACTATGGAGAAACAGAATGACTGCTAGCAGACAAATGAAACCTGAGAGAGGTACCACTGTACTTTTGATTTAGAGGCTTGATGGCTTCTAAGATGAAACTGAAGAAAATGCCCACTACCTTCTTGGCATATGTCAGAAATTGGGTGCTAATAATATAAGATCATCAACATATTTTGAAGGTAATGAAAGTTAAATTCTGTTGCAATATCTGAGAAAACAAGGAGAGACTCTCTATGAAGTCTTTAAGGCAGATAAGGCTATGTCCACAGGTGATAGGGAACAAGTATTATGTATCTGCACAAATGGGTATGCTAAAGAAAGCTGAACACAAATCTAACACTGTAAAACAGGTAGCTTCACAAGAAATAGAAGAAACAATAGGGGCAGAGGTTAAGCAATACTAGATGTCTAGGTATAATATATTAATAGCTTGCAGGTTCTGCAAAAATTGATAAACAAGTTTTACCCTCAGGGCCTACTTTAGGCTTCTTAAAAAGCAAAGGAGTATTATAAGGAGATTTGCATAGCACAATAATACTTTGTTTTCTAAGAGAAATCAATAATACGTGAAATTCTTTCAAAAGCTTCCCAGGACAAAGGGTATTAAGGTAAAGACAGGGGTGGGGAGCTCCTTTTGGTAAAAACAGTAACTGGGATTGTGGATTTTAAGAGTCCCACATCAGAAGATGAATTAGGCCAAAGGGAGAATCTCCCCTTCAACATCAGTAAAATCAAGACAGGAAACAAAAGGAGAGTCTTCTGGGAGATGGAAAGACAAAGAGTTACTGGGAAGGCATGAGATGGTAGTCCTTAATTTACATGAAAGATCTTGTCCCAATAAATAAACTAGTGCTTCAGGCATTAACAAAAAAAGAATGTTGTACTAAAAGAGGGCCTATAGTGATTGTTTGTGGAGCTAGAATGAGCCATGTTGGTTCTCCTTCATTCCAACAACCTCTGAAATTCAGTAGAAGTATATTCAAGGCTTATTTGTTTTTTCTCTCAGAATTGAGTTAGAGGTACCAAACAACTATTAGACAATCATAAAAGGTGTTGTTAATATTGAGGATGACATGGGATTCAACATTGAGAGGACAAGCAAAGACTAGGATGACTGAGACGAGGATATATGATTCAGAGACGACAAAACTCTCACCAGGATCTGCAGTTCTTTTCTGTCCCCTGTACCTTCAAGCCAAAGACTAATAGAGATCTTCTAAAACCATCGCTGTTTTGCAACAGAGATCCTGTAAAACTTCCTTTATTATTATTTTTTTGTAAATCTCATTTTCTCTCCATGCATTCTCTCTTAAGATATCCCCTTTTATAATGATAAAAGCATTTTGGTACTTTGCAGCTTTCTGTTAAGATACACTAAGAAGTTGGGGTCAACTGAACAGTGGCCAGAATTGTGTGAGTTTTGTTTTTAGAATTTTTTTTCCCTTTGAATTTTTCTCCACTCTGTCCCTTCTTTCATAAAAGTACAGAGGAATAGCTTTAAGGTCACCTATAGTCTTCTCGTGCTAACAAAGATAATTGTTATGGAAGTACATCTATCCCTTCCACATCACAGGGGTTAGGGACACAGGCACCCCTGGGATGAAGAAAATTCACATAAAGTCTCTTGACCCTCCATTCATTCCAGAAAAGAAGACTGAATTTTTTCTATAGTACCTTATTTTAAAATTTGGGTTATTTGGTTCATATGTTGATACATGATATTATATATATATATATATATATATATATATATATATATATATATATATATATATATATATATAAAATGTATTTTTGAGCTTTTAAACTTTCTCTGTTATCTGTTGGCCTGGCTTCTGCAAAACTCCAAATTCTTTTTTAATTTCTTATGACAACCCACAATATATCAAAACTGCGATGAGGAAAAGTTGTGATGTGGAAGGATATCTGTAATTATGAGTTCCTGGCATTGATTAATTCAATCTATTGGGTTTCTTGGGTCTAATCTTGCATAGCATTTAGAGTTTTTAAGAAGCTTACTATAAAAACAGTTGGGGGTTTCAATTTCTTTCCTGAAAGGTCTCCTGAAACTTACTCCAATTATCAAGGTGTACTATACACATTTCTATTCACCCAAGCAATGTTTCTCTAGTCTCTGTCAGTCTAGTACAGTTGGGTGGATATTAGGGAACCATTGTGGGTCTTGTAATGGCCAATCAGGGAGACTTTCTGGACTAGCTAAGGCTATTGCTGGAGATATCTCCTTTGTTGCTTCTATTATGGCAGTCTTTTCTCCAGGGAAGAGTAATGTCTCTCAAATCTATAACATCTCCCCAAATACGGTTATAACCTCTGAAGATGGTCTGAAATTGGGTTATAACAGCAACTGAATCCTCACCAAAATCAGAGGTGTCCCTTCTACATATAGAAAGGCTGGAGGAGCTGAAAGGTTGATGATGTCTAACAGGAACATGAGTCAGCCTTTCTTGAAAAGGAAAAAGGCTGTTAAGCTATCCCTCAGTTTCAAGGGACAGACTATGTCACCAATAACAGAGGAATAAGTTAGAGGAGCCGACAGGAGAGGTATAGAGGTATAAAACCAAAAAGAAGAGATGGAAGATAGAAGGCTCTTTTTGGCATTGTGGGCATAGTTCATCACTAAGGCATGCCCAGTAGGACTAATATTTCATTTGGTATGGGTAAGAATCTTCAATAGCCATTCTTAATTTCTGTAAGGTACAATAATCAATTGTACCTTAAAGATGCTAAAATAGTGTGGAAATGATATTGAAAATTCACTATCTCATTGATTATTACACTCTATTGAGGTTTAATCAATTTATATGAGTTTAAAATTCTTTGAGGTTACCACTTCAGTTGACTACTCCACTCTTGTAGCTGTAACATGCTACACACATCTGCATGTTGCCTGGCACAAAGAGAGACTACAACTCCAGGTGTCTCTTAAGTTCTCCTTTTCATGGAACTTATTTAAACAAGATTCATAATCTATTGCAAATCAATAGCACACAAACCACAAGCTTCCCATTCCCCCTAAAAATGGCCACCAAAGGATTTTACAGAGGGTGTGTCATAGGATGCTGTTCCACCTGGTAAGGAACTGTTGTAAGTAGCACCAAGCAATCATAGCACAATCCACATCTCTGATTCTAGCCAATCTTCAACTCATATGCCCATCCCATTTTGGCCTACTGTATATCGTCTTAGTTGCTGCTGATTGTCACTTTTATCCTTGGCTTCTGTGTTTCTTTTTCATCACAGACTTCTTTCATGACAGTTCATCAGATAAATTTCTAAGTTTTAGACCAAGATCACTCAATTTAATAGCACACATTTTCACCATTCTTGGCTAAACTGGAAGCTTGTCTTGATTCCAGGGTTTAATTAGTTTCCCCAAGAAGGTTCTTATGGGTACACTACTGCCTGTTCACATTGTTACCTATAAAGGGATATTAAATGGGTTAATCAACTTCAATAGTCACAAGTGACTCTGAAAAACTCAGCTGTGGCTGCCATAAATGACACCATAGTGGAATGTCCCTCACTTGTCCTAGTCCAGACAAGGAATGTAAGGATTCCTCCTTGATGACTAAAGTAGGGAAGGAAGCCCAAAATTTGATTAAAAAAAACTGGTATAGTTAATTGCACAGAGACATGGTCTCTGGGATTGCAGTGGAAACTTCATGCACCAGAGACTGCTCTATATAAGAAATTATATAAGAAACAGTTAAGGATCTCCCATTCAGTAGCTTCATTTAGCTCAGAGAAAATGTGGACCAAGTTGAAAGGAGAAGTCTGATCCATGGGGCAGTCTCAGAGAAGTCCCTCAGTGGAAAATATTACTTGAGTGCTCTTAAGAGAATTCCTTGGTGAGGGTTACCCCTCGGGTTGGGGTCTCACTTTCAGCCTCCTATCCAGCTCACCATTTATCATGATTGTGAGGATTCTAGGAATTGACTAAATTATACTGAATCTATCTTGTGACTCAATTCTGGAGCTAACTCAGATCTCTTTCTATTTAGATATAGGTCTAGTCCAATTTTTACGTTACTCAATTATGGGAATTGTGGAAAAACTTTATTCCATTGTTTGAATCTAGCCTTTTGTGGGTAAGAAAATGGACCTCATCTACTGTTGCTTAGAGACCCTTTGTGAAGGACCTATATTATGCTGAACAAAAACACAGTCAGATTCAAAGAATGATACAAGGAGTTTTCTCACAATTATACATCTCATACAACCCAAAAAATTGATCTGAAAACTGGTCCTATACTGGTCAACCAGTTACTGTTTCCTTGATCCTTTGACTGAATGTAGATAGTTGGTGGGCAGCAGAATATTTCTTTTTCTGATTCCAAGGAATTGTACCTATTCACTCTCCTCCTCCCAATGTGGAAAACCCCATATCTTTCTTCTAATTAGAAATAAGAAAATCTATTTTTTATCTTGGTTTATATCTTGTTTTCTTTTACTGCATAAAAATCTGTCTCCCCCTGTATTTGGGATCCAATATCAAGATGAGGAGGCTAGATCCCAATTGCTTATGCAATTGGCATAAACTGCTTAATAAATCAGCATGCTCAGAAGCTTGAACCTTTGTTTCCTCAGTTATTTAAGATTTCCTCTGCTACATGATAAAAATCCATGATAAAAAGGAAATGAAGCAGAAAGGTCCAACACAACTAATTTATTAATCAGGCTAACAATGCTAAACAAATGGGATCCAAGACTCTGCTATAGTCAAGAATACACCTGGCAATCGCCAGCTTTTTTATGCGACTGAAAATGTAGATGGTTACATTGAGTACAAAAATACACTAATGAGACAAATTACATCTGAGACTATGATTGGTCTGACTAAAAGAGAGGTTGGGCTGTACTTGTCTTCACTTAGATGGAGAATTTCCATATCAGGGCAACAGGGAAAACAAATTATAGAATTGGTAAAGTTTACACTGTAAACTTTACAGACAAGATTTTTGTGGCTAAATTTCAGCCCATAAGAATTGGGAAGTGAGGACTTCTGGGTAAGCATGGCTGCAGAGTAGACGTGGCTCGCTTCCTCTCCTCAGACCTAACGACACAGACGACCTCAAAAGGCCCCCTAAAAACAAACAAAAATCCCCCAACTATCCTCATGAGAAAAGAGAGACCCCACATTAAAGCGCAGGACTGAAGGTAGGTGGGATTCTGGCATTTCCACAATATAAGGAAACGAAATGCTGACCCACACTCCCCCACCCACCACACCGATGGGAGCCAGAGTTTAAGTCGGCACTGGCCAGAATCAACAAGTGAGGGAGGGGCACCCCAGGACTGAACAACAGGCAGCCCCAGGTCTACAGACCTGAATAAGGCCACCAAGGACCTACTCCTGAGAGTAGTAACACGCGAAACCCCGGCAGGCGGGTGAGGGGAACTCAGATCCCGGGCGCCCAGAACTAGCGCGCTATAATCAACAAGTGCATGAAGGGATCCCCTGAAGTGAGCAAGGGACATCTATAGGTCTTGGGAGTTAGCTAAGACCAAAGACCTACACCTGAGATCAATAACACCTGAAATGCCAGCAGGCAGGGGAGGGCAGACCATGGGCTCCCCCAGGAAGAAAGTGCAGCTGCAGAGAACCAAGAATAAGCCCGAGGCTAAAGCCTTGATCATTTGACCCTTACACTGAGAGCAAGCCCTCCTCACTCAGATTTCTGACTGGAAAGGGGAGAAGAAAAAAAAAACCATAGAGATGGCAAACAGTGCACAGGAGCAACAGTCTCCCAACACCAAGAAAAGCAAGAAGAAAGGGGTGACTTTTGATACATTTTATGGAGGAAAAAAACAGAATACAGAGGAAATAGAAGAGGAAACACAAACGAATGCTCCAAAACCTTCCAAAAGAAATGGAAATTGTCCACAAGCTCTTGAAGAATTTAAATTGGAAGTTATCAAAAAGATGGAAGCCTTCTGCCAGGAAAAATGGGAAATAATGCAAAAGGAACTCAGCAATATGAAGGAAGAAAACAAGCAACTGCAGAAAAAGGTTGAAGCCTCAAAAAGCAGAACAGTCCAAACTGAAAAGGGAAATCAGTCTTTAAAGGTCAGAATCAGGCAACTGGAAGACAATGATTTTGCAAAAGAGCAAGAATTAATAAAGCAAAGTCAAAAGACTAATGAATTAGAGGATAACATAAAATATCTCACTAACAAGGTGACAGACCTGGAAAACAGAGGAAGGAGAGACAATCTGAGAATCATTGGTCTACCAGAAAAGCCAGAAATAAATAGTAATCTTGATATCATAATATATCATCCAAGAAAACTGCCTGGAGATTCTAGAACAAGAGGGCAATACAGACATTGAAAGAGCTGACAGAACACCCTCTACACTAAATCCCCAAAAGACAATTCCCAGGAATGTAATAGCCAAATTCCAAAGCTTTCAAAACAAGAAGCCAGAAAAAAGACAATTTAGATATAAAGGAATGCCAATCAGGGTCACACAAGACCTTGCAATTTCCACACTGAATAACTGTAAGGCATGGAACATGATATTCAGAAAGGCAAGAGAGCTGGGTCTTCAACCAAGAATCAGCTATCTGTCAAAACTGACTATATACTTCCAGGGGAAAGTATGGGCATTCAACAAAATAGAAGATTTCCAACTATTTATAAAGAAAAGACCAGAGCTCTGTGGAAAGTTTGATATCCAAACACAAAGAGCAAGAGAAACATGAAAAGGTAAAACTGAAGGAAAGGGAAAAGGAGGAAAATGTTATCTTTTTCTTTTATCTAAACGCTCTTCTATAAGGACTACATTTATATCAAATTATATATATTAATATGTGGGGATAATGTAATGTGTAATTCTCAAAACTTGTATGCACCATTAGAGTAGTTAGAAGAATCACGCATAGGGAAAGATTGGGGCATCAAGATGATATGGAGAAAGGAGGGGGAGAAAGAAAAAGAGTGGGGGGTGTATTGTTGATAGTACTAAGATATACTTCAAGAAATAGAAAAAATTGAATAGAATAATCTTTGTCACACAAAGATACACATGGGAAGGGGAGGGGAAGAAGTCTCCTATAAGAAGGAGAGGAAGAGAGTGCAAATAGGTATTACGTAAACCTTACTCTCAGTGAAATCAACTCAGAAGGAAGAACATCTAGATTCATTGGGATCTTGAATTCTATCTTATCCAACAGGGTAAGAGAGAAGGAAAAATTAAGGAGGGGGAGGGGAATATAAAAAGGGAGGCAAGGAGAGTGGTGAGGGGAAGGGAACAAAAAGGGAGGGGCTAGAAAGGGAAGCATATCAAGGGAGTGGACTAGGGGGACTGATCTAAAGTAAATCACTGGTTTAAAAGGTTATAGCTAAAGAAGAAAGGTCAGAATTAGGGAAGGATATCAAAATGCCAGGGAATCGACAAGTGACAATCATAACTTTGAACGTGAATGGCATGAACTCACCCATAAAACGTAGATGAATAGCAGAATGGATTAGAATCCAAAACCCTACCATATGTTGTCTTCAAGAAACACACATGAGGCGGATACTCATAAGATCAGAATTAAAGGTTGGAGTAAGACCTTTTGGGCCTCAACTGATAGAAAGGAGTCAGGAGTTGCAGTCATGATATCTGACAAAGCCAAAGCAAAAGTAGACCTGGTTAAAAGTGACAGGGAGGGTAAATATATTCTGTTAAAAGGGAATATAGACAATGAGGAAATATCACTAACCAACATGTATGCACCAAATGGTATAGCACCGAAATTTCTAATGGAGAAACTAGGAGAATTGAAGGAGGAAATAGACAGTAAAAACATATTAGTGGGAAACCTAAACCAACCACTATCAAATTTAGATAAATAAAAAAAAAATTAAATAAGAAAGAGGTAAAAGATGTGAATGGAATCTTAGAAAACTTAGAGTTAATAGACATATGGAGAAAAATAAATACGGACAAAAAGGAATACACCTTCTTCTCAGCACCACATGGCACATTCACAAAGATTGATCATACATTAGGTCACAGAAACATGGCAAACAAATTCAGAAAAGCGGAAATAATAAATGCAACCTTTTCAGATCATAAGGTAATAAAAATAATGATCAGTAAGGGTACATGGAGAGCCAAATAAAAAATTAACTGAAAATTAAATAATATGATGCTCCAAAATCAGTTAGAGAACAAATCATAAAAACAATTAATAATTTCATTGAGGAAAATGACAATGGTGAGACATCCTTTCAAACCTTATGGGATGCAGCCAAAGCAGTACTCAGAGGAAAATTCATATCCCTGAGTGCATATATTAACAAATTAGGGAGGGCAGAGATCAATGAATTGGAAATGCAAATAAAAAAAAACTTGAAAGAGAACAAATCAAAACCTCCCAGAAGAAAACCAAACTAAAGAGCCTAAAAACTAAGGGAGAAATTAATAAAATTGAAAGTGATAGAACTATTGAACTAATAAATGAGACTAGAAGTTGGTACTTTGAAAAAACAAACAAAATAGACAAAATACTGGTCAACCTAATTCAAAAAGAGGAAAGAAGAAAAGCAAATTAACAGCATCAAAGATGAAAAAGGGGACCTCACCTACAAAGAAGAGGAAATTAAAGCAATCATTAAAAACTACTTTGCCCAATTATATGGCAATAAATATACCAATCTAGGCAATGTGGATGAATATTTACAAAAATATAAATTACCTAGACTAACAGAAGAAGAAATAGAATTCTTAAATAATCCCATATCAGAAAAAGAAATCGCAGGCCATCAAAGAACTCCCTAAGAAAAAATCCCCAGGCCCTGATGGATTCACAAGTGAATTCTATCAAACATTTAAAGAACAGCTAATCCCAATACTATACAAACTCTTACATAATAAGCAAAGAGGGAGTTCTACCAAATTCCTTTTACGACACAAACATGGTACTAATTCCAAAGCCAGGCAGGGAAAAAATGGAGAAAGAAAACTATAGACCAATCTCCCTAATGAATATAGATGCAAAAATGTTAAATAGGATACTAGCAAAAAGACTCCAGCAAGTGATCAGGAGGTTCATTCACTATGATCAAGTAGGATTTATACCAGGAATGCAGGGCTGGTTCAATATTAGGAAAACCATCCACATAACTGACCATATCAACAAGCAAACCAACAAAAATCACATGATTATCTCAATAGATGCAGAAAAAGCCTTTGATAAAATACAACAGCCATTCCTATTAAAAACACTAGAAAGCATAGGAATAGAAGGGTTGTTCCTAAAAATAATAAACAGTATATATCTAAAACCATCAGCTAACATCATCTGCAATGGGGATAAACTAGATGCCTTCCCAATAAGATCAGGAGTGAAACAAGGATGCCCATTATCACCTCTATTATTTAACATTGTACTAGAAACACTAGCAGTAGCAATTAGAGAAGAAAATGAAATTGAAGGCATTAAAATAGGGAAGAAAGAGACCAACTTATCGCTCTTTGTGGATGATCCTAGAGAATCAACCAAAAAGCTAGTCAAAATAACCAACAACTTTAGAAAACTTGCAGGATACAAAATAATCCCGCATAAGTCATCAGCATTTCTATATATTTCCAATACAGCCCAGCAGCAAGAATTAGAAAGAGAAATCCCATTCAAAATCACCTTAGAGAAAATAAAATACTTAGGAATGTATCTCCCGAGACAAACACAGGAACTATATGAACACAACTACAAAACACTCTCCACACAACTAAAACTAGACCTGAGCAATTGGAAAAACATTAACTGCTCATGGGTAGGACAAGCCAAAATAATAAAAATGAACATCCTACCCAAACTTATTCATCTATTTAGTGCTGTACCCATTGAACTTCCAAATTTTTTTTTTTACTGATTTAGAAAAACCATAACAAAGTTCATTTGGAAGAACAAAGGATCAAGGATAACCAGGGAAATAATGAAAAAAAATATAAAGAAAGGTGGCCTTGCAGTCCCAGATCTCAAACTCTATTATAAAGCAGTGGTCATCAAAACAATTTGGTACTGGTTAAGAGACAGAAAGGAGGATCAGTGGAATAGACTTGGGGTAAGTGACCTCAGCAACACAGTATATGACAAACCCAAAGACCCCAGCTTCTGGGACAAAAACCCACTATTTGACAAAAACTGCTGGGAAAACTGGAAGACAGTGTTCGAGAGATAAGGTTTGGATCAACACCTCACACCCTACACCAAGATAAACTCAGAATGGGTGAATGACTTAAACATAAAGAAGGAAACTATAAAGTAAATTAGGTGAACACAGAATAGTATGCATGTCAGACCTTTGGGAAGGGAAAGATTTTAAAACCAAGCAAGACTTAGAAAGAGTCACAAAATGTAAAATAAACAATTTTGATTACATCAAATTAAAAAGTTTTTGTACAAACAAAACTAATGTAACCAATATCAGAAGGGAAGCAACAAATTGGGAAACAATTTTCATAACATAAACCTCTGACAAAGGTCTAATTACTCAAATTTACAAAGAGCTAAATCAATTGTACAAAAAATCCGGCCATTCTCCAATTGATAAATGGGCAAGGGACATGAACAGGCAGTTTTCAGATAAAGAAATCAAAAGTATTAATAAGCACATGAACAAGTGCTTATAATCAGAGAGATGCAAATCAAAACAACTCTGAGGTATCACCTCACACCTGGCAGATTGGCCAACATGACAGCAAAGGAAATCAATGAATGCTGGAGGGGATGTGGTAAAGTTGGGACATTAATGCATTGCTGGTGGAGTTTTGAATTGATCCAACCATTCTGGAGGGCAATCTGGAACTATGCCCAAAGGGTGATAAAAGACTGCCTGCCCTTTGATCCAGCCACAGCACTGCTGAGTTTGTACCCCAAAGAGATAATAAGGAAAAAGAACTGTACAAGAATATTCATAGCTTCACTCTTTGTGGTGGCCAAAAATTGGAAAATGAGGGGATGCCCTTCAATTGGGGAATGGCTGAACAAATTGTGGTATATGTTGGTGATGGAATACTATTGTGCTAAAAGGAATAATAAAGTGGAGGAATTCCTTGGAGACTGGAACAACCTCCAGGAAGTGATGGAGAGCGAAAGGAGCAGAACCAGGAAAACATTGTACACAGAGACTGAAACACTGTGGTACAATTGAACGTAGTGGACTTCTCCATTAGTGTCAATACAATGTCCCTGAACATTCTGCAGGAATCTAGGAGAAAAAACACTATCCACAAGCAGAGGACAAATTGTGGGAGTAAAAACACCGAGGAAAAGCAACTGCTGGACTACAGGGGTTGAGGGGATATGACTGAGGAGAGACTCTAAATGAATACCCTAATGCAAATACCAACAACATGGAAATGGGTTCAAATCAAGGACACAGGTGATACCCAGTGGAATCATGCGTCGGCTATGGGAGGGGTGGCGGAAAGGGAGCAGGAAAAGAAAATGATCTTTGTTTCCAAGGAATAATGTTTGAAAATGAACAAATAAAATAATGTTTAAACGTTTTAAAAAAATAAGATAAAATAAAAATTAAGGAAAAGAATTGGGAAGTGAAAGTTTTTATGAATTTTACTAATAGGACCTATACAATCAAAGACTGAATTTAATTCACAAATATTCATGATTAGATATTATTCTTAATCAATAACAACATACATTTCACATGACAGATATGACAGTATTGCTTATAACTTGTTAATCAGAAGAACTTTTCTATTGCAGACCCCAAAAGAATTATTGCTTTTGACTTACACCTTTCTTCCAACAGAATATACTTCAGGGATACTGTGAAACAGAGGTACAATTACTCCTTGAATGTTATTGAAATTTTTAAATTGCATTGAAGAAAACAGAAGGAAGTTCATTTTTTACACCTGTCCCTGACATGACTGTAAACATGACTAATTTCAGCAAAGCTGACAAACCAATATAAGGCTATAAATGTCAATTTATTAGGAAAATTGGCATTGACTTGAGTGCACAAAAGCTTTTCCCTTCAAATCTCCTGAAACAATCTCATGAATAATCACATGTATGACTAATCTGAATCAAGCTGACAAAGTGGTAATGATGATATGACAGTATTACTCATAACTTGTGAATCAGAAGAACTTCTCTATTGCAGACCCCAAAAGAATTATTGCTTTTGACTTACACCTTTCTTCCAACAGAATATACTTCAGGGATACTGTGAAACAGAGGTACAATTATTCCTTGAATGTTATTGAAATTTTTAAATTGTATTGAAGAAAACAGAAGGAAGTTCAGAGGGAGACACAGACAAGTAGGACAGTTCTGAAACTGCACTGAATTTATTATATATGAAGCAAAATCCAAGCTGCATTTGAGATTTGTATTTTTATACACAATCTTTTTTTTTCTCTTTACATATGAAAATGCTTTGTTGGTACCTATCAAATTCAAATTCAAAATAACAACAAATATTTTAATAGTAATAAGATTTGAAACAAGAATGTTAAAAGTCTCACATTCATAAAGGACATAAGAAACAACCTTTGATCATACTGAAACATCTGGACCCTTAAACAATTCTGAATCAATGCATCTGCATTTTTGTGTTGTTTATTGAAATTAGTTATGCCTAGAGTTGCGAATTCAGGGAAAACAAAACAAACAGCAACAACCAAAAAAAAAAAACAAATTGGCCCAGCTGACTCCTGTTTACAATATAAATAACCTAGAGCTGATCATACATTTTCTGATAACAGTTGTATAACTTTCATAAAATTAATGTAAGCATCATATTTCTATGGCACTATTCTGCATTTAATATTTTAGCACATTATAAGTAAATATTTTTACATTTACATCAGAATAATTTACAATAAAGAGGGCCATGTGTTTCTTCAAACGACTATAAGATATAATGCAAGTTCATTTTTTACACCTGTCCCTGACATGACTGTAAACATGACTAATTTCAGCAAAGCTGACAAACCAATATAAGGCTATGAATGTCAATTTATTAGGAAAATTGGCATTGACTTGAGTGCACAAAAGCTTTTCCCTTCAAATCTCCTGAAACAATCTCATGAATAATCACATGTATGACTAATTTGAATCAAGCTGACAAAGTGGTAATGGTAATATGACAGTATTGCTCATAACGTGTGAATCAGAAGAACTTCTCTATTGCAGACCCCAAAAGAATTATTGCTTTTGACTTACACCTTTCTTCCAACAGAATATACTTCAGGGATACTGTGAAACAGAGGTACAATTACTCCTTGAATTATTTATAGAATTCTACCAATTCTTGAGAATGTTTCCAAATGGATGGCCAGTGACCCATGCTGAACCCATAGAAAATATCTAGTCATTAAGAATACTTCAAGTCACAGTTTAGTGTGCAGCCTTTGAAATAACAACTCACTAGTAGATAATGATCTACATTAAGGGAACAGTAAAGAATGTTTATTTTCTTCCATGGGTATTTATTAACAGGCCAAATAGGAAAGAAGAGGAATGAAACTTTTTAAAAAAATCATTAAAAATTAAAATTATTCTTTTTTGATTTTGTTCATTTTTCCATGGCGACAAAGAAACTATTATAGTATAATATTAACCTTCAATTATTTGCTCCAACAAATATTTACTAAATACTTACTTTGTGTAAAATAATGTTCTGTGCAGAGGAAATAATTTTATACTTTGTGTATTACTCAGGTCCTTTGCTTCATTTCATTTTCTCCCTATTCTTTGTCTTTTGACTATTTAAAAGACTAATGATCCCAATGATCATTAGGGTATCTACAAAAGATAGTGCAGAAGTAAAGTGAAAATTGGAAATATTTGAAATTTGAGCAGATATGACAAAAGTTTTAGAGGGAAAAGGAGATAAATTATAAATTATTATTTAATTAACTGAAAATTATGTTGTTTACATACTCTCTATTCCTTACTAGCATATAAAGTTGACTAGTTAGACTCAATTATTTAGTTTATTTCCTTATCAAAATCAAATGTAATCACTACCAAAACAAATGTGATATACATATCATCATTTTTTTGTACCTGCCCATCTGATTTTTCCCTCCTTTGAATAGAATTTCAATTACTGAGAGAAATAATTGAATGAAACTCTCATTTTGTACACAGTTTAACATAGAGGAAAACCTTTCTCCAATTTTGTAGTTTTCTCATCAAAGATGCCACTGCCCATGATGACCAAATGAGGATGAAAACAAAACCAAATGAAGGAAAACCGAGAGGATGTGATCTAGAAGATCCCTGAAGGTGTGGCCATCTGTTCAATATGGGTTTCCTATTTAAAGTTAGGGAAATGTGTATTAATTTAGATAAAGATAAATAAAGAGGATTCTTCCTTGATGTATTAAAATCAATAAAAACAAAAATCCTTCTTGTTGCCATTTTGAAGAGATTAACAGATTCTCCAAATGTCATAACATACCAAACGAAACCTAACTGTAGCTTAGCTAACAAAATATGTGTTTTATAAGTTGAGTCTTTTTTAAAATTAGTTATTTAGTTAGAGGTGTTTTGTTTTGAATGTAGATTTCACATTATGTTTAATGTTAATGGTCAGGCTTTGGAATTTTAATGAGCATGCTGTCACACTAAAATGTTCATCAACAGAAAAAAATTAAAACTGTTTCTAGGAAATCAACACTGACAGTTGTTGCCTCCTGCAATAAAGACATTAACTTGACTCTGGCTGTTAAGATAGAAAATCCAAAGTAAAAAAACAGTTGTAAAAAGAAGCTTTTATGTAAACTGTACTAGTTCAAATCGGAACCTAGGCCAATCTTCCTTCTGCCTAAAACTCCATTTACAGATGCTTGATTAGTGATTGCAAAATGACTTGGTGTTAAGCAGCAAAACCCTAAAAATGTTTGAATGTGAAACCAACTGTAATATTGGAGCATAGCCATCAAGAGACTTTTTCAAAAATATGTATCAGATACATATCAGTTCACAAATCAACATCAGATGTATGATTTAGGGTAGCTGTCAGGTTTTGGGAGAGTCTCAATCCTAGCAAAAAGGCCATAATCCCACATTTTTCAATCTTTTCCTGTACATAGTTTTCCCATGTCTTAGAATGATGCTATTTACCTTGTTTACAGATCTGCCCCAACCCCTTTTATTTCCAAATGTGCCATATGTGCTAATATGGTTATTACAACTTCCATATTTCTTCTTTAACATGGTACTTCCACCCAAATCTCAATCACTAATCTCAGCAGCCATAGAATGTGATGGGCAAACAAGAAGGACAAAATGAAATAATACACAATCATGAGAATGGGAGAAAGAAATGGGAATAGGCAGGCAATAAGCCTGGAAAGAATAAAAGGAACAAAAGGAGTAGTAATTAGCTAGCAAATTTCACTGCTGAAATAGTCTGATTACAATTTAATCTTTCTTCTTGATTAGGCTAATGATAACTAATTTTGTAAAACTGGAGGTCTAAGAATGTTTATTTTTAGGAGAGCTTTTTTTTTATATTATGTAATATCTGTATGTGAATTGCTTATTTCTAATCTTCTAATTCTAGTTCCTTCTAGGAATCTTTAGATGTGGTCAGTTGTTGGGTTTTTAAGAAAGTAATAGATTAAAAACAATTAAATGACTTATTTTCAAAAGTACATTAACTTTTGCAGGCTATTGGAATACTATTTACTAACTTACCTTTTCTACCACACTTCATAGTACCCCAGTGGGACAAAAGAATAAATGCACCTCTGCAAAGTGAGTCATTTATTCCCTTTTCATCCTTCAGATGCCATATATCCCTGATGACTGAAAAATTAACACATTTCTATAGAGAAAGCAATATTGGATAAAATAATTTGGGTATAAGTAAGCTTATCATCCCTAAATAAATGTAAAACAGATTAACACTCCTCTATGAGTCTGCCCTGAAAATTAATGAAAAGCCAACATATAACTCATGAGGATTTCTCATTATTCCATTCTTAGAACAACATTTTTATTGAAATCAAGACCTCAAGATACAATTTCATATATGATGGTCACTGCAGGGGGAAAAAAAGCCGAACAATAATTATAGCTTTGTTTTGCACTGACACTTTCTAAGGTCAGGTATTTGTTTTGGTTGTGAAATCAGATGTCAATCCCCAAATGGCTATTGTCTCATAAGAAATGTGCCACATCTATTAGTGCCACACAGCTTACAGTCTTGCCTAAAATACCAATGGCTTCTCTAAAAAGCAGAATGTAGCCTCTAACCTCCATAAAGATAGTTAACCATTCAGGTTTTATGAATAGCCAATGAGAAATTCACATAATATAATCAGCAAATGCCATTGCAAAACCAAACTAAGTTTTCAGTGCTATTAGTCCCTTGCTCTTCTGGAAGATGGCTACACAATGAAAACAAGACAACTTTAATTTAAGAATCAACCAGTTTCTAATTAAACTGCCATAGGCAGCTGGTTGGATAAGTTTTAATCAGTTTCAATCACCTATTGATTGGTATACTGAAGCCTAAAAAATTAAAAGTAAAAGATGATTGGGGAATTGTCCCATCTCAGAACAACAGTAGAGGCCTCTGTAAATAACTCCTCTTTTAACCATCAGCTAAATGAACACTTCAATACTGCAGTACAAAGTCTTCTGCAAAATTACTTTAACTAACAAGCAGAAATTTATCAGCTTCAGCCAAAATCAATGCTGAAATCAATTTGAACACTGGTTGTGTCTAAAGGGGCTCATTGGCAATTTAGGGAAATTACACCATGTAAATGCCTGTGCTTTAATTGAACAGTTTCATCAACTAGGCTGTGATTGCTGTCCATTCATTTATTTACTTTCACTGCAGTTACCATTCTGCAAAGGAATGGCTTTTGTCAGGCTGGAGAGAGGGTACTTTGTCTTCATTTTATGCACTTTTGTGCATAACAGATTTCATGAAACAAGCAAGTCATGGCCAGGGTCAAACAAGCCAGGAGGCGTTTGCTCTTTTAAACAGCAACAACCAATCCCCACACAATCACTTTGATAGTCTCTCTTCTTAAACAAGATCACATGAAAGAATCTGAAGGATTTCCACAGCAGAGTCCAATGTGACTGTATTCTAAAGTAATGGTTGCCAAAGTGGGGTTGATATAAGATGATATACTGGGGAAAAGGAAGAAAATATTAGAATTTGTTTATATATATATATATATATATATATTCAGAAATGAAAGAAATTAACTTTTCCTAATTATTAATAAATGGGTTGGCAGGAGTGCCCTCTTTTGGCCATGTTGTCATGTATGGTGGTGAAGAGTGAGAGACCAACAAAGCAGAAGGGTTCACCCCCTAATCTCTTTGTTGGCTTTCTGAGACATACTGACATTTGTGGGTAGCCCGTTAAATGGACTTACAGATTCTATTACCTAGTTTTAACTAAGTTAACCCCATAAAATTGACACGATTTAAAAGATTCCTACAAAGAATCTAAAACTGTAGTGAGCAAGGAAAATGGCAGAGTTAACAGTTCTTCAGTTAAAACATTAGGTAAGTAGAATGAAGATCAAATCAAATCTGATAAATAAGAAAAAAGTCAAAATTATCCATTACACAAAATACATTCATATCCAATATTATTATTTATGATGTATGTAACCTTAAGTATATAGTTGCCTTAACATATTAGCTAATGATAGTATGAAGCAGTTAGGAAAACATTTCAAAACTAAGTTTTCCCTTCCCTTCACTGAAAATCATGCTTGTCACCTAAAAAAACTTACTATATCTGTACGATTTTTAAATTGGAAACAAAAGCTTCTAACCTTTTTAAAAATCTTTCAAATAAGGGGCAGCTGGGTAACTCAGTGGATTGAGAGCTAGCCCTAGAGACGGGAGGTCCTGGGTTCAAATCTGGCCTCAGACACTTCCCAGCTGTGTGACCCTGGGCAAGTCACTTGACCCCCATTGCCTAGCCCTTACCACTCTTCTGCCTTAGAGCCAATATACAGTATTGATTCCAAGATGGAAGGTAAGGGTTTTTAATAAAAAAAAAATCTTTCAAATAAATCTTGGTGAGTTTGAACCCATTTAAAAATATCTTAAAATGAAACACTTTGCATTTAGCTGGTAGGAATCAAGGAAGATGGAAATTTGCTAGCTGAATTTCAACCAAAAACCTTTGAATTATTGGTGGAAAAGATTGAAAAATGAGTCTTATGATTTAGTAAGTGCAGCTAATGATGCACTTCCTCCACATGGAGCTGGGAGTTTGTATGAAGAATCACTTTCAGCAATGATGGCAATTAAAATCAAATATCAGAATAATATGAATAAAGAACCAAACATTTGGATCATCTATCACAAGATGTTCACTCAAGATTTTCAAGAAATGAAACATATTCAATCACATTGTTTGAACTAAATTATTATTAAAATATTTTTAAAATATTATCAATTACATTTTAGTAAGAGCAAAAAGGACAAGTCAAATAAAATAATTTTAAATAGCATTTTATCTTTATCTCATTCTTTTATGATCTCTTGTTTAGTGTATTTTATAATGTACATAATGTATTACTACAGTAAAACATACATATAATTTATAAATAATTAAGACTACATATATTGGGGAAACATGCTCAAAATACTGACAGGAATAAATACTGGTGAGGGTTTAGAGATTAAGGCTCTAAAGTAATATATTGATGATTTCAATATAACCTGATTACTACCCTTGTGAGTTACTTGAGATTTCAAGAGAGCTATAATTTTCCTGGTGTGAATTTTTGATCTATGAGCACAGACAACAGTCACTCTACACCTTAGTAGATGACTTTTTCAGTTGTACTGGACAAAATCATTCAAGATCTGTTGACTAACTTTATTTTTTTCTGTGTAAAGTGGGAATAATAATAGCACTTACCTCAAAGGTTGTTGTGAGAACACACATAAAAGGTTTTGCAAACCTGAAAGCACTCTCCAAAGCTGCCTATTCTTATGGCTGGTGATGAGCCCGGTCCTCAGATGACAGAGTGTCACTGGGTTTGTACTTAAAGCATTTCCAACTTGGTAAAACTTGCTAGAGCTTAGAGTGTACTGGCATAGTCTCTAAAACTGAGGGTCCTCTCCCTGCCATGATGAAGCTTTGGTGCAGATTATGGTGGAGGTCTTTCTAACATATCTTGAACAATTTGTAGAAAGCCATATACAAGAAATTGGCCTTTGGTGTTAGTGTCTGCAGATACACTCACATTACTGGTATTTCTTATTCTCAATTCAATATAGTCATTCGAGGTCAAACACACTATAGGAAAGAAGATACAAATAATACTTGCCCATTTATCATTCCATGTTTTAGTTTACTGACTTTACACAAGAATTCTAGCAGTACAGAATTCCACTTTTATAATACTGGTATTGGAAAACACCTAGGTGAAATATTCACATAATGACTGATAATAACAATAACTGTTATTTATCTGGTATTCCAGAATCTACGAAGTGCTTTACAAATATTATGTGCTCACTTGAGCCTCACAATAGTCTGTTTGGTTGATATCACAGGTATTCATCATTACTCTCATTTTACAAAACAGAAGAGACTGTGAGGTTTGGAGACATTATATCACTGGTATATCGTCATGCAATGTCAGATCTGACATTTGAATCAGATTCCAATGCTGTACTATGTCATGCTGCCTCACCTATATGCATTCTTCATGTAGACATATGACTTGATCTATAGCTTACTCAGTCTACACTGAGAGGGGTACACTTCCTTCACTAAGTTTCCAACACTAGATGCATCAAAATACACATACATTTCTACATATTTTCCCATTTCTATTTGAGATTGACACCACAGACTTTCATCAATGGAATCACAGATCTAGACCAAATCATCCATATAAAAAAAAATACTCTCTAATTTACAGACTAGCAAGGTATTTTATAATGGTACTTCAGTCTGCTAACAAGTTTATATAAAATTGTGATTTTATAAAGTTCTTTGAGGATAACAGAGAGACTGCAATGGGAATCCAAATAGTTAATATTTCTTTAAATGTATATAAAAAGGAATGGAAACAGAAAAAAAGGGAAGACTAACTTTATTTATAAAGATATGTTAACCAGAAAACACTAAAAGGACCAGCAAAGGTTTTGAAAAGAAAAACATCACTTCATGACAGGAAAAAATAATAAAGAGTGCCCTACATGCTCAAGTGAATAGCCAAAACTGTGTGGTTTAGTGACCAGAAGTAACATTTCTGACATCTGGATAATTAAGATATATGTGTGTATTTATATATGTATGTGTGTGTGTTGCTCACACTTTCTAAAAATTGCATCAAGTTTGCAGAAACAATTATTCACTGTCCTGAATTTAGTATCTCACTACACAAAGTACCAAATAATCAAATAATTTAATGATAGTGATGATGACAATCAAAATTGCTATAATCATGTATTTACTTTAATAGGACAGACAAGCCCCACTGAAATGTCAGAGGACATGCAGTCTCTGACTTACACAATGGCTGTATTGCATAAGTTTGCCAAAAAAATTTATTTGGTGTTTTTTAAATTCACAATGCATTTTAAAATAAGAAACCATATGTATATGTATAAAACTGGTTCAAGCATTCTATTTAATATAAATAGAACTAGCAATGTAGAGAAGGAGAAAGGATAGAAGAAGGCTTCCCTTCTGAAGCAGGCCTAGGGTCAAGCCTTAGGCAAAATTTAGGTCTTTTTTTCTTTTGAGCCCTGGCATTTCTCTTTCTGAATCTTTCATTAATATACTAGTATACCTCTCACTTGGAGTCTGAGTGCTACCCTAAGTCTACTACTACAACATATCACCCAGGTACTCACTATTTCCCCAAATGTTCCATCCAGGTAAACCTGCTTATATTTCTAGTTAAAACTATTATTTCCCGAGTGCAGGTCTATTTAATTGTTAGAAGAAAATAAGTCTAATCGAAATAAGTCATGCTAATGTGTAATAGTCCTTCAATCTTCAAAGAAGGGGTAAAATTTGAGACAATGTGAAAAAAAATTTAAAAATCCAGGAAGAACAACTGAAGACATTTTGATGCATAATGGCCCTCAATATAAAAAGGCCAGCCCTGCCAAGGAGCTTTCACTTTGCTTCAGTTCTCATATGCTAGTTCCATTTTCTTCTCTTCTTCACTTCTAGCTTACATGGTATCAGAACGCCCCAACTTTGATTCATAGTAGCTCCCAGGATGGCATGGACTCTTAGTGATAAGGATTCTAGCAATAATTTAGGAAAATGAGGTAAAAACATTTTTTTTAAGTGCACGTATTCCTTGTAAGCTAGGAACTTCCATGTAATCAAAACACGTAGATGGTACAATTACTTAATAATGCATATATTCTTATAACTACAAATACAACCTGATCACTTTAAATTTATATTTTAACTGTAACCAAGTTGTTTTTTTAATTACACTAGTTTGCTGATAGTACTTAGGTAAAGTGACCCAGTAGTTTTGTGCCTCAGTTTCCTTGTTCCTCAAATACCTATTGTACTTGCCTTATAATGTTGTTATGGAAGAGAGTGAGATGATAAATGCTAGAATGCTTTGAAAAGTTAAAAGACAATGATGCAATCTTTAAATAAAGTACTAGAAAGCCACAAAGATATAGGTTTTTAATAATTACAAATCTGAGAATCTCTTAGCCTGAGAAGGAAGTATATTGAAATTGCTTATATGGACTTTGAAGAGTCCAGGCAAACCATTCTTTTTCCTATTAAATCTTTTACCACAGGCAGTGAGTAAGGCAGTGAAATATTCTATACGCCAAAAGTCACCTAGAAAAAAAAAACTGAAGGGCAAATGTCAAAGGTGATAGCTCACTTACACAGGGTTACATGAACTATAGGTATCTATAGAAATAGCTGAGTATCTACAATGTCTAACTTTAAAATTTATCTCTCATAATATTATCTTTCCTAATATAAAGTTCCATTACGTATCATTAGTTGATATGACAAGTGAAAAAATACATTTTCTTCTTAGATTTTAGATAACTTTTTTGAACATTTAATTATGGTTTAATCAGGGCTTTATGTTTATTGACTTAAGTTTATTGTTACATTTTGCTGCTACAGTAAGCAAACATAATAGAATCAGTATGTTTGAAAACCTTACACAATACATATTTTCCAAATACACTAAGCTTGTTAAAATGCTATATTGATTGTGCCCTAAAGCAAGTTCTAATTTTGTCTGAACATTTTTCATTTCATTATTTGATTTCACAAAACAAAAAACTATGAACTCTGCTTTTGGCAATAAAGTGATATGATCTTTTAAATTTGTTGTAAAATATAAAAAAGGTTGTAATATAGTTAGGGGAAAGAGGAGACAGCATAGCATAAAGTTGTTTGAGAAGAGATCTCACTAAAAATTATTGTAAAATATACTCGTGTACCTAGGGCAGCTAAGTGGTACAGTACATAGAGTATCAGGCCTGGAATCCAGAAGATCTGAAATCAAATCTGATCTTATATTTACTGGCTACAGGACCAGACAAGTCACTTACTTGTGGACTGGACAAGTCATTGGACAAGTCACTATTTGCCACAGTTTCCTCCTCTGTAAAATGAGCTGGAGAAGGAAATGGCAAACCACTACAATATCTTTGCCAATAAAACCTTAAATAGACCCATACAAGACTGAAATGACTGAAGAACAACAACATATTTATACATATCATGTACATTCTAGATCAATACTGATATCACTCCCCATTTTAGTGCACTTCCAATTCAGGTTCAGACATAAGATGCATATATTCCCCCACAAACCAGAGCTTAAACATTTCATGTTAGTAATTTCACAAAAATGTGGTTCCTCTCAGACCAAAGTGATCAATGATAAAGCTAAAAAATATGTAGCATGAAGGTCCACACAGTAAATGCCTTTTGGACTTTGCAGTGAATTATTTTTCAAAAAACCAATTTAAGTAAATACCCTAGATGCCATAGTATACAAATTTTTTCCTCTGCTATGTGCCAACCAAGGGCCAATGACTTTCCAACATATCAACTACTGTAAAAGAGCTGAGAAAAACTAGAAAGTTTGTTATATATCTGAAAATGCATCATACACACTAGTGTAACTATGTAATTAATCTGTGAATTCAATGATCAAATTTTAAGTTATTTATAGATATAAATAGATCCAAAGGTTAGCCCAAACAACAGCTATGCTGGGCTTTCTTTTTTCATCTAAGATATTATATGAAAATAAAATAGACTATAAAAAACAAGAAATTTTTTAAAATCGTATAAAATCACAGATTTTAGAGCTAAAAAGAACCTAAAGATAGATAATTAAAGCTAACTTCCACTTGAGTAAAGAATTGTTTATACAGATAATCATCTATTTAGCTCTTGCTTAACCATCTCTAAGTAAAGGGAAGCTCTTTATATCCCAATATAGACTATTCTGCAAAATTACCATTAATCATGTACCTTCTATATGCAAGGCACAAAAAAAATTTTCTCCTTATGCCAGGTCATACCTGTCTTCCTACTTCTATGAACTGATTCTAGTTCAGGCTTCAAGAATAAAAAAAATAATTTTATCCTTTTATACAACAGTCCTTTGATTATTTGAAGGCGAATGACATGTCTTTCCTAGAATTTTATTAAGCTCTTTTAAACTGGTTTTCATTGTTCCACTGCATCCTCTGAAGTGACCTTTGTTCTCTCAATTCCTTTGTTCTCTATAGGACTGTGATAGCATCACTGCATCATTTAATTTTTATTCAGGTTCACAGATCACTTAGCCTGTTAGAATATAAGCTCCTGAGGGCAGGGACTACATCTTAAATATCTCTTTATCTCACTCTGGTGGATATTATGTTTCTTGTGCATAATGCATATCAAAGGAAGAAGAAAGGATATACTTTCCTGAACCCTCATGAATATGACTGTCCTCCTCTACATGCATTTAAGTTTATTGATATTATTCTTTGTGTGATACTCAAAACTAAACAATACACCATAAATGTAGTCTGTCCTGGGTTGAATGTAACAGAGCTATCATTTCTATGATCAGGATATTATGCTACTATATATTTACTAATGTACCTGTATCATGTTAAGATGTTGGGTTGGGGCAGGGAGGTTGTTTTGCTACATCCCCTTGCTAGCTCATATTAAAGTCTATAAGTAATTAAAATCTTCTAAATTTTTTCCTCACAGGTACAGTATATACTGTTGGACCAAGTCTTCCTCAGCTTATATTTTTGTGAGAGTTTGCTTAACTTTTCCCTTTCACAACTTCTTCTGCAGGAGCTTTTTAATTTCTTATTAATAAAAATATCTTAACTAAAAGAAAACATTAGTACACAGTTTTTCCCTTAAAAATCTTCTTTCTTAAAAAGAATTGTTGGTGGTAAAACAAAGATTCAGCAAGTTCTCGCTAGAAATATTGCTATAAAGTATTGATTTTTTACCAGACTCAATTGACTGAAAAGTTGTTTGTGTAGCAATATTGGCCAAGCCAATATGCTGGAACAATTTTGTTACCCATAGTAATCAAGTGAATTTCTGAAGTATAATTATAATGTCATAAAACTAAAGCTAACATACCCCTTCTCCAAGCAATAAAGCTATAGGAGCTATAAACAAAGGGAGGGGGAAAGACTATATAAATGAGATTTTAAAAAATGAAATTTAGTGTCTTTCAAGAACACCACTGCTCCCTTTCTCCCTCTTCCCTTAAGCCAAGGTTAGCATGAAAAGTGATCAATACTTCAATCTCAATAAACTATTTCAATAATAGTTAATTCAGGTGGAAACAGAGGCTGAAAATTTCTGTTCAGTGACCTGTGACATCCTGTCATGTTTGCTGAATGACAATAATACATCATTGCCATAATGGATATGACTAAGTGTAAAGTTGCAGAAAAGTGGGGAGGCAAGGAGAGAGGGAGGAAAGGAGAGAAAGATGCATCCAATCATATGAACTCAGGTTCATTCCTTTGGTTCTAATCAATACCACAAACATTGTCTTCTGAAACAAATCTCTAATTGTGAACATTGAGAGAAGGGTGAAAGAGAAACATATATAATTAATTTTATTTGACAAATGCTTATTGATTTTCTGAAAACACAAATATCTGCCTGTCATATGGCACTTTAATACAATCCGGCCATATATAAGTATTTAATTTTGGATTCAAATGCCTTGTTTGCTGGTTTAAAACATATGCTCTTCAGTGCAAGGAACACACTGTTCATCTGAATAGAGGGTTAAAGTTAAAATAAATCAAATAGTTAACCACAATCTTAATTAGCATTAAGGCTGAATTTAAAATAATAATCCTCATTTACAAGGCACATTTTGGGCAAAAAAGATGATGTGTTAATGATGCCCCATGTCTTTAAAGAGGCTGGTGAAGGGTGAAATCTTTAATGATCTTAGAAAAGGTATATTGTTTTGATTTGGTACCGTTAAATATGTTGGGGACAGAAATTTTAAGATCTTTCTTGCTATCATGAAATGTTCAATATATGCCACATAAAATAAAACAGAATAAAATAGAAAGAATTCCATTATCAGAAAATCAACTAAATGATGTCCCCTCTCTTTAAGACTATTTATTAACACTAGCTCCAAGTTTGAATGAATTAACCAATCTTTAATCTTAAAGAATTTGATACCATTTAACATAGTTAAAGAATTTTAAATTTTGTTCAAACAGACTTTCCCCTTCATTGATGTAGACAAGAACCCTTGTATAATTTCAGAAGACAGTCTTCAAGAATTGTTGAGGTAGAAAAACTTATCACCCTGTGTAAGATCAACTGATGAGCCTTTTTTAACTCAGCAAAGGCAGTTCTTGGAAAACTGACATGCCTTTGGTCGTCCAGTTTTCTGGGACCATACTTGCTATTACTGAAAAAATTACACTTTTAAAGCAGTTTCTCAATTAATTCAATTCATTTATTAGGGACTTCATCTACTCAGAGTATCATTCTAGGCAATGAGTATACAACAACAAAATGGAAGATGTCTCTGTTCACAAGGTACTTACATTCTATTAGAGTACACAACATGTAAACAGAAAAGTAGAAATAATGACAACATGAGACAAGACAAAGAGTGTTACTAGCTAAAGGCATCCAGAAAAGTGATATGCTGGATACACTATCTTAATTGTTAACCTTGAATAAAACTAAGGATTCTAAGAGAATGAGTTGAGTGAGAATGATGTACTTGAAGGAAATATATAAGAAAAATATCTTGTTAACATAACTCCAGTACCTTTAAAATTTCAACATCCTAAAATACATAAATCCTCAGATATGGGCATTCTAACTTGTTCATAAAATTGGCATTATAACAATGCAAAGACAAAACAATACCAAGTGAAGGTGTTAGAAGTGTTTGATCTCAAAGGTTTTTCCTGGTTCTAAAATTTTATCATTCAAAATGCTAACTGATTGAATGAATGTCTCAACAACATTTCATTCCTAAGAATTTTGTATATCTCTGTGTTTCCATTAAAAAAAATAAAGCCAGCTCACAGACCAAGAAAGTAAATAACCTAATATATGATCCCTTGAGTTTTTCCTGTTATCTTCTCAAAATAAATGGGACCAATTTACTTCCACTTCAGTGTTAGACACTATCACAGAACAGAGTGCTATAAAATATTGAGTCAATTGATCCTCTGTCATTCAACATTTTAAAATCTGAAATTACATGTCCATATAGAAGTCTGTATTATAAACACTAACAATAGTACTAGCAAAGTCAGACAAATAAGGACAGGTGAGCAAAAAATGCTTCTTTTGAAAGGTCTGACCCTAATGAATAGACTAGTTTCTCGCCATGCCTCATAGATAAAGGGTTTTTATAGTGTGATATTCTATGGGTGACAGCTGTTGCTGAGTCTACCTCCTTAAATGGTCTATATAATTGATTAGAATTGTCTATTCTCTTAGAAGAAGGGCCTAAAACAATCAGGATAAGACCTTACACCAAAACCTTCCAGCTCTAACTCTACAATCATATAATCTGGTTAGAAAAACTTAATTTCATTTTCATGTAAATACTTGTTTAAAGAATTCTATCCCCTGTACTGTGCAGCTTTCTCAGTGATTAAAACAAAGTCTTTCCATGGAGAGGAAAGAGTACTTTGTCTTCAAGGAACATGGAATTTAGTGGAAAGGAAGCAATACATATTCTAGTCCTGACTGTAGGCCTCATTGCCCTTAGGCAAATTATTTAACCTCTCTGTGACTCAGACTCCTTATTCATAGAAAATGAGGCTAGTAGTACCTTCACAGATAATGTGAAAATATCTGAAAAGTCTTTTTTCAAAAGTCTTTACTGTAAGATATTAAAAGGTATCATAGTTCAGTGTATAGAGCACTTGCCCTGAATTGAAAGCCAATGGTTGAAGTCCTACCTTTGATAACTACTAGGGAGACAAGAAAAAGTCAGTCTCCCAGTGTCCCAGGTAATGTAGAATTATAGATGTAGTAGGAAGGGACCTCCAAGGCCCTCTAGTTCAATTCTGTTCTGCAGCTGAGGAAGCTGAGGTCCAGAGAAGCAGGATAACTTGTCTAAGATCATACAGCTAGTAAATGGCTGAACCAGTATCTGAAGCCTAGTCGATTGACTCATAATCTATATTCTTTGTGGTATAGATTCATTCTCTAAAACTGTGTTCCAGACAAGCTGTCAACCTGTATCAGTAAAGGGAGTTCCTACAATGGGAGTTGCCTACACTAATGAAATCATCAGTCTGGATCCCTTAAAAAAATATATCAACAGACATGAACTGACTAGAAAAAATATATTTGTACTTTATATTATATTATATTATATTATATTATATTATATTATATTATATTATATTATATTATATTATATTATATTATATTATATTACAAACTAAAGTGTTATAGAGGTAATTAGGTACCTAAATAGGAAACTTCTATTGTTTTGTTTCAATTTCTCTTTTTCTAAAATTTTCTTTTTAGAAACAAAGATTATTCAAACTATTTCTTAGTTTTGGATATTTTCTCTATAATCTATCAAAATTAAATCAGTAACTCCAAGAAAAAGCATCAATTATTTAAAAGATATACCTAGAGGGGGGTAGCTAGATGACTCAGTGGATAGACAGTGAGGCCTAGAGATGAAAGACCCTGGTTTCAAATCTGACCTAGACACTATCTAACTGTGACCCTGGACAAGTCACTTAACACCCTCCTGCCTAGCCCTTACCACTCTCCTGCCTAAGAACCAATCTATAGTGTTGATTCTAAGAAGGAAGATAAAGCTTAAAAAAAAAAAAGGATCTAACTAGTTTAAATATTAAAAGTAGCAACTTTTTTTCTTGTATATTTTATTGCAAAGCTTGTCTTCTCCTGGGCAGGAATATCTCCAAATTTAGAAAATATGTAAATATTATTGACTATTAATAATATGCTTTGCAGCCTTACAGAATATCTTCCTTCTAAAAACTGAAAATCTATGACTAACATTCATATTCAAAATCCTCCTTTTCCTACCCACCATAAAAGTGGGAAAGTACTGACTGAAGTTTAAAAACATATCACAAGAAAAAATTAAAAGTCATTAGGCAATTTTGTTACTAACATATAGATTTAAAAATATTTTTATCTCACTTATTTAGTGAACTCTGTTAATACATTCACTTTGTTTTAAAAACCCACAGTTTTAATAGTCAATGCCATTAAAATAAAGTCCTTATAGAAGGGAGTCGAACACAAAATACCAAATGATTGTTTTTCAGAGACTAGGGTAAAGAGGATCCCCATTTACTGTCAAATTATACCACACCTATGCTGATTCACAAACTTGAATATTCACTCATTGCCAATAATAATCAAACCTGACCAAGGATCTGCAGGTGAGAAAAAATATTAATGATAATGGAAGAAATAAGACAGCCAATAAGAAATAAGACTTCCCTGTCCCTTTCCCAAGGACTACACAGAGCAGGTAAAGCAAATTAATTATCTTTTTTTATTCTTTGGAAGTTCACTATAAAATTCTTAAGTATTAAAGGGATGATGATGATCACTCAATATGGCTACACAGCCATTTATAACTCTATATTAAATTATATTAATGTTAGTACAAGAGCATTAACTACATCAGTCAAATGAATTCTTGGGATAACTTAGTAATGTTTCCATAGAATTCCATCTAATTAAATGGAGGCATCTGGTAGTGCAGTTGATAGAACACACTGACCCTAGAGTTAAGAAGACCTGAATTCAAATCTATCCCCAAAGAGTTGCTAGTTGGGTGATCCTGGGTAAATCACTTAACTTCTATTTGCCTTAGTTCCTTCAACTGTTTAATGGTGATAATAATAGTTATCTCAGAGGGCTGTTGTGAAAATCAAATGAGTTCTTATTTGTAAAGAGCTTTTATTACAGTACTTGACATATAGTAGGTACTATATAAATGCTAGCTATTATACAAACGCTTATTCTCTTCCCTCCCTTAAATAATGTGCTAGGGACATGTGAAAAAAATGTTGGTCCCAATGAAGGAAGATGACCTAGGTATGCCTAAAAGTAATGCTAAAAGGATTATTTATGCTATAATATTTATTCAAAAATAAAAAGTTTTTGCCTCCACCATCTTGCACACCTCTTTACATAATAAGTTTGTTATAAATTGAGGACTTCTTAGGAGCAGAGATCCCAAAATCTTCTTAAAAAAAAAAAACTCTTACCTTCCATCTTGGAATCAATACTATGTATCAGTTACAAGGCAAAAGAGTAGTAAGGGTGAGGCTATGAGAGTTAAGTGACTTGCCCAGGTCACACAGCTAGGAAGTGTCTGAGGCCAGCTTTGAACCCAGGACCTCCCATCTCTGGGCCTGACTCTCAATCTACTGACCTACCTACCTGCCTCACAAAATCCTCTTTGATGGCATTTCCTCCCACGTAGGTCCTTTTTGCCTAGAGATCAATAAACCAAGGGCAAAGCCAGAAGATAAAAAGTTTAATTAGCATCAGCTGATAGACATCCATTAGATCCTCCAGGGAAGGAAATGGAACACCATTTCAGTATACTTGCCAAAGAAACCCCACAGATAACTATGATTCATGGGGTCATGAAGTCAGACAGAAGTGAATGACTGAACTGCAACAAAAAGATGGACAGTTGCCAGATGGCTAGCTATTCTGCAGAACATCGGAAGATATATACATATCTCAACACTTATAGGGTCTTGTACAACTTAAGGGCAGGAGGCAGAGCTGATCAACTGAGGCTACTCAAATACTTTATTTCTGAGGTTGAGTAACAGGATCAGAAGTCAAATGATTTGGGGATAGAAAGAAGATTGTCTTAACTTTGGAGTAACCTTGGCATCCCCCCAGATTTGGCTTGTACTCCACCCAAGATCAGGTCTATTGAGTGTTTCTCTGCAGTTAATTTAATCAGAATGTTTAGGTCAGACTGGAGATCTAAAATAGCACAGGCCTCCTATTGAGATGGAATCAGACTGAGTCTGTCTTTAATCACAGAACCCTACAGGTTACTCTTCTTTGAGCTCTAAGGCTCCTATTTCAGGGGAGATGTTTTCCCCAAATTCACTGCACACAAATTTGGTACATTTCCTCCACACAACTAAGAGGACACATCAAATTCTCAAAGAATATGGATATTACCTTTAATGCATGCAATTCTGAAGAATTAAGACTTTTCTTGTTCTCCTTTCTAATATGTATTAATTTGTTGTATGGCATTCAATAAAAATATAAATATATTTTAAGAATTACATATCTTTGATGAAATAAAACTTAAAGCTGAAAGAGGCAGTTTAATAAAGTGAGAATGCCATGTTTCTAGACTATATTTGAAAATGGTAAAAAATCACTAAGTTCATTTGGGATTCATTTGGGACCAAAATATTCCCTACCATTTCACTGGTAACCAACTTTCTTACTTTGGCTATTCTCCACCCTTCAAATATTTTATCATTGCCCAAGCACCAAAGAATAATCAGAGGAAGAACAGAATATAAGTCCTCAAGCATACCTGTAACCCATCCATGAAGTCTCTCTCCCTTAGCTTTGGCTGTGGTTATTAGCATAATGGCCCAAAGACAGAGGAATATTGAGATTTTGATTACTGCTTTGTTCAGGGAATTCAAATGAATGTTCTTTTCTACCTTACTCAGGTTTCTTGCAAATGATGCCACAGTTGCTATTGCTGTCCTTCAGTCTTATCTGACTCTTCATGACCTCATTTGGGGTTTTCTAAGAAAATATACTGGATTTGTTTGCCATTTTCTTTTCCAGCTGATTTTATAGGTGAGGAAACTGAGGCGAACAGAGTTAAGCAATTTGCCTAGGGTCATATAGCCACTAAGCATCTGAAGTCAGTTTGAACTGAAGAAGATGAAACTTCCTGACTCCAGATCTAGTTCTTTATCCAATACACTACTTAACTGCCCTGATACCACAGTGAATGACAGGAAATGTCTCCTAGAACAGCTCTGTCTTTGGCTACCAGGAGCACGAGAGGTAACAATTCAAGTCAAGGTAATGACAAAGGGGTAAAAACAGAAAGGAAGAAAAGTCACTTAGGGAAAACTAGAAGCACCTCTAGAGGACAGTCAGGGAGAAATGGAACTATGGTCTTCAACTTCTTCAAAAACTGCAAGCATTTTTGTTCTACCATTAAAAAAATTTTTTTAATTAAAAAATAAGTTCAGAGGAACTTCGTTGTAAATATATTATTTTTCACATAAAATCAGCCTTTTTCTCTTCTCTAGAACACTATGACAGAAGCACTTTGGACTTCAGGACAGATGCTGATAAACTCTGAATACAGATAACAACAACACAACTGGAATCCAAATCTGTGGTCCTCAAGAGGGCTCAGAAGATTGGACTGAGGCTAAGGACCTGTTTCCTTTAGAGAAATACTTGATTTGGTCTAACCAAGTAGTGATATTCCCTCATGGTATCTAAGGACATGCTCCTTTTTGCAGTTATAGTGCAGTTTTTATCTGTATTCATGCTGTTAGTCAGAACTTAAGGATCTAAGGATATTATTAACCAATTAGAAAATAAATGGGTTATTTTACAACTTTGGAAATATATGTTACTATCAAAGTTAAAATGTCTAAGGTATAAACAAGATCATAATAGGATGCAGGGTTACTGTATATATGGTAAACAGCTCTCTGGAGGAAAGCTTTATTATTCCCTCAGGGCTTTCTTACAGAGTATGGATTTCTTAATTCCTAGTGGAATATTTTTCATACACCACTGAAGACTATTAAGTACCAGATATTACATTATGTAGTTTAAACTTTTCACTACTGAATGAGAAAGACTTCCCTGTCGAGAAAACTACTTCTTTACTGTTACAATTTTTTAAATATTAAAATGAACACTCCTTCAGGGTATAAGTATAGCAACCGATATTTGGAAGAACTTTATAACTTAACATATTCATCAATGTGTAGAAAATCTCTCAGGGGAGTAGAGTGAGGAAAGAAGGAAATACAATAGGAAGAAGGCTTTTTAATAACTTTCAGAGTGTTGACATAGGGCAAAGCAATGGTATTATAAGGTTTTGCTTCCATTGGGCATTGATGTAAACAGAGGACTAGCATAGGGTGCTAGCAAGTTTAAAAGGAATAATGGTATTAAAAAAGTGTGAAGGAAAAATGCATTAAATTTCAAGCCAGTTAAAGGTGCACTTGCTAAAGGTGGCCTATTAACTGTTCACCCAGGAGAGACTCAGACTCAGAAATATTAAAAAGGCAATATAAATGCACCATTCCACCATTGCTGAGAAAATAGATTTCTTGCAGAATTCTGGAGTCAAATATGAAAATAAAATCTAAGAGCAGATGGTCATTTTAACATCTATGTTACAGACAGCCTGAATCACCTTTTGGTTAAACTGGATCCAGAAAGTTTAAACAAAATGGACTACTCACTTGTAGACTGTGCCTCCATTGCCATGACCGAGGGTGTCTCGATACCGTATGTCTTGTTCATTCATCTCCACAAGAAAGAAAGAAAAACAAAAGGGGTGTCATGCTGTGGATGGAAATGTCAAGGAAAAGCCACTCTGGGCCATAAACAACAAGCAGTCTGGGTCATTTCAAGTTCAGCTGCAAGAACGAGAAGATCAATACAACATTTGCTGTCCAATTTATAAAAGACGATACCAAGGGACAAAGTGATGGAAAGTTTAATGACAATTTGTTTGCCTGGGTCATTTCATTAAAGTTTGATAAAAGGTGTCAAAATGGAATGATATAACATAGCTCAAAAGGGTCAGGTCAGAGATACTGATAGGAAAAGGATCCCCAGGACTGCACAGAACCAAAGCCAAATAACAATGAACACAGCCAAAGTTGAAAAGAAAAACACAAATATACAAACCACAGATAATACTGGCATCTTATAAATGATCAAGCAACCCATGCTAGGAGCTTCTCAATAAACCTAAAGTTAATACACAACAGACTAATTGTATAACCTACAGTGATTTTCCAAATGCAAGATAAAGCTGCACTCTGCAAAACAGTGAATTAGTATTAGTATTTAGCACTAACATAGTGATATAATGCCAGGTAGAAGTCATACTATGCCGATGGAAAATATCCAAGTAATGCACTTTAAAATGCACATGTTGTCAGATATTACAGTGCACAGAAGGGGAAAATGGTATAGCCAAAGTCATTTTTGTTCATTCAATACACCATGAAAATATTAATTTGACTTTTCAATTCTTGTGGTTCCTTGAAATTCTAACTCAAATACTAACCAGATTTGTATTGGGTGGAAGGTGCTTCATTTTAGCACTCACTAAATAACAATTTAGAGTTTTAAGGTACTCTTTAATAAACTATTACTGTTCACAAACTATTGCTGTTAAGAAAAATCAGATTCTATTTGATGTTGTCAGTAATTTTCTATAAACTTGGTCTAGTCACTCAAAAATTCACTGCCAACTTTATTCACTAAAACAAATTCAATAAAAGTCCTGTTTCCCAAATAGCTAAAGCTAAAGAAAAGCCATAGTAATCCCTGAAAAAAAAAGCCCTGAAAAAAATCAATTTCCAGGGAATTGTATAGCCTTGCATGGGCAGAAAATGGATGGAGTTTTTAATTCAATATCACCTGGAAAAAAATAGTTTGCTTTCAGACCATTATAGTAATGCTTTAAATATTTTGCTCTATTCTAAACTTCAACCAAATGAATAAAGCAGAACTTCATTTATCAAGGGAAATATTTTTCTTCTATACATTTCAGAGGTTGAAGCTTCTGAGAGCTGTGATAATTAGAAGTACAGTGGAGGTTACAGAAACAGCTTCCTTCCCAAGCCATTCTACAAACAATCCTAAAAAACATATTGACAGATTAATGTGTAGAGGCCAGTTCAACACCCAAATTAATTGTAGTACAAACTGATTGATGCTATTTACAATCAGCTAATTGCTGCGGTTAGTTCAGTGGGAAAAAAAAGCCAAACAAAACAGAAAAAGTGGCTAGTATTTTTCCCATTGGGGGAATTTCTATGGTGTACCAACTTCATGTTACTGATGAACATAGAAAAAAATGCATCATATGATCACCTATGTGAGATATGTGTTGGGAAGGAACATCAAGTTAAATTTCATCTGTTAGGATTAATTGGATAGAATGAAAATCTGAATTTTAGAATATTTTATTTAAATTTTATGTCTATTTTATTCCAATAAATTTACATATATGTTTTCCAAAGTTATATGATTCATATTGTCTCTCTCCCCTCTTCCCTCCTCCCTCCCAGAGTTGACAAATAATTCCATTGGGTTTTACATGTATTATCACTCAAAACACATTTCTATATTTGAATTTTAGAGTATTCTAAAGAAATGTCATTCTTATTTTTCAAGAACATTTTAAAAGTAGAATATTTTGAAGTGCTAATTCTCTAGCCAAAGTTCTGCTGGACCTCTTTAATGAAGACAGAATTTGTCCTTAATAGTATCTATTGGCAAGTCAACAACCCAAAAATTATTGTAAAAGATTTTTTAAGTAGCAATGTAGTTTGTGCTATTAATTTCCTTAGCAAACCCAAATGTAGAATAATATTTTTAGAAAAAGTAAATTTCAAATGCATTCATGTTAAAATATCAAATTCTAATTTAAAAATATTCAAAATGATAGGATAAATGGGCCTCAATCCAAAAGTTTGGAGGATTCTCTGGGGATGGGGAAATGCAGCTAGCATTAGCCTTTCCTATGCTCAGTAACTTCATGATTAAAAATCCAACTTCTCCCTACCTGTAAAACATAACCTGGATAGCATAAGATTTTAGGAAATCAAAAGTATCCCCCTCATTCAGGAAAAGATCAGGACTCCTTAGCCAAGTGCACCAGGACAAGCCAAGAAAAAAAGTGAATAAATGTAATAAAAGTTCAGCTTATTGCTTTAACACTGATGGGAGAGTGAGGTGGAAAAGGAGTGGTACTCTTTCACCCTACTGTTCGTCCCAAGCCCTGGCCCTTTCTTAGCTAATACCCAACTTTCAAAGTTAAGGAATGAGAAATTCTCAATACTTTTAACTAACTCGAAGTAGTAAAGATCCAGAAAAAAGGAGATTTAAGAGGACTGGCTTTGAAGGCAGAGAATATGAGCTTAAATTCCAATTCCTCTTTAGGGCTCAGTCCAACAGAGCAGAGGTACACTGTATTAGATATCATCTAAGGTATCTTCCTAGCTCTTGCTCTATGATTCTATAATCCTCTAAGAGATAACCAACAGAGAGTTTGGCCAGGAGTTAGACTGAAAACACAATGAATATTATCTGAAAAGAGTGAAAATCAAGGTGGAAATGTAGTAACTCAAAGAGAGCCAGAAAAGTCTGGTTCAGAAAGGGGACATAATGAAATAAGCTCTAACAAATTAGCATGAGGCAGAAAATGAGGTTGGGTCAGAAGAGGAAGCTGACCTGCAATTAGCATAAATATTGGTCAATACATCTCCATTATATCTGGAAATATTACAGACTTGACTTACCTATAAACTGTATTATTTTTTATCCCATTTGGGTAATCTACTGCACCCCCCAACCCCATAAGAATATCACAATTAGGCTTAAGAACAGACATTGGAAAATATTCTGAGGGTTTCATATTTATGATAAAATTTTGCCAAGTTTTCATATGTTTTAACTATGACAAAATCATTTAAAGTAAAATCTTCAAAAAGCACTCCCTAGGGAAACTTTTCATTCTTTAAGTTTTCAGTTGATGTGGATGTAATTATTCTTTCCAAAAGCAAGTATAGAAATTCAATTTATTATGATTAAACTGTTTGAAGCCTGTTCAATAAAGGATGAAAATACTACATTCATATGCATTGGGTATCCATACCTGAGTTAAGGTTTTCTCAAAAAATGAATCACAATTTTGGAATTGGAGTAGACTTCATAGATTACCTTATATGAACCATCTCAACATAAAGATGAATAAATCAATCCAGAAAAAAGGTCTAGTTCTGTGTAATTTCTTAAGAAGTTTAACTTGGATAGAAACCAGAATAGGAAAAGCTCTTTTCTATAAAAGTTCAGAGGAAAATATATGAGTGCTACCTCACAAAAAAGTAATTTTTTAAAAGACTAAGAAATATGCAGATTTATTTTTTATCTGAGAAATAAACAAAATTACTCAATAAAGAATAGCAATGTATTTTGGTTCCATATTAATATGGCTGGTTAATGAAGAATAATAAACACTGAGTGAGGAGAAAGGGGAAAAAAAGAAGGAAGGAAGAGAGAAGGAAAAGCAGAGATACATACGGTATGTATGAACTAGTAAGATGGCAACCAGACAGATAAGCCCTAGAACTGGCAGAAAGAATTTTCACTGAAGAGCCATCCCCAAAAAGAGAAAAAATAAAAGTGACCAAAAGAGTAAAAATAATACATTTGTGTATGCATGTGTGGAGAAGTGATATTTAGATGGGGAAAGAATAATAGAAAAAGTAATATATAGGGCAAAATGTTAAAGATTTTTCTAGTTGGCTTGAGAGGAAGTAAGGTTCACGTGTGAAAGCAGAAAATAGAAATATGTTATAGTCTGGCTTTAGGTTTCTCAGTTGCATAGGAAGAGTCTCATTCAAGTTTTGCTGATTCAATGTGAAGTTTCACATACAGATGTCAAAACTAGCATAAGATAGATTATCTATGTGGATGTATTTTTAACTTATTTAATAACACAAAGAATTTTTATAAGGTGATAAATGTCTTAGAACAGCCCAAAGACATAGGATAAGGATTAGTTCTATATATGTGAATTTCAGTACTATTATATTTGATTGAGCAAGGATAATAATGCCCCTTCTCAAATTAGATTAATATTCTAAGTAATGGGCGGGAAGGCAGGGAAGACATTGGAGAAAAAATCCAATAAACGACTTCCTTATTAGAACTACATGCTGCAGTCTTACCTTTCCAAATTACTCCTAATCAGCTGCCAAGCAAGGAACAATATAGAAGAGTTGATACTGTACTAGACTGGGGGTAGGAGGGGATGCAAATACATGCCAGAAAACACATGAGATACTGCTTAACTTATATTATCTAATAAACATGCAAAAAAAATCGTTTTACTTTTTTAAACTGAAAAAATGGAACCTTCCATCATATACTGATAATATAAAAGCAATGACTCCACCACCAAAAACTAAATGCTCAGCTTTAAAAAATGAACTTGATTGTATACAAAATTAATGGAATTAATGCAAAAAATGAAATAGAACTCAATTATGGATCAGCAAACAAAACATTCTTTGTTTATGTTTGCTTGTCTTTAGAAGAATCAGTACTCATCTCTTAGAAATCATTAAAGCCAAAATGCTCAATTAATCCTTATTTCATATGTAAAGCTCTGACAGAAACTAAGTCCTATCACTGGACCTTTGCCTCACAAATCGAAGCAATAACGGTTTCAGAAAGCAGTCACACTCTATGAGCAGACAATTGGAGAGATTTAGTAAATCCCACTTTATAGAGCAGAGACTAATCGGAAAACACAAGCCAGTCAAATGTTTCTTATGAACTGTTGACACTATATCAATGCTGAATCAATTGGTGGCATTTACTCTGAGTGACAGAAAAGAAATAAATATTTATATCACATAACCTATATCAATGAACCTAGGCAGAAAGCTATTTCTAACCTGTCAATATTTGATTAACTTGAAGAATCATGTCCCTTTCTTTTAATGATTAATATGAATTCCTTATTAAACCTAAGTGGAGACTAGTGGAAAGGCAAATCATTATTAATGCTTGAGAGCATAAACTACAAAAAGAAAAAAAAAACAAAAACTATGCCCAAGTGTTAAAGTAACACCAAGTGTGACTTTCTTCTCACACCAAGCAGTGCCAGCATTCAAGCCAGAAACCTACCAATTCACCTCACTGCACATTGCCACATAACTCTGCAGCATCACTCACTCTTGGGTTATCCAACATCATTCACTTTTCAATAACCCAACAACATTCACTCATTCACTAACTCCAGCATGTCCTTATTCACTATAGAAAGCACATTTGAAGGAGTTCTTTGATTAATTCCCAATATTCTTTTCTTTAGTTAAAACTGAAAAGTTTTGCTTTTAATCAGTAGGGACATCACAGTTCTCAGGGACAAACAAAAAATTGAACATAAAAGTTTCAATCCTCTATACCTTCAAAAAATTTCCCATTAAAATTTATATTGTAACAAAGATAACTAATCTATGATTGAACATTTTTAATAAACTTGTTTTACTCCACAGTGGATAAAGACTGATGGTATTTCATTTTTAAAAAATAAATCTATCACGATTAATTGGCCATTACCTGAGCAGAACAAATTCACACCAGTGTTTCTATGTTGAGACAATTTTGAAATAATTGTTTTATTCTTTTAAAAAGGATATGTTCTGTGTAATTGTAAGTGAATTAAAAATATCAGAATAAAAACAGTGAAGACAATGTGTATTCTTTATTTTTAAATCTGTTTTGAGGCAAATTTTATTTTGAACCAGTTATAAATGAATGTGCACAAGGAAAGGGTCATGTGCATCTGGTTGATTAAACTGAAATATATTAGAAAATTACTGAGTCCATGAAAATTATATAGAAATAATAAATGTTTCTTATTAGGATGAGTGGTCTAATTGATACATTCTGAATACTGACATCAGAACACTGACAAATTTGCTTCTATTTTCACAGCACCCCTTTCATCCCCCCAAAAACCCTCACCAACCCTTTCTAAAAGCATTCGAAAGATTCTGTGCTAAACAAACAAGGTTTCCAGTAATCCTGCTGCTGCCATAGTCATCTTTTAAAGGAGCAAACGTCTATTAGGCCACAACGTTACAGGTGATAGTAAAGGACAAGCATGAAGAGCCAGCTTTGTCTTCTTGACAAGCTCCACTACAAGTACTCAATTCATGAAATGCCAATGAGGCTTGGAGAGGTCAGTGTGGGAAGGCACTGAATACGCATCTGAGATAATTAAGATTTCAGCCTTCGAAACATGGAGGGGAAGTGAACAGCAGTTAAGAAAATCAATAAGAGTCTTTTATTTGCAGTGACACAGATGTCTCAGTCAATAGAGCCTAATAGGCAGGCTTGATCGCAATGGACAGGTGCCTGCCTCCAAGGCTATCAAAGGGCTCCCACTATAACAAACATTAAAACTTATTTATGTTGCTATTGAAGAATCTAGCATCCTGTAGGTGGCTTAATTTACCAGTATACATTTAAAATCATTATACTACTTTAGGTCTGTCCATCTACCTGAATCAAAAATAGGAAGAAATGACTGGCCTAAAGGCCTACCTGTCCATCAATTGCTAGTTGAGGCCATTCAACTTCAGATGGCCCACTGGGTAGACCAAGGTCACCTAAAGCAGAGTAATCGTAAATGCCAGAAGGTCTGCTATAACTCTGTTCTCCTAAAAAGCCAATGTTAGCTTCAAAGCAAAATGAGGAGTTAGCAATGAGATGGTCTCTCTCTCTTTTCCTTTTCTAAAGGCCAAGGAAAAAAGAGAGTAACTAGTGACCTTCGAAACGCAAAGGTCATTTGAACCACCCAGGGTCAACACAGTTATTCAGAACTGATTAACTTTTTTTTTGAATGGAGGTGGCAGTAGAGTAGATATGGTGCTTCAATCTATTGGGAGTGAAAATACATTAGCACAATTTGAAAAATGGGCTATAAATTGTTCTGCCAATCAAATTAAACCATGTAATTCATTTATGACATAAAGATATTCATGGACTCTGTGTTTATAAAAAACAAAATGGCTAAAAAATTGAACAGTTGCAAGTCACTGTTGTATTTATATCTTAATATTTAATGACACCTACCTGGCCATTGGCTAATATTTTTTTCAATTCAGCAGAAGACTTCTTTAAGCTGGAAAAGCAAGATATGTTTAGTGACAAGGTGATCTGACAGCAGTAAGCATCATACTGAGAAACACTAGGCATAAAGTAACTTTGCTTTCACATATGGATAAATGAAATATTTTTTTTTATAATTCTACTCTCCCAATGTAATTTTAAAATCCCAAACAGTGACAGTGCATATAAGAAAAGCTGTCTGTTAAAGACCTTGAAAACATATTACTATGCCCTAGTGGGCATTCATCACTTTGAGTAAGTTAAAGCAATGCAAGAGAGCTATCTGTAAAATGTAGCAAGGATATTTTGACAGACTATTCCAGTATCAAAAGTCTATCAGAATTCTACAAAGGATGCATTTATCAGGAAACTATCTCCATTATTGTGGTACTTTTCAGTAATTCTTTTTATTATGTGTGGAGGGCAGTCAATTCATAAAACAGAAGATTAAGGATTGTTTACAGTATTAAGAGTGCTCTAAGCAAGCCTGGGTTATCATGCCTCTAAAGAGCAAAGGGGTAACCAAAAGCCCAATCCTTTATTCTAAATATGGCAGGCAATGCAATTTCTTATAAGAATCAGATGATGATTATGGGGTTCATGTGATCAAAAGATCAAAGATTTAGAGCAAAATGGAGTCTTGGTGATCATCTGCTCCAACACTCATTTTAGAGACAAGGAAACTTTCCAAGGTCAAACAGACAGAAAGTGACAGAACTCGAGTCTGAATCTGGATATTCTGATTCTCAATCTAGTCATCTTCCCACTGAGCCACAACTTAGCTTGCAAGATTTTGTAGAATCTTCTTTGAGCTAGATCCCTATGTATGGAGATGTCTGATGATTTTAGCAAACACTGCCTCTGGAGCTACCTATGATAATGCTCTTCTCCAAAGGGAGATCAGCATCTTCTCTGTTATCTCTAGGCTTACAAAAGTGTCGGGGTCACTGACAGGGTAAGTGACCTGGCCAGGGTCTTGCAGGCAGCATGTGTAAAAGGTCAGACTAGAACCCACACCAATTCTCTAAGCACTATGCCATGCTGCTCAACTTGAGGCACAGAACAAGAGAGTGAGTTCTTAGCTGGTAAGTAATTGAGCCAGGATTCAAAACCCTACTGATTCTCTTTTTTTTTTTAAACCCTTGCCTTCTGTTTTAGTATCAATTCTAAGACAGAGCACCAGCAAGAGCTAGGCATTAGGGTAAGTGATATGCCCAGGATCACACAGCTAGGAACCCAAAACAAATCTGACCCAGGTCCTCCCAACTCCAGGCTTAGTGGCTCCATTCACATGCTACCTAGCTGCCACCAAATCTTACTGACAATTAACCCAATATTCTTTCTCTTTATACTCTCCTGCCTTACCTAAGTGCCTTAGACATTTATCTGCCTGGTTGAAATATTATGGAGGACAGTCAACTGCAGCTTAACCCTCTAAATAAGACAGATTCATGAAATGTATTGATCTTCCTAACTAAATCTTCCTAACCAACAACTCAATCTTTGCCCCTCACTCAATTGTCCAAACCTATCAAAAATCAGAAAAATTGATAAATTATTAATTTTACTCCTGTCCCTACCCTTTCTCTCTCTTTGGTAGAATAGTTAATGAGCGCTATCATTTCTCATACATGGATAAATATGGGATAGACATTCAGTAAATAAAGAAACTTTTATTAAAGGCTTATTATGTTCCAGGCACTAAACTAAGCACTGGGATACAACAAAAACTAAACAGTATTTTACCTGTTCTCAAAGAGCTTACATTCTGATGGAGGAGATAACATGGACAACATGTACTTAGGGGGGTGTGTGCGTGCGCACAAAGGGATTTAAAGGGCTAATCGAGAACTTTATATATTTAACCCTGGAGGTAATTATAGAGTAGGGAAAGGTATCTGTTTTTAGGGAAATTGCTTTAGCAGTTAAAATAGTAGATGAAGAGTTAAAATTATGAGTAATTAACATCTAAATCAGTTTTTCTATGTATGTTCTTTATGCTTAGTCAACATATAACTAATATTACATGATTATTCAATTTCTTAATAGCCATGTGCTGATTTTGGGGGGTGACAAGGGGGAAAAGATATCTGTAAAAGTCCCTTCTTTACATAATGAACTATGCGATTGGGATTCTGTTCTCACCTATTGCTTGGAAGTGAATCTGAAACTGCTGGGCTACTATGATGAGAGGGCCCGGCCCGTGTATTCACCTGCAGGCAAAGAAAGAATCTTTATCAGTCATTTGTGTTCTAAGGACACAGTTCTAATTAACCTGTAATTTGCCATAAATTTCTCATTTCATGATGAAGGTTAATTAGCTTGTTGCTAGGCATGCCCATGGTTGGAGTCTATTCAGTATGTAGGTTAAGGTAACTACATTGCCAGTTATATTGCATAATGTTCAGATTCTTGCTACATGTTAAATGCTTAAACAGCTCTGAAAAAGGAGAGAACAGAAAATGAAAAAAGAAGTAGCAATTGTTTGAGATCTAGACCATAGACATAATGATATGGTCACAAAAGGCACATAATAGCTGAATCCAGTAGTTGGATATGTATCTTAAGGTACTGCAACTCATCAGGAATATGGAGTAGTTGCCACTGAGAGGAGCATAAGATAATAATATGAAGTTTATGGACTATAATGAGATCTAAGTAATTAGAAAATGATCAAGACTCAGGAATTGTTTTTTTTTCCTCTTTAAAGGTGGAAGCATTGTTCTGGGATACAAAATTCAAAACAGAAAAAGCAACAAAAAATGCACCAAATGGATACATGCTTCAGGCATAAATATGCCAAAAGGAGGTTATTTATGCAACATAGTTATACACTTAATTCATTCAAACAAATTCTATAGTCAGCCTCAAATTTTTATCAACACTAATACCTAGAATCATACTGAACACATTTACAAAGATAAAAGGATTCAAAGAATAAAAAGATTTCACTAAAAAAACTACCATATCCAAACATATGTAGATATTAAGCATAAACTTCAGATGATTTTTCCCCTACCTCTCTTAAAAAAAACTGCTTGTCAGAGCTTGAGAAAGTGCAGTTTTATTTGACATTTCAATAAGTGGAACACAGCATTACAAATCCATCTAACTTTACTGAAACAATTATTGAAATTCGTACCTTCAGGCCATGTATGTTCCGTTTCCCAGGAGGCTTGCAGGCTGAAACAGTAATTGACTAAATTGTAGAACACATCAGGGCCATTTACAAATTTGCTCAAAATGAATCGTTTAAAAAGAAATGAGGGTGACACCAAAATTAGCAGAGAGAAATGATTGAAAAGTGGCTCCCTAGACCCAAAGTGGGAATTATGAACCAGGGTTTTTAACTTGCAGGAGTGAGCATTTATAAATGCAAAGAGCTTTCAGACATTACCTAATATAAATTCCAATTTCTGCTTAAAACATACCAAATCAAGTTAACTGAGCTAAAGCGATTAGATTCCTTCCATAATTCAAATTTCTGAAATATCTTTTCATTCTCACATTAAATTTCTTCTATAATTTAAAGAATCTTAAAAATGGGTTTTTCTTTCTTTCAACATCTTTTTGGTTTTTGTTTGTTTGTACTACCAAAAAGACTGCTGCAGATTGCAAGGAGCACTATTCAAGTTTAGAGACAAGTCTGTATACCCATAATATGCAGTTATCTTGAAACATAAAAATACCAAACTCAGTGCATCATATTATTCATAAATAGTGACATTTAATAATATTTAGACCTTAAGATAGAGTACCAGGGGAGAAATGCAATTTCTTTACATCCTCTTTTACAAGTTAGCACTTTTTCTATTCAGAAAATGCTTCTCCATCAAATGTTAAAAATAAAAAAGCTCCTGGCTACATGTTATGGACTGTTTCCATTTGAAAACTATAGCGCCCTACAAATTATATGTTAAGGGCCTGTCAATTTTGATTGATTGTTTTAAGAAGGATGAACCTGATTTTTCCTTTCTTAGATGCACATATATTTTATTTCTGTCCTGACAGTAAGATATAGGACTATTTATTAATCAGAAGCCATAAGTAACAATTACTAAACATACCAGGTTTCTTTTCACTTCATTCATTTCCAATATATTTGATTGTCCTATGTTATTCTCTTGGGAGTTTGGTATCTGAAAATACTTCTTGCAAACATTTCTTTCTTAAATAGAAGGAACTTTCAAATCAATGTGATCAAAAATCCATTTGAGAATGAGTATTTTTCTTGAATAAATTATATTCTGAGTTTAAAATAATCTTTTCTTTAACATATAAATAAACCTTTTGAACAAAACAGTAGACACATATACTTGATGCCAGATCCTTGATCAATAGCTGCTAAAGGACACCTAGAATACTTCCACTGAAGTATTCCATGTATAAATGCTTCTTCTTAAATGAGTTCTTTACCATGAATAATAAACAGGCTTTAATCTTGATTTCCAAACACTGGATTTCCATGTCTTTTCACATGACTTCTCAAACCATTATGATCAAGAACGTAAAGGCTAAATAAAATTCCTTAAATCAAAAAGTAACAGCATCATTTTTTTTTGGACTGGTCCTATGATTTCATCTATGTAGGGAACTCTCAGCAAGGGATTTCCTCAGGTAATGCAGAGGAGTACCCGCTCTGCAACATATAGTCTTAAAGAACTACTGAGGGAAACTGAAAATTTAGGTGCCTTGGCCAGTCACATAGCCTGAGAACACCAGAAGCAGGACTTACACTACATCTTCCTGCCTTAGGTGCCAGCTCTCTAGAAAATTCCCTCTCATAATCACAGAAACCCAACTTATTGAAAATCTAGTGAATTTTTACACCTGCTTATAGTTAAAGCCACAGTTTAATTGTAATAGGGCCTCATTATAAAATACAAATTATTACTCAAGTATTCAAGGCAGCTATGTATATTGGGAAACTGAGTCTATTTGAATGTGTTGGAATTGTCATTTTTTTCTCCCTGTCAGGCTTTGGAGACATGAATATATGACTTGAACATCTAAGGTCTGGTCTATGGGCTACTGATCTGCCTTTCAGAACCTCAGAACCTCAATTTTGCAGATTTCCATATCCTGCTTGTCTATCTCACATATATTTTTTTCAGTCATGTCTGACTCTTTGTGATCCCATTTAGGATCACTGTTTTAGGGTTTTCTTGGCAAAGATACTAAAGTGATTCAAATTATTACAAAGTGCTAGAAATGTATGCACACAAAATCAAAAAAATTATAGCAACAGGGAAGCCAATGCTCCCATATCCTAAGTATTTAATGATGACTCAGCAGAATCAATGAGTTCACGATGTAAAAGACTCTGGATTTGGAATCAGACAAATAAGTTCTATACTGAGCTCTGCATGCTTATTGGTTAAGTGACAATCAAAGTCTCAGTCTCCTCATTTGTAAAATGAGGATCATAGACCAGAAGAACTCTATGGTCCTTTCTATCTTTGACACATTGTGATTATATAGGGAAACATACAGTGAATCTATACTAACTCTGACAATGATCATTTCTGCTACTTTGGAGCAACTTCCTAACTACCTGTAACAATTGTTTTCCTCAATACTCCTAACTCTTCTGATCTTAAATATTCTTCAATTTTTATATCCTTCAACATATGAAAATGTTGATAGATAATGCATAAAACCATAAAGTGTGATAAAATATTTAAGTGATAACATCTTGATATTATCATTAACAAATTAATAATTTTTAAATAATCTAGTAAAAAAAAAATCCCTCAGGGTCAGAGAACGGTCAAAGAACACACCAGATAATCTTTTCAGTTATATTCGATTCTTTATATGTAAGGACATCAAAAGTCCAGGCTGTGTGACTATTTATAGTAATAAAATGATTTCTTCTGACTCAAAACCTGAAAAAAAAATCAAGCTGGACTTTAAAAGTTTTCAGTAAAATAAATAAATAAATAAGAACATCACAATAGAACTGTAATTTTCAAAGAGTTGTTTTTTGGTCTTTGTTCTTCCTGGTTATTTTATTTTATTGGTATAAAGGGATGCCTGGTCAGGAAATTCCTTCTATTAAGGCAGATCTTCAATTGTTCAATAATTTATAGTTTTAAGGTAGCACTGAAAGGATAAGTGACTTGCCCAGGGTCACATGGCTAATATGTATAGGAAGCCTACTGAAACTAATTCTTTATAATACCATACAAATGTTTGCTGTATCATAACAAATATGATACTGATAATCTTAGAAAGGGTTTGATAAATATTTTCAATGGCAAAAGACTTGGTCTATCCAAAAGACTAAATGTTCAGTGTTGCTATGGCTCTCAAACCTTTATATGGAACAACAAGTAAGTCTCCAAATCACCAAACTTCCTTTTAAGACCTTGTTAGTATGAATAAGATTCCAATTGGTTAATCTCCCAGTTTAAACTTCAGAGTCACAAGTAATGAAAATCTAGAATTCTTAATTGGAAAATTCATTCAATGATTATTTGTACAGAAGCAAATTAACAAGGATGAGTTTAATTTTTCATCATTTTAATTAATTTAATGCTGAGAGATTTACTTAAAGAACTTAAATTTTTCAGTTCATTGATTAGGAAACACTGATTCTAAGACAGGCAACAGTTAAAATTTGAAATTATTAATGGATTTATATAAGTAAACTCTTCAACATCATACAAATGCTGAAAGAAAGTCTTCGCATTTCAAATACTCATATCTGATAAAGAACTATATTGCCTAATGCAGTAGGCAAAAAGACAACTTGGTTCCATGAATCACTGGTCACCCTTATTCAACTACATAATTTTTTAGAAGTTAACAAATTACTGTTCATGTGAACTTCTCACTGTTTATAGAGATGCTCCTCCAAATAACAAACCAAACTACTAAGAATTCTACTAATTTTTCTCCTTTAAAAACTGTTAGCTAATTTTATTTCCCTACTGGCTAAAAATATTCCTCTCAATAACAGCACTCACTGGCCATCACCATAAGTCACAACTTACAAATAAGCAGAATTAAAGTTATTCATTTGCCTTGGTTTGGAAAATGTATAAATCCCAAAGAGTTCTCTAAGCATATATAAACGTGCACTTTGAAAACAAAATACAATCTAGTTAGTTTAATTTACTCTAGTAAATTAGATATTTTATCTGCCATAACTATAATATTGTCTGCAATCCCCATGATAATGAATACTTGTTTTGTTTTTTCAAATTAAGAGCTAAACATCATGCTATGTGCATTTAAACCTTCAGAAAACATAACTGTTGATGAAACAGCTTACTGAAATAATCATTGTTGATTAGAATTTGTTAAACATTACCTCTTGGAAATATCTGCAGAGGCTCTATTAACTGTCCATTTACTTGCTGTTCCATTACTGTGGAATAATACTGCAAAGAGATTACAGAAAGAGATTACTCAGTAATGCGTGAATACTGGAATGGACACTCATGGGTTGTTTAATTCATAGTACTTTTTAAAATTGCTTATATACATATCAGCCTTGAGAATACTATCCCTGTATTTGAACATCAAAATGACTATAGTAAATGCTTAGGCTTGAAAGTTCAGTACAATGTAATCCCCCAGATAAAACAGACAATTATTTTTGGAAGTAAAAATGTTGATTAAAACTTTAGATTGGTATATAATCTCTGAAAGTATTTTAAAATGTTACTTATTAATAGAACATAAATGATTTTAATACTAATTTACTCAATTACCTCTTCCCCACAATGCTCTCACTCTAATTTGGTAAATAAAGACATAAATGTTTCATGTCTAACTTTCCTCCACAAACCAGCCAATAATTCAAACATTCTTCACATATGTATATCCAAACCAAACCTAAACTACAAAGTCTGTTGCATTAATAAGTACTTTGAGGGGTTGCAAAAAGGGTCAAATTAAAGTGATATAGAAGGACCACTATCAAGTTCCAAGTGTGCTCAAACCACACACAAAACAAAGATACCTTATCCTTAGACATTTTGGTATGGACTACTCTCAAAACACAATTAAACATATAACAAAATTAGGAAACAGGAAATGAAAAAAAAAACCTTTCAGGGTTCTTCACAGAGATAACATTATTTTATTCAACTAAATTAAAATTTGTAATTAAACAAATATTAGTTTGTACTAGGTTATTCCTCTTCTCTCAGCAATTATGGGCACTAGCATGATCATTAGAGTTCAAGTTAATACCAAACTTAGAAATGGCTTTTGTTCCTTTACACTTACTAACCTTAATAGAAAAATAAAGACAAAAACTGCTGATGAAGTGATTTGAGAGGATACCTTCTAAGGACACTCTCCTTGAACCAAAATCAAACACTTCATTGTTAAGACACAAATGACTACCATTTAGTTGCAACATTTAGGGAATACCTCCCTTATTATTCTTTGCTGACTTCCTAAAAAAGTTCTCACTACATATAATCTTGCTGTACTTTTCTGTGCAGTGTAATTCTTAAATAATAATTATGTATGGTGGAATCATTAAATCAAACGAATTTCAAATAGAAATAGAGGATCATAAAATTCTGCATTATCTTGGGAAATTGCAAGTAGCATGTTAAAAGTCTCTTTGCTCTTATAAAAAAATAAAGCAAACGTAGGTTTTTGAAGGCTACAGGGTTACAAAAATATGCCCTCCTCTCAAGAGGGCTTCAAACTGTAAAGGAAATCAGTTCTCCCATTCTATGACCCTAAAGACTTATTATATACATACAGTATAAATGTGCACCACATCCTACTGGAATATACACTAAAGCAAACGTTTTTCAGACTACGTTTCTTAAGACCACAGAAATACAGCATTCGCCATTACTCAAACAGTGATGACAAGTAAATGAAATATCAATCATGTAGGCTGTCAACCTTTTGGGACAGCAATAACTGTTAACAAGTAGTCTGGAAAAATTGTCCGAAAATGGCTTGTCCTCAGCACTTGAGTGTTTGAGGTTTCCATGGAAAATTAAGATGCCAGTGGCTATTTGGAACATTGCTCAGGTATTCTTTTTAATGGAAAATTTGCCAGTTATTGATCCACAGCATGTACCCCTTGCTTCTGGAAGGCTGCAAGCAACTTTCCAATCAGTGGCTGTCAAAAAAATTACTGCCTTTTTATACTGATACAAGACAACAGCAGCAGTGCTGTTCTCCCATACTTAATGCTTTTCTTTAATTAACTGCTATGTACAATAGGTAAGTAATTTCAGTTACTACCACTTCAACACATTCCTAGAAACAAAAGCAAACAAAATCTTCTTATACCTCAATATAACAAATTAATTATAGACATGTCTGAAAATGGTGCTTGAGGTCAAGTTTGAAAACAAATACCCTCAAATGTAAAGGGTAAGAACAGGTGCAATGCATTTTTTTCCTACTATAAAACCTTGCATGCATGAAATTGATCTGTTTTCTTATTTTATTTATTTACCTCACAAATAAATAAAAATTCTTTCCTTTTCACTTTAGATCTTTGGCACATGATTAATAAAACGGTGACTTAAAGATTATTAGTACTGTTGGAAATTTTTCAGAAATTTAAATCCCTCTTTTTATACAGGCTCCTATTTTCATATCAATGGTATCAAATGGGCAATTTGTAAATTTTTTTTAAAGTGAAAATATAGAGTTGGATTTTTTACTGAGACATTTCAAATATGAAGTGGATTTCTTCCACTAAAATCTTGTTTTTACTATCTTTGAATTATGGAGGATTCCTGATTAAGGCCAAAAGAAAAAGATATTTTACATACTTGAATAAATTAAACTAAATGATTAAGGTTTGTCCTAAACAAGACCTCTTCAATTTTAATTCTTAGTGCTGAAAACAGTGCATCCTCAATATCATTTCAAAACTCAAACTAGGTCAACCTATGTGAAGAAGGATGAGACAATTCCGAAATTGCCATAAAACTAAGTACAATTCCCAAGAGCTCAATTACTACTATCTCTTCTATACCAAAAAGAACAGCCAACAAAGTTACCCTTATTTCTCTTTGACATTAAGTCAACTTCTCTTCCTGTTTGTTGTTTCCCTCTTCTTTCTAAAATTTTCATTTACTTCTACCTCCCATTTTAGAGTGAGGGGCACAGGAGAGAGAGAGGAAGAATAGCCTCTATTTCATTTTAAACAGGGTTAAGCCCATCAATAATTCCAAATACTAAATTATTAGGTTTAAAAATTATCTCAAACAAGGTATCCTCATGCTGCCATGATACACCCATTGGGCAGAACAGTCAGAGTAATATTATATCAAGGCCACTAGCTAGATCTACCATCTTAGCATCTATAATTCCATATGAGTCATGGGCATCATATATAAAAATAATAAATTTTAAGCATGGCTTATTTTATCTACCTACTCAAATTTTTTCAGCATTTACTCATGCAACAATACTAGTACAAAAATGTATTATTAAATCAAAGTTAGTATTGATATTGTTATCAAATTTGTTTCCCGATATTCCCTTTCTCATATTAGTAACTGAAGCAATAATCAATAATGTGACCAGGTAAAATAAAGATTAATCTAATGAAGCCTCCTGAACCAGCTGCAAATTGGTTTCAGCATCCCTCTGAGATACTCTTTAAGTAATACTTAAATAATTTCAATATGGATGTGACACCAAGATTAGCAAAGTTATCCAAAATCTAATTAATTTGAAAGTGAGGGCCACATTCAGCAAAGGGATAAGTACACGTTTTCTTTGGCTTTGCTTTGTTCTGAGAGTTATCTAACAGCTTTCCTATTTGAAATCAACTTAATTCAAATTCTAATAGCAAATTCAGTCAATAATTAGAATGTTGTTTTTTTCTTCATTGAAAACTGCCATTTAACAAGAGGCCTAAAATAGAAAAATGCATATTGTTCTGAAGAGCTGGAAACAGAAAAGATGAATTACAAATTTCTTTAAAAGAACCACAACACTGACCATCCAAGCACAGACTAAAGAACTAAAGTGTAAGGACTTAATAAATAAAAAATACTTTCCACAGGTTAAGTGTTTTGAAAGAAAATTCCTATAGAAATATTCTTGTAGAATCATGATATGTCTAAACCAGACTTTTAACTAGTTAGTTGAACATTTTGCAACAAGAACAGTAGAATGCTGATTCATCCAGTTAAACCAATAATACCTGATTTATAAAACATTTCACTAAATGAGTGTTCTTGGGTAAATTTCTAAGAAGCATATCTGCTTGGTAACTAAAATGAACATTGGTTTCATTTTCAGTTCTTGCTCTCACCAATGATTTTTCCAGACACCAACTTTCTTAATATATATTTCTTCTACTGAAAAAAAAAACACACACACACAATATTGTCCCCTACCTTCCATGTAAAAAGAAGTGACATATCTTCTGAGATAAGTACTTTAAAACATAAGTACCATACTTGAACATATCTGTAATCTCATCAATATAGACACACTTCAGTGATAAAGAACACAACCCATCCATGCTAGCCTAAGTGTACGTTCTTATCCTTCCTTAAATCTACCAAGGAATAAGGTATTACTCAATGTGCTTAGGAGGAAGAAGTCAAGATTCTTCTGACATTTCATAGATAGCTTTGGAGAATATGGAGTGTCTAATGTTTATTCCTCACTCTTTCTCCATTACAGGCCAATTCCTTTTTCTAGTCATACACTTGTCTAATGACATCCTTTATGTCATGCCTGTGCAAATCCTCATCTGTAATATGTTGCAGCCTGCTTGTGTCTACTGTGTCTTTCCCATCAGAATCAGTTTGAATTATATAAGAAAATAAGTATTAATACTTTATATTCAGACCTCATTGGAGTTCAAAATTAGTATCACCCAGATTACTTGATCATATTATTAACTATTCACCTTTTGGGTCCTGGACTCCTTGCTTGGGTAGTCTAATAAAGCTTATGGCCCACTTCTCAGAATGTTTTTAAATACAATGAATAAATTATGTAGGATTATAAAGGAAACCAATTTGAGTGATATGCAATTATGAAAATATTGTTTAAAACAAGTTCACAATTTCAGGTTAAAAACTCTCATTCTATATGATCACTAAAGTTCCTTTCAACTCTAGATTTCTATGATCATAGCTCTATGTATTCCTAATTACATTTGCTATCCAGAATTTCAGTTAGTTTTAGGCCTGGAAAAGAATTAAATTTTACAGGAAAAGGCTTTACTTCAGAGGATTCCTGATGTTTAACTCAACCTGGAAATGAATATACAGTAGATTTTTAAAATTCATCAAATTTCATTCCCAACTCATTTTTTTTTTAAATTTTAAACATTATTTTATTTGGTCATTTCCATACATTATTCACTGGAAACAAAGATCATTTTCTTTTCCTCCCCGCCCCCCCTCCCACCACCTTTCCCTCTCCCATAGCTGACGCACGATTCCACTGGTTATCACATGTGTTCTTGACTCGAACCCATTTCCCTGTTGTTGGTATTTGCATTAGAGTGTTCATTTAGAGTCTCTCCTCAGTCATATCCCCTCAACCCCTGTAGTCAAGCAGTTGCTTTTCATCGGTGTTTTTACTCCCACAGTTTATCCTCTGCTTGTGGATAGTATTTTTTAGATCCCTGCAGATTGTTCAGGGACATTGCATTGACACTAATGGAGAAGTCCATCACCTTCGATTGTACCACAATGTATCAGTCTCTGTGTACAATGTTTTTTTGGTTCTGCTCCTTTCGCTCTGCATCACTTCCTGGAGGTTGTTCCAATCTCCATGGAATTCCTCTACTTTATTATTCCTTTCAGCACAATAGTATTCCATCATCAACATATACCACAGTTTGTTCAGCCATTCCCCAATTGATGGGCATCCCCTCGTTTTCCAATTTTTGGCCACCACAAAGAGTGCAGCTATGAATATTCTTGTACAAGTCGTTTTCCTTATTATCTCTTTGGGGTACAAACCCAGCAGTGCTATAGCTGGATCAAAGGGCAGACAGTCTTTTATCACCCTTTGGGCATAGTTCCAAATTGCCCTCCAGAATGGTTGGATCAATTCACAACTCCACCAGCAATGAATTAATGTCCTGACTGACGCATCCCCTCCAGCATTCATTACTTTCCATAGCTGTCATGTTAGCCAATCTGCTAGGTGTGAGGTGATACCTTAGAGTTGTTTTGATTTGCATCTCTCTGATTATAAGAGATGTAGAGCACTTTTTCATGTGCTTATTAATAGTTTTGATTTCTTTGGCTGAGAACTGCCTGTTCATGTCCCTTGCCCATTTGTCAATTGGAGAATGGCTTGATTTTTTGTACAATTGATTTAGTTCTTTATAAATTTGAGTAATTAAACCTTTGTCAGAGGTTTTTATGAAGATTGTTTCCCAATTTGTTGCTACCCTTCTGATTTTGGTTACATTGGTTTTGTTTGTACAAAACCTTTTTAATTTGATGTAATCCAGGTTATTGATTTTGCATTTTGTAACTCCTTCTAATTCTTGCTTGGTTTTGAAGTCTTTCCCTTCCCAAAGGTCTGACATGTATACTATTCTGTGTTCGCCTAATTTTCTTAGAGTTTCCTTCTTTATGTTCAAGTCATTCACCCATTTTGAATTTATCTTGGTGTGGGGTATGAGGTGTTGATCTAAACATAATTTTTCCCACACTGTCCTCCAATTTTCCCAGCAGTTTTTATGAAATAGTGGGTTTTTGTCCCAAAAGCTGGGATCTTTGGGTTTGTCATATACTGTCTTGCTGAGGTTGTTTGCCCCCAGTCTATTCCACTGATCCTCCTTTCTGTCTCTTAGCCAGTACCAAATTGTTTTGATGACTGCTGCTTTATAATATAGTCTGAGATCGGGGACTGCAAGGCCCCCTTCCTTTGTATTTTTTTTTCATTATTTCCCTGGATATCCTTGATCTTTTGTTATTCCAAATGAACTTTTTTTTTTTTTTTAAAACCCTTACCTTCCGTCTTGGAGTCAATACTATGTATTGGCTCCAAGGCAGAAGAGTGGTAAGGGCTAGGCAATGGGGGTCAAGTGACTTGCCCAGGGTCACACAACTGGGAAGTGTCTGAGGCCAGATTTGAACCTAGGACCTCCCGTCTCTAGGCCTAGCTCTCAACACACTGAGCTACCCAGCTGCCCCCTATTCCAAATGAACTTTGTTATGGTTTTTTCTAAATCAGTAAAAAAAAATTTTGGAAGTTCCATGGGTATGGCACTAGATAGATGAGTTTGGGTAGGATGGTCATTTTTATTATATTGGCTCGTCCTACCCACGAGCAGTTAATGTTTTTCCAATTGTTCAAGTCTAGTTTTAGTTGTGTGGAAAGTGTTTTGTAGTTGTGTTCATATAGATCCTGTGTTTGTCTCGGGAGATAGATTCCTAAGTATTTTATTTTGTGTAAGGTCATTTTGAATGGGATTTCTCTTTCTAGTTCTTGCTGCTGAGCTGTGTTGGAATTATATAGAAATGCTGATGACTTATGTGGGTTTATTTTGTATCCTGCAACGTTGCTAAAGTTGTTGATTATTTCGATTAGCTTTTTGGTTGAATCTCTAGGATTCTTTAAGTAGACCATCATGTCATCTGCAAAGAGCGATAATTTGGTCTCCTCCTTGCCTATTTTAATGCCTTCAAATTTCTTTTTCTTCTCTAATTGCTACTGCTAGTGTTTCTAATACAATGTCAAATAATAGAGGTGATAATGGGCATCCTTGTTTCACTCCTGATCTTAATGGGAATGGATTTAGTTTATCCCCATTGCAGATGATATTAGTTGATGGTTTTAGATATATACTGTTCATTATTTTTAGGAATGACCCTTCTATTCCTATGCTTTCTAGTGTTTTTAGTAGGAATGGATGTTGTATTTTATCAAAGGCTTTTTCTGCATCTGTTGAGATAATCATGTGGTTCTTGTTGGTTTGCTTGTTGATGTGGTCAATTATGTGGATGGTTTTCCTAATATTGAACCAGCCCTGCATCCCTGGTATAAATCCTACTTGATCATGGTGGATGACCCTTCTGATCACTTGCTGGAGTCTTTTTGCTAGTATCCTATTTAAGATTTTTGCATCTATATTCATTAGGGAGATTGATTGGCCTATAATTTTCTTTCTCTGTTTTTGGCCTGCCTGGCTTTGGAATTACCAACTCATTTTTTAAAAGATAAATATGCAGTATAATATTTGATGGCAGAAGTTGTAGCAAAAGGTAAATACACTACAGTATGAATGAATTAGTAAGATATATACTCTAGGGTGTGGCAGTTTATTTTTGTTTTATAGGCTACTAAAAAGAATATGAGTTCCCAGATATTTTTGGCAAAAGAAGAAAAGAAAAATTTTAGGAAATATTAAGAAAAGTTAATGGATGGTGCATTCATTCTACATCTAAAATTCACAATCTATCTACTCCTGGGGCAAAAGTAGATGAATTTCATAATTTATGGTTACAAATCATCTGAGGAACAACTTGAAATATACATTCATTTTATGGCTTTATTCCATTAAATACTTATCTTTTGAAACCAGGACTAAAATGCATTCCTAAATATCCATTGCGTGGATTTTTTTAAAAGCACAATCTGTCCATACTTTTATGTTCTGTACAGTTTTCATCTATCTCTTCCCAAAAATCCTCCATAGAATAAATAAATTGAAGAATTTCAGGCTCAAATTGTCAGATGACTTTTTCTCACATTTATCTTGATGCTTAAAAAAAGAAAATTGGGGCTGCTGGGTGGTTCAGTGGATTGAGTCAGGCCTAGAGACAGAAGGCCCTGGGTTCAAATCTGGTCTCAGACACTTCCCAGCTGTGTGACCCTGGGCAAGTCATTTGACCCCCATTGCCTAGCCCTTACCACTCTTCTGCCTTGGAGCCAATAGACAGTATTGACTCCAAGATGGAAGGTAAGGGTTTAAAAAAAAAAAGAAAAGAAAACTAGGCTCCACACAAATAAAAAAGCTATCTAACAATTAGAGATATCTAAAAGTGGAATGATATGCCCCAGGAGGCAGTGGGTCCCCTTGCACTTGAGTTTTCTAATGAAAGCTAAATGTCTAATTTGTTAAGGATGTAGAAAAAGGAATTATTGTTGTCTCTCAGGTTGACCTAGAGGGCCTCTGAAGCCTTCACACCTCTGAGATTGTATAATTCTAGGATTCTCAACATCAACTCTTTAAAGATGGGGGACTCCATAACCTGCAATTATATAGCAATCCTACAAGTGTCTTTTTAAAATTGTATTTGTTTTAGGAGAACCTTAGGATCAAAAGAACATAGTTTTCCTAAAGCAACTGAACTTCCTCACTTCTTCCAGTTCCATTTTAGGCCACCTATCTAAGATATAGGTAAGTGAAGAGTTTTATGGTTTGACCATCCATCTGTACATCATAGTTTTGTTTTTTTCCTATTTGGTCTTCCTCACCAAGCTAGAAGAACTAAAAGAAAGGTAACAGAGAAATACTCTACCACCAATGCAATATGCTCTATCCAAAGGCTCAAGTTTTGCTTCAAGGATAGTATAAAAGTTAATTGATTGGTTCAGTGAAAATGGGATTTTTTCTGGTAATTTTGTTAACACAGTAGTTCATATAAATGTAACAGACTAATTAGAATAGAAGGAATACTTTCTGGAGGAAAGTAGTTTTCTAGAGCCAATAAAGAATTTTAAAAAGTATCATTAGTCTCACATCTTTAACTTATTGATGAGAACAACCAAGCTTATTTTTAAGTTGCCCTACTATAAACCAGTTTCTTAAATCAGTCTTTGATCCAACATAACAGACAACATAATTGGTACAGTATTTCAAGTTATAAAGAAAAAACAAATTTATTAACTCATTCTCTACATCAATGATAAAATTTTGAAATTCCTTCTTTGCCAGCACTGCAAGCCTAGCCCATTATATGTAGCTCAGTCACTAATTACAGCAATAATCAATAAGCTAACCAACTATTTGTAGTCTATAGTTAATTTATTTTATTTCCTTTTGAAGAATCCAACAATTATAATACTGAAAGATGACTACAAACTCAATTACAATACTATTTTATTGTGCTATCAGTTATATCTCCCTTCAATTGTCCCTTCTATTTTGCATTAACAAGATTTTCTTTGATGAACTAAACTGCTGTGAAGCACACAACGGTCCTAGCAGTTCAAAAAGCATACATGAAACCAATCTGCCTCAATGGCAAAAGTCATGCTTGTATTTACATACCCATTCACAAAACTCTCCTAAAATTTTACTTGCTGGTCAGGGAGTTGGGGCTTTCTCTCCTGCTAAAATTTATATACTTTTTTTCCTAAAATTATTATGGTCTACAGTATAATCACTGATTAACTGATTTAGTGATAATAAAGGAAATCAAAGCAAAATATCTTCTTGAAAAGGTTAACAGGGAACAATGTTGGGGACAGTTTGCAGATTTATTAAATAAATATATTAATTATTTCAAAGCAAAAAAACATAAAAAGTTGGCAAAGTTTAATGATGACACTATTTGCTTTAAATGGAAAAACAATAAAGGACTTGGCAAACTCCAATTGGTTTTAAATATTTTAGAGGATATAGGTAACACAACAGCAAATGAAAATCAAAATGGATAGATTTAAAATAATTCCTATTGACAAGGAAAAGTTTAAACTTGGCTTAATAGTTGATAAACTCAAAATTCACAGAAGTTACTCATCCAAAGATTACAGAATTATCCTAGATAGGAGAGTTTCTACACTGACCTTTCATCTGGTTCCTGGAGTGCAGAAATTCTGCTTTACTTTGAACTCGGGGGTGGGGGGGTGGGGGGGAGGGAGTGCATTAATTAAAGTACAGAGAAGCTGTCTCTTAAAAGAGTAGGGGGGGGGAAGAAAATGGAATATCTGACCACGTAGATAGTTGGCCATATGAAGCATTCCATTGTAAACAGATTGCTTTATTTGATCAGTTCAAATATTGCCTTGATGAAAATAGTGCTTAACAGGTATTTAAAAGTATAAATATAAATATACTCATGTATAAATGACTAAAAATATCAGACACAATAAAATGCCTTATATTGCAATGTAAATAGTACCAATTTACACTTTTTTCCCAGATCCATCAACTTTTCCTAGGATGTTAATTTACTGAGTTCTAGCCCTTTTAGGGTAATTCCATAATTTGAAACCTCTTTTTTAGTAATGTGTAGTAAATATCTTCATTATTTGCTATGAAATTTGCCCTGAATATCATCCTGGGATATCCATATAAACTGCCAATGAATGCTTAGCACCTTCTTGAGTTTCCCTGACACAATTCCATAAAAGAGGTCCCTATAGTAACTCTTCTGTTTAATGCCACTGGAAGTAATTCCTGGTAGAAAAATAATTCTTTACATTTGTAAAGATGGCAAGTTGACACTAAGGGAATTAATTTTTTTTTTCTGGAAAAAAAGGCTATTGTGCTTGCCTAGGATCATGTCCCGTGTATTTGTAAGTGTCTTCCAGTAGATTATTCTTTTCTCAAATGAGCAACATAAAAAGTCCTTTGTCAAGGATAAACTGGTATAAGACACTTAGCTAATATTGTTTATAAAAGTTGGGTATTGCTATTGTTGCTGATAAAGAAAAATTTCAAGTCACTTTACTAATTTCCTTCATTTTCACTTTTTCACTTCTTTTAACAGTCTCTGTAATTGTCAGAGAAGCATAAGAAAGGGTCTTTACCTCCCCTGGTTAATATTACCAGAATGAATTACACAGAACTGGCACCTTTCTCTCTTTAAGAAAAAAAAAAACTATAATGGAATTTTTGTCCACTACCTTATCCAGTAGTAATGAGGTAGAGTGTAAGAATCAATGGATTTGGACTTCAGTTTGACATGGCATAATGGAAAATTAAGATCTCGACCTAAATTTTGGCTGTAACACTAACAATTCAGAATCTCCTGACTTCAGCTTCTCCCTATCTATGTAACAAATGAAATTCTCTGGAGGCTGTTTATATTAAATTTAAGTTAATTCATTCATAGGTTACTCAAGATTTCTAACTAGCCAATGGACTCCTTATTGTCTGAACAATTGCCAAAAAAGTGCTAGAAACTAGGCAAGAATGCTGGGCATAAGGGACATTAAACTAAGCAACTAGTCTGGGGCAGAAAAGAAAGCAACTTCCTGTCATGCAAGTCAACATATCCCTTCTGCTGTCATCATCTAGTTCCTCCCCTGAAAAATCTCTGATTGGAAAACAGGCACACAAGAAGTGGAATCAGAGACCTGAACTCCTCCCTCACCACTTCATCACAGGAAGAGGTGGGTCTCAGGAAGACAACAACACATCATTTCCTCCTCACCACCTGGCTGGACCACCATGTTTTCCAATATGATGGTTAGGGCTAACAGACTTCATTAACTAAGAGTTACCATTTACAGATAAATAAGAAACAGGTCTACACCGCCTAAAACAAATGCTCCTAACCTTGTTATCCTTAACAAAGCCAAAAGATCCAGCCAAATGGAAATTGCAAAGGTGACAGAAGGTTATTAAACAGATCAAAGGAAATGTCTTAATATAGTAAGTCTCTGGACTATCAACTTCTCTGCTTTTATATAGAAAAAGTAGAAAGAATCCTGAACTAGGATTAAGGAGATATAGGCCAAATATAATCGGTTAAAGCTATTTGGGGTGGGTTTTTAACAGCTCTGGTTATAAGTGAAAGTGACAGATCAGATCTCAAAGGCCTTTTCCAAGCTGTAATATTCTTATTACTTGAAAGTAATTCACTTTTATCTACTAAAATCAGTTATACTTATACATATTTTATATGTATACATATACATACACCCTTACATATATGTGAAAATATGAATATTCATATATGCATACATATCCTGTCATGTTAAAATGAGATGAAAGCTAATCAAATCCAAATCTTTAAAATGTCAAGGAAGCTATGGGGCAAAGTACACTAAAGAGATTAATTTCACCTTCTTCTGAAACACTACACTGGTCATAACAGGAAGCAGAATGTGGACAATGCTTGGATTCCTCTAGCTAATTCTGTTGCTCCATTCCCACACATTTCCCAAAAACAAAACCAAACAAAATAAATCCTTCATCTGACACAACACTGACAATAACAGAATGTGAACCAAAATACAAAAGAACAAAGTATACAGTTGGGTATCTCAATACTTAATGAAATACCTGAAAACCTAGATTAATACTAAAATATCTTACCCTTTCTAATCTTATACCAAAATGATGGACAATATTGATGATAAACCAACAAAATAACCAAAGGTATATTGACACACACATAATGAAAAGAAAGCCATTATTGTTCAAATGTTAAAAAAAAAAAGATGAGAGCAGAAAAGCTATTGTGTTAAGGATTACAGAAGAAAAGGGAAAAGCAAAACAAAACAAATTAAAAACTACATTAAAGGAATAATTAACTGTGCTCCTTAAATAATTAGCAATGATCAGGTATTTAGTTTTCAGAATATTTAGGGTCTATATAACTTTTTTCTAATAAAGCATTTCAAATTCTAATTAAAAAATACTTTATGGAGGAATTAAAAAGATGCAATAGTGTCAGAGGAAAAGCCATGATCCCAGTAGTGGAATATTCTAACAACAGTAACTTACAAGAAACTACGCTATAAAAACAGATTGTTGATTAACACAAACTCATAACAAAACGCACATAGCTATCACAATAGTGCTGTAATAACACTTGGCTGCTGAATTCTTTCAATATATTAAATATCTCCTTGGAGACAAAATTACTTTACATTTTCTTAAAAGACAATTTATTATAGCTTTGTTTCCTTCTCATTATCTCTTAAAAATATATCTAATGATGAAAACAAAACAAATTCTAAATAACTTACATAAAGTGATACTAATGTGTGATAACAGACTTTGGTTTAATATGATGGTTATTATTTAACATTATACAACAACCCATTTTCATGACAAAACCATAAGACAATATAATATTTTGTGTTCACATGGATCAAATAGTACAGTACACTATTATCATAGCATGCATAAAATTAATAGCCTAATGCTGCTAGCAACTTAAATAATTGATAAGTTTTCAATTAAAAAGGCAACATTTTCTGTTTACCGAAAAATGTATGTTTGTACTGGCCTGCAGCCAGAAAATGTTTTCATTTAAACAAGTGTAGGATACTGTTCAAGTCTCCAAAAATGTAAAACATTTTCTCCTCTGTTATGAAGTCTATGCCAAACCAATTCCTAACCTCTTGAGTCAGTAATAGTGATTTACATCTGTGTAGCAATTTTCAGCTTATAAAGTCCTTTCCACACAACAAACTTATGATTTGTGTCATATAAGAATTATTGCCCTCATATTATACATTAGGAAATGTAAGATCAATGAGGATTGACTAGCCCACAGCCTCATTCAATAAAGAGGAGAAATGGGTCCTGAATGGCAGCTCTTTTAAGTCTATGCCCTATATACTTTCCACTATACCACATTACTACTGGGTTCAACTATGACTTTGCCAAATGAAAGTGATCTACTGTTCATAATGGAATGGAGCAGAAAGATCACTAGTCTTAGAAGGAGAAGACCAGAGTTCTTATATTAGTTCTAACACTAGCTATGTTAATCTGGGTAATTTCCTTAACTTCCAATTAAGAAGACTGGGGATAATAACATTTGCACGGCATGCTTCCCAGGGTTGCTTTGTATTCCTTACAGCACTACTTAAATGTGAATGATTATTGTTATAATTCTTTCATTGACCTTCATTAACAGTGGATATGAAGGTCAAAGAACTTAAGAGTAAAAATAATTACAGAGTTTTATGATGGTTTTTAAAAACATATAATAAATTTAAGAAAATGCATAAAAACTGTATCTAAAAATAATTGTTAAAAGTGTCAATAATTCTTTTATCTTATCACTTCAATTCTTGCCATAAAAGCATATTGGTGCACATATATAGCATTAAATAATAAATCTCAGTGCCAGTTACTATGTGGCTATGGTATAGCCATGGCCACTATTTTCCCTAATCCATCTCTGTTTAGAGTTCAAAACAACTACCACTGAAATCACTCAATGGAAATCCTAACACCTGAACAAATAACAGGTTAAACCAAATGAAAAATTAATTATGCTCTCTAATAAAGGTAAAGATTTTTGCTTTCCAAGTTTTGTTAAATATTTGAATTTTTTCTCCAAATTAAAGAAAGGGTATTTGGATAGAAGAAAAAGAGTCAAACTATGTCTTTACACTTTCATTGAGAATCACAAAAGGGAAAAAAAATCTCTTTATATTCCCTAAAAGAAGAATGTCCTCCTTAGGAAAGATAAGATTTGTTACTCATTAGAGTTCAACTACCTTCAAGAATCTAGATAACAGCATGTGCCTAATGTTATTCTAAATGTTATTCTAAAACAATGAATAATTAGAACCTAAAATCAAGAAGCTAAACAAGTAAGCCCTGAGGGAACTTCTGGATAAACATGGCAGCAGTCAAGAAGCAAGACTCTTCCTCTCCTCAGCATGCACTGATATAGACTACATCAAAAGACCAAAAAACAAACAAACAAACAAACAAACAAAAAATTCATGAAAACAAAAGGACTCTACAGTAGGGCACAGAATTGAAGGCATGTGGGATTTGGGCATTTCCAAACTATAAGGGGGTGAAAAGCTCCCCTCAAAATGCAAGCTGATCTACCATTCCCCACCCTACCTATGGAGCCAGCGTGCACCAGAATCAGCGAGTGAGAAGCACCTCTAGGTCCTTCGGAGCTGACTAAGACTACCAAAGACCTACCCCAGAGAGCAGCAACACCTGAAACCTCAGCAGGCTGAAGAGCGCAGACCGTGGGTGCTCCCAGGAAGATAACACAGAGAAGGGCAGCAAATAGCAAAAGCTTCAGAGATTCAAGAGCTTCCCTCAGGCAAAAAGCCTTGCTCCTTAACACCATACACAGGGAGCCTTCCCATCTCATTCAGATTTCTGACTAAAAAGGGAAGGAAAAACCTCCACAGTGACAGCAAATTGTGCCCAGGAGATAAAACCTCTCTCTACCAAAACAAACAAACAAACAAACAAACAAACAAAAACAAGATGGGGTTAACCCTAGAAAATTTTTATGGAGGAAAAACTCCAGCTACAGAGGAAATACAGGAGAAAATTCAAATGAACCCAAAACAATCCAAAAAATGGAAATTGTCCACAACCTCTTGAAGAATTTAAATTGGACCTTATCAAAAAGATGGAAGCCTTCTAGTAAGAAAAGTGAGAAATAGTTCAAAGAGAAAATAACAGTTTAAAGTACAAGAACTTCCAACTGGAGAAATAGCTAGAAGCCATGAAAAGCAGGATAGACCAAACTGAAAAAGAAAACCAGTCTTTAATGAACAGAATTAGGCAACTGGAAGATAATGATCTTGCAAAACAACAAGAATTAATAAAGAAAAGTCAAAAGACTGACAAAATAGAAGAAAACATAAAATATCTCACTGACAAGATGACAGATCAGGAAAACAGAGCAAGGAGAGAGAATTTGAGAATCATTGGTCTACGTGAAAATCCAGAAATAAACAGAAATCTTGACATCATACTACAAGAAATCATCCAGGAAAACTGCCCTGATGTTCTTGAACAAGATGGAAAAATAGACACTGAAAGAGTTCATAGAATACCCTCTACACTAAATCCTCAAAAGACAACTCCCAGGAATGTAATTGCCAAATTCCAGAGCTTTCCAGCTAAGGAGAAAATTCTACAGGAAGCCAAAAAGAAACAATTCAGATACCAAGGATCAACAACCAGGATCACACAAGACCTGGCAGCTTCCACACTAAAGGAACACAAGGCCTGAAACATGATATTCAGAAAGGCAAAAGAATTAGGTCTTCAACCAAGGATCACCTATCCATAAAAACTGACTATACACTTCCAGGAGAAAGTATGGGCATTCAACAAAATAGAAGATTTCCAAGTATTTGTAAAGAAAAAACCAGAACTAAATGGAAAGTTTGATGTCTAAACACAAAGATCAAGAGAAACATGAAAAGGTAAATAAGAAAGAGAGGGAAAAGGGGGAAAATGATTTTTTAAATTCAAACTGTCTTCTTTAAGGGCTACAATTAGATCAAATTATATATATTAATATATGGGGAAAATATTATTTGTAACTCTCAAAAATTATGTTCAATATTATAGCAATTAGAAGAATCATTCACAGGAAGACTCTGGGACATTAAGGGCTATAAGATGATAGAGGGAAAAAAAGAAAAAAGGGAGGGGAGTAATTGAAGAGGGCACCAAGACATACTTGAAGAAATAAAATAAATAGGATAATCTTTATCACACAAAGATACACATGGGAAGGGGAGGGGAAGAATACTCTTATAAAGAAAGGAAGAGAGTGCTAATAGGTAATATCTAAACCTTACTCACAATGAAATCAATTCTGAGAAGGAAGAGCATCTAGATCCATTGGAGTCTTGAATTCTATCTTATCCTACAGGGAAAGTGAGGAGGGAAAACTAAGGGGGTAGAGAGGAGGAAGTACAAAAATGGAGGCAAAGAGAGGGGGGAGGAAACTTAACAGACCCTAAAAAAACAAGAAGGTAACAAAAAGGGAGGGGCAAGAAAGGGAAGCATGTTGAGGGAGGAGATCAGGGGGACTGATTAAAAGTAAACTACTGGTTTAAAAGGTTATAACAAAAGAAGAAAGGACAGAACTAGGAGAGGATATCAAAATGCTGGGGAATACACAAGTGACAATCATAACTTTGAACGTGAATGGGATGAACACACCCATAAAAAGAAAACAAATAGGAGAGTGGATTAGAATCCAAAATCCTACCATATGTTGTCTACAAAAAACACACCTGAGGAAGGTATATATTCACAAGGTTAGAATTAACGGTTGGAACAAGGTCTATTGGGCCTCAACTGATATAAAGAAGGCAGGAATTGCAATCATGATATCTGACAAAGCCAAAGTAAAAATAGATCAGATTAAAAGTGATAGGGAAGGCAAATACATACTGATAAAAGGGAGTATAGACAATGAGGAAATATCAATAATCAACATGTATGCACCAAATGGTATAGCATCCAAATTTCTGAAGAAGAAACTAGTGGAAATGAAGGAGGAAACAGACAGTAAAACTATACTAGTGGGAGACCTGAAACTACCACTATCAAACTAAGAATAATCAAATAAAAAAATAAATAAGAAAGAGGTAAAAGATGTGAATCAAATTTTAGAAAAATTAGAGTTAATAGATATATGGAGAAAAATAAATAGGGACAAAAAGGAATACACCTTCTTTTCAGCAGCAAATGGTACATTCACAAAGACTGACCATGTACTAGGGCATAAAAACATGGCTAACAAATGCAGAAAAGCAGAAATGATAAATGCAACCTTTTCAGATCATAACGCAATAAAAATAATGATCAGTAAGGGTACATGGAGAGCCAAATCAAAAATTATTTGGAAATTAAATAATATGATTCTCCAAAATCAGTTAGAGAACAAATCATACAAAAACAATTAATAATTTCATTGAAGAAAATGACAATGATGATACATCTTTCAAAATCTATGGGATGCAGACAAAGCAGTACTCAGGAGAAATTTTAAATGCTTTGGTTCATGTATTAACAAATTAGGGAGGGCAGAGGTCAATGAATTGGAAATGCAAATAAAAAAACTTGAAAGCAAACACATTAAAAATGCCCAGAAGAAAACTAAATTAGAGACCCTAAAATTAGGGGGGAAATTAATAAAATTGAAAGTGAAAGAACTACTGAACTAATAAATAAGACTAGAATCTGGTATTTTGAAAAAACAAACAAAATAGACAAAGTCCTGGTCAATCTAATAAAAAAAAGGAAAGAAGAAAATCAAATTAACAGTATCATAGATGAAAAGGGAGAACTCACCTCTAATGAAGAGGAAATTGAAGGCAATCATTAAAAACTATTGCCAATGATATGGCAATAAATATGGCAATCTAGGTGATATGGATGAATATTTACAAAAATATAAATTACTTAGATTAACAGAAGAAGAAATAGAATTCTTAAATAATCCCATATCAGAAAAAGAAATTGAACAAGCCATCAAAGAACTCCCTAAGAAAAAATCCCCAGGGCCTGATGGATTCACAAGTAAATTCTATCAAACGTTCAAAGAACAGCTAATCCCAATACTATACAAACTATTTGACATAATAAACAAAGAAAGAGTTCTACCAAATTCCTTTTATAACACAAATATGGTACTGATTCTAAAGCCAGGCAGACCAAAAACAGAGAAAGAAAACTATAGACCAATCTCCTTAATGAACATAGATGCAAAAATCTTAAATAGGATACTAGCAAAAAGAGTCCAGCAACTCATCACAACGGTTATTCACTATGATCAGGTGGGATTTATATCAGGAATGCAAGGATGATTCAATATTAGGAAAACCATCCACATAATTGACCATATCAACAAGTAAACCAACAAAAATCACATGATTATCTCAGTAGACACAGAAAAAACCTCTGACAAAATACAACATTCATTCCTATCAAAAACCCTAGAAAGTATAGGAATAGAAGGAACATAAAGAAGGAAAAGTATTTATCTAAAACCATCAGCCAACATCATCTGCAATGAGGATAAACTAGATGCATTTCCAATAAGATCAGGAGTGATACAAGAATTATTTATCACTTTTATTTTATTTATCATTATCACTTCTATTATTTAACATTGTACTAGAAACACTAGCAGTAGCAATTAAAGAAAAAGAAATTGAAGGTATTAAAATTGGCAATGAAGAGACCAAGCTATCACTCTTTGCGGATGATATGATGGTCTACTTAAAGAATCCTAGAGAATCAACTAAAAAGTTAGTGTAAATAATCAACAACTTTAACAAAGTTGCAGGATACAAAATAAACCCACATAAGTCATGAGCATTTTTATATATCTCCAACACATCTCAGCAGCAAAAATTAGAAAGAGAAATTCCATTTAAAATCATCCTAGACAACATAAAATACCTAGGAATCTATCTGCTGAGACAAACACGGGAACTATGAACACAACTACAAAACACTTTCCACACAATTAAAACTAGATTAAACAATTGGAAATAATATTAACTGCTCAAGGTAGGATGAGCTAAGATAATAAAAATGACAATCCTACCCAAATTTATTTATTTACTTAGTGCCATACCCATCAAACTACCAAAAAACTTTTTTACTAAAGTAGAAAAAACCCTAAAAAGTTCATTTGGAAGAACAAAAGATCAAGGATACCCGGGGAAATAATGACAAAAAAAAATGGCCTTGCAGTACCAGATCTCAAACAATACTATAAAGCAGTCGTCATCAAAACAATATGGTACTTGCTAAGAGACAGAAAGGAGGATCAATGGAATAGACTAGAGGTAAGTGACTTCAGCAAGACAGTCTATGACAAGCCCAAAGATCCCAGCTTTGGGGACAAAAATTCACTATTTGATAAAAACTGCTGGGAAAATTGGAAGACAGTGTGCAAGAGATTTGGATTGGATCAACACTTCACACCATACATGAAGATAAACTCAGAATGGGTGAAAGATTTGAACATAAAGAAGGAAACTATAAGAAAATTATGTGAACACAGAATGGTATACATGTCAGACCTTTGGGAAAGGAAAGATTTTAAACTCCAGGAAGACTTAGAAAAAGTCACAAAATGTAAAATAAATAATTTTGATTACATCAAATTAAAAAGGTTTTGTACAAATCAAACCAATGTAACCAAAACAAAACAAAACAAAAACAAAAACAAGTCATTCTCCAATTGATAAATGGGCAAGGGACACGAATAGGCAATTTTCAGTCAAAGAAATTAAAACTATTAGTAAACACATGAAAAAGTGTTCTAAATCTCTTATAATCAGAGAGATGAAAATCAAAACAACTCTGAGGTCACACCTAGGAGATTGGCTATCATGACAGCAAAGGAAAGTATTGAATACTGGAGGGGATGTGGCAAAGTCAGGACATTAATTCATTGCTAGTGGAATTGTGAATTGATCTAACCATTCTGGAGGGCAATTTGGAACTATGCCCAAAGGGTGCTAAAAGACTGTCTGCCCTTTGATCCAGCCATAGCACTGGTGGGTTTTACCTCAAAGAGATAGTAAGGAAAAAGACATGTACAAAAATAGTCATAGCTGTGCTCTTTGTGGTGGAAAATAATTGGAAAAAGAGGGGATGCCCTTCAATTGGGGAATGGCTGAACAAATTGTGGTATATGTTGGTGATGGAATACTATTGTGCTCAAAGGAATAATGAAGTGGAGGAATTCCATGGGAACTGGAACAACCTCCAGGAATTGATGCAGAGCAAAAGGAGCAGAACCAGAAGAACATTGTACACAGAGACTGGTACACTGTGGTACAGTCGAATGTAATGGACTTCTCCATTAGTGGCAATGCAGCGATCTTGAACAACCAGGAGGGATCTATGAGAAAGAACACTATCCACATTCAGAGGACAAACTGTAGGAGTAGAAACACAGAAGAAAAACAACTGCTTGATAATATGGTCGAGGGGAATATGATTAGGGGGATATAGACACTAAAGGAACATCCCAGTGCTAACACCAACAGCATGGAAATAGGTTCTGATCAAAGACACACACAATGGAATGGTGAGTCAGCAAGGGGAAGGATAGGGTGGAGGGGAGTGAGGAATACAATATGATTTCTGTAACCAAGGAATAATATTTGAAATTGACCAAATAAAATTTAAAAAAAGAAGCATTAATGAGGATAACAAAACATATATAATAGGTATATCCCCGAATCTGGGCATTAGACAAATATAGATAGTTTATAAGTAAATACTGATGATCAGAAATAATCAGTATGATCATATAAATCAATGGCCATGAAGTAACAAGGCAAATCTTTCCAGTTTTGAATTATAAAAACATGTCCAACTGCGTGGTTCTACCAGAGATAAACAGTGATGTAAACAATGAAGTTGGGTATGAGAAAACAACTTTCTTTTTTGTGTTGCCTTATGCATTATTTTTAAAAACAATGTTTAATTTCAGAATAGTTAATTCAGTATATCAATAACAGAGCTAGAACCTTCAAAAAGCAGTTCTATTCTCTGCATTTCAAGAAACTGAGGAACCCAGTCGAATTCTCAATAAACGAAGACTCCCACTGAAGCTAATGGGAAGTGAATGGAAAATTGAGTTTTCCAAAACTCTGTTAATTATATCATCTCTCATGTTCTCATTTTCCCAACTCTAAAAATAAACATTTCAGAGGAATCATTCCTATTGTTTTATAATTTGTATTACAACAAAGCAATCTGGTACTTTTAGTTAACCCTCCACCAAAATTATACCATGTGACTACTGACCAGTGAGAGAAGTTTAAGTGAAAAGGCCATCCCTTACTAGGTACAGTGCCTTTAATTTTTCGAAGTGCTTTCATATGTTTTGGTATCATAGAAAGAGCAAAGATTAGGACTCAGCATACTGGGATTCTAGTTTCATCTCCTCTACTAAACTGCCCAAACTCTGTAATCATTTGGCCATTTTTTCCTTATCTATAAAATGAGGGGTTTGACAAGATGATTCTCTAAGGTCTCTTCAAGTTCTAAAATAATGTGATTCATCTTATCCTTTAAAACAACACATGATATAGAGGTAATAAAAATTATTCTCAACTGACAAATGAGACACAAAGGTTCAGGTAAGTCTAAGGCATAAATAAAACCTAAAAATCATAATTCCTATTCCTGTTCACTTTCTACTAGACATGCTGTACAAATAGCTATCTCAAACCAGGGCTCAGGCATTGCTAGGACTCTCCAAGAAAAGTTGAATTTTTAACATTTAGTCCTAGATCTTTAAAAATATATCCATCCATCTTATTTATCCATTTCAGTCAAATACAAATGTTAATGCAAATTTTCAGGGACATTCAAAACAAAAAGGATGTCATTTCTAGATATAGTCAGTCACATTTATTCAATAAGTAACCTTAGATTCTCTCTCTCCTTCTCTGGCATGTGAGGCATAAAAATAACAGAAAGTACATCTTTAAATTATGTATCTATATTAAGCCTGCAGCTACAATATGACTGTGGTCTGCTGGAAGGGTAAAAGAGATCCCCAGTTGAAAGTAGATTTTTAAAAATTTTTTAGAGCCCAGGGGTTCATTTTTAATGAGCCGTTACTTTAAGTACTGCATAAAAAATACAGAAAATTGATAGTCCATTTAGTCTGCACTATACCTAATGCAAAAGTCATTAAGATGCATTACTCTTAATGTTCATGATATGATCAGTAAGTGTACAACTCTTTTGAAAAGTGTTATGTATGCCCTTAACTTTCATGTACAATTTTTAAACCTTACAAATAACATAGGAAAATGTGATAAATGCCATATACTATCTAGTTTTTATATCTTACTAGGCCAGAACAACATTGTCAATTTTGCATCAACATTTAAAAAAAACAGTTCTTATGCATAATATACCTACATATGACAACATAGCCTTCATTTCTTCATCACTTCTTACAGTAATCCGATCACCATCCTCATCTTCATCTGAATAAAAAGCAACATTATAAAGATAAGATTTCAAATGTCATATTTTGTAAGGAAAAACAAGTATATCTATAAATATCATTTGAGAATGTTGTAATTAGTCTCTCTTTTGAACTGATATCAAATAAAATCTTAATGCTATGTTCTTGACTCAAGGTAAAATTTGAACTTGTGCTGAAATTAGGACAATTGAACAGTAGATGGGGAATACTAGATATGGTGGCCTCATACATGTAAATGACTACACAGTGATGTGTGGAATATTTACATTATATTTCTTACAATTGTCCTTCACAATTAACTCCAGGCAGAATCAGATCAAAAGTCACACAAGAAAAGCAATCTTCTAACTTTTATGGTCTCACTTGGTCTTGTACCAAGCATGGTAAAGTTTATTTTAATCACCTACTTCTTTGTCAAATGTAGTTCTAGGTGACTTTTGGCTGTTTCCAGATTTTAAATACTCTTTTAAATTTTTTTATTTAATTAAATATTTCCCAATTACATTTTAAAATTTTCTAACTTTCACTTTCAAAAAATTTGAGTCCCAAATTTTATCCTTCTCTCTCACCTGTCATTCACCTCTTAAAAAAGTAAGCAACAAGAGAGCAATCATATACATATATTGTATATACACAAACACACACATATACCCCACAAGAAAAAGTGGGGGGAAAAAAGGATTTTTTTAGAATTATCTTGGATCACTATCTTGATGAAAGTAGTTAAGTCTTGCACAGTTCATTATCATTATAATATTACTGTTACTGTGTACAAATGTTTTCTTGGTTCAGTTCACTTTGATTCACATCAATTCAAGAAAGAAAGCTTCCTAGGTTTTTCTGAAATCATCTTGCTTATTTCTTATAGCACAATAGTACTCACTCATAATCATCCACCTCAATTTGTTCAGACATTCTCCTATTAATAGGCATCCCCTCAATTTCCAATTCATTGCCACTACAAAAAGAGCCGATATAAATATTTTCACACAAGTCTTTCCTCCTTTTCTTTGGTCTCCTTGGAATATAGACCTAATAGTGTGGTATTGTTGGGTCGAAGAGAATGCACAGATTTATACTGCTTTGGCATAGTTACAAAATGTTCTTAATATCAGTTGAAATGGTTCACAAGTGCCCTAATAATACAACAGTGCCCTTATTTTTCCACATCCCCACCAGCATTTGACATTTTCCTTTTCTGCCATGTTTGCCAATCTGATATGTGTGAGGTAGTACTTCACAATAGCTTTAATTTGCATTTCTCTAATCAAAAGTTATTTAAAGCATTTTTTCATGTGGCTATTGATAGATTTCATTTCTTCTGAAAACTATCTGTTCAAATTCTTTGTCCATTTACTGACTGAGGAATGGCTCTCATTTTTATAAATTTGGCTCAGTTCCCAATATATTTGGGAATTGTGGAAGAGGCATGAAGGAAGAAAGAACTTCATGCATGCAAGACAGAAAGCTGGGGACCTCATCTGTCAATCAAGGTGAAGATTCCAAATAGAATGTTCCCAGGAAAGTGAATTGGAGGCAAGCCAGGCCAAAGGGGGAAGAAGCTCTGAACTGGACTCTGTTAGCTTCTGTCCTAGGCTGAAGGCTCTTGGCTTTGGAGAGGGGAGGCAAGAAGAAGGTTTTTGTGTGGCTGATGGTGGTAGTTGAACCAGAAGAACTGATTGTATATTTGAGATTGGAGTTGAAGGTAGAAGAAAGAAGATTAAACAGTTGTCCTCCATCTCCTTGACAATCTCTTGTGTCACAGTTGTGACAGGACTGACATTTCCCATAATCCTATCTCTCATTATAGATTAGGGAAACCCTCATCCCTCTCACCTCATCTTACTCAGTTCTCCATCCTGTTGTTCCCTATAAGCCCCCTTACTTGAGAAAGGAAGAGAAAAGAGTGTTTCCTCATAAACCGCAGAGTCCACTTCTGGGGGAGGGGGAGAGGGGATATCTTTTCTATTACAGAATTAACCCTTTGGCAAAGAAACTTGCTGTAAAAAAATTTGATTCCAGTTTAGAATACTCTCAAGTGATGACTTTCCCTCAAAAATTTACAACAGGCTCTAAAGACAATTCCAAATGAATTCTAAAATATTTTGTGCAATGGCAGCACAGCCTCACAAAGAGACTGATTTAAACACAACACTGTTCATTAGAATGTATAAACTCTAATATGTTTATTCAATTTATTTTTATAAAGAAATAAAAAGGCCAAAAATTGTTAAGACTTCAGAGAAGTTTCACATATATACATCAAATGTTTTATATAAGAACAGATTTGGAGGATGCCATATTTTTTAAGCACTGAGCATCACAAAAAAAAAAAAAAAAGCAAAATTGTCTTAATAGACAGAAATAACAGTGAAATCAAGACCAGCTGTTAAAATCAGACCATGACCTAGTTAGAGAAAAGGTCAAAATCATCAAACTAGAAGAAAAAGTAATAGCAAGTAGAAGATAATTGCCAACAATTTCAAATTTATCTATGCGAATGAGTTATTCATGTTTGATAATTATTAAATGAACAAAAGCAAAAAATAACCTTTATTATATATATATATATATATATATATATATATATATTTATATATATATTTTTTTAAAAGCTTAATGGATATAATCACTGCAAGAAGAAGTCCAAAAAAGTTCAGAAACCACTCTAGCCAGCAAAACTTGATTTCCTTGGCAAGTTGAAAGAGTATGCCAAGAGAAGATATCAGATTCAAGTAGAGAAGGAGGGTCTGCAACTGTTAATTTACAAGTGCCTATTTTCCACAGCTTTTGTCATACAACATACAGTATTTTAAGGCAAAAAGTTAGCCACATCCAGAGAAAACAGAATCACCATTTACATCATGACATCCAAAGAATTAATGGAATTGAATAACTTTCAAGAATTGGAAAGTTACTATCACAAACTTGTAGAGAACTATACTCTGTTGTGAAAATACTAAATGATCTGACTCATGGATATACAACTGAAGAGAACTAAAAATAGAAGGGCATGAAAATTCAATATACCATAAACACTTTGGAGTCATTTTGGAGAGTTTTGAACAGATAATTAATGAACAAGTTTTTAAAGATTTCAGCAATTGCTTTACACATTTAACCAAATCCAAACTTTTTTTTTCTGCAAACATATGCTAGCTTAGAAACCTTAAGAGCAGTCTTATAACAAAAGGGTAATGTCCATCAGAAAACTGCTGCCTATATTGCTGCTATTCTATACATAGAGAGTTCTTAGCTTTGATGTGGGTTGTCACCAAGAAATTCAAATGCTGCCTATACGGAACTAAATTTCAAGTGTAGACTGACAATACTCCAATGACATATTTTAATTAGCACCAAACAGATGTTATTTCCTTGAAAGAGGTAGTAGCATTAGCCAATCATGAATTCATTTTACAGTACTGGTCAAGCCAAACTAATGTGGATACTAATGCTTTATTTCAAAGGCAGTGACACCAAAACTATAATGATACCTAAAGAAAAATGTGAAGTCAAAGACAAATTAAAATGTGGGTTAGAGTTTAGAATTTCCACCAGATATTATAGTATTTCATTAGGGAAGAAAGGTAAGGGAATAAGCATTTATATAGTGCCCACTATAACACCAGGAATTATGTGAAGTGGTTTCTAAATATCTTCACAACAACCCTTCAAGGTAAGTGCTATTATTATTTCCATTTAATTAAAGATACTCAGATAGAGATTAAGCGATTTGCCCAAGTTCAAAGAGCTACTATGTGTTGAAATCCAAATTTGAACTCAGGTTTTCCTAACTCTAGGTCGAGCACTCTATTCAATAAGTCAGCTAGGAGGCATTAAAACAATTTTTTCTGTTCTCTTCAGGTTGTGGATGATTGGCAAATACAGCAGAATGGCTATAAGGGCTATAAGAAGAAATACAAGATGAAAAATGAGACATGGGGGTGGGGGGGGAGAAGGGAGCCAAGATGGAGGTGATGGTACACAGACCCACCTGATCTCTGCCAAATTAACCTTCCAAACAACTATAACATCTCAAAACAAATTCTGGAGCAATATTCAAACACAAAAAGAAGGGGTGAAATAATTTTCCAGTCCAAAACAACTTAGAAGGTTAACACGAAAAATCTATTGCACTGGAGTGGAAGTGTAATGAAAAGCAGCACACCAAGGAAGACTCTACCATGGAAACTGGGCTTGGAAGTGGCTAAATCAGCAGAAAAGGCTTCCAGGGCTCTCAGCTAGAAGCAGTATGGGAAGTTGGACAACTGCTCAGAAGGGGATTACAGGGGTTCCTCCACTGGTTCTGGGTGTAAAACTCATATCCCACTGCCCATACCCAGATCCAGGAAGCAGTCCTAGGGCATGGTCTTAGGGTAAGAAGGAACACCAACACACAAAAATATTGGCCACAGGGGAGCAGGGAACCCTGGTCACAGTTCCAAAATGGAAAAGAATGCTTGTGGTTACCTATAGATCAGAGCACAGGCATGGAGAGTATTAAACTCACCTCTTCTTACATCATACCATCTTGGAAGAATGGAAAGTAGATAGATCCCCAGTGCCAGGTCTGAAGGCAGCTGCACAAAGAACCTGAAGCTTTGGAATAGTGCTCCCTTCACCATGGGAGCAGAGGACAATTTTAACAGTATCTTAAGAAAAGAAAAAGGCGAGAGAAAGAGAGGAAAGAATGGAAGGGGGGAGGAAGGAAAAGAGGGAAGGAAAAGAGGGAAGGAAAAGAGGGAAGGAAGGAAGGAAGGAAGGAAGGAAGGAAGGAAGGAAGGAAGGAAGGAAGGAAGGAAGGAAGGAAGGAAGGAAGGAAGGAAGGAAGGAAGGAAGGGAGGAAGGAAGGAAGGAAGGAAGGAAGGAAGGGAGGGAGGGAGGGAGGGACAAAAAATACTAGCCTACTTAAAATGTAGACCTGATTTGATAATTTTGAAAAATCCTTGCCTGGTTTCAAGATGCAAAAAGAAGATTCCTCCCCGCCTATGCCTCAGGTGGAATACCTCCTCTCTTGCTTTGTCCAGCCCCTGACCACCCTCCCCTGCTCTTTCTCCCAGTGCCCTGCCCACCCCATCCCTTCTCCCAGCCCTCAATGCTTCCCATCCCCAAACTAACCCCACCCTCTCACTTCACCAGCTCCTCCCCTACCCTTACCCTTACCCTTACTTTCTCTGTATCAACACAGATATCTATCCAAAAGACAAAGACCACAACTAATTCTGTTAAGGGATTTTCTCCTTAAGGAAAGTGAACACCTTAAATAAGGATGGAGAGGTGGTGACCTTAAGGAACCACAAACCTTTTAAACCCCAAGATATTAAGAAATTCAAGCAAAATATTCCTACTTTTGAGGATGACCTGTGGTCATAATAAAGAAGCTGGAAAACATTTTTTCCCCCAAATATGATCCTTCACGGGTGGATACACAAAATTTACTCTAAGCCTTTTTGATAGAAAGAGAGAAAAACAAAAATTGTTTCTCTTGTTAATGTCTGGGGAAGGAATGCAGTTCATTGGCTTAAGCAAGATCCTAAATGGGATATAAATGATGAGGGAGAATATTTACAACTATGCTGAGCTAGAGAGGCAGTGTTAAAAACTATGAAAGATTGCTCTGATAGGCTAGATACATGGACCAAGTTTGAGATTCTTAAGCAATCAGATGATGAAACTCCCTCCCAGTTTATGGATAGACTTATTGAGCTAGGAAGTAGATACATACACCTTGACCTTTTCAAAGAGAGTGATGTCAGGCAAATTAGAAGACAGTAAATAATTATTGTAAAGTGATCCAAGATTATTTTAAGACAAACTGCCCAAACTGGCCTAATATGGACCTTGAGGAAATAAGGAGGGTCTCAGTTTATGTGTCAAAAGGCCATAAACAGAATAATGTGGAGACCAATGACTTGGTAGAAAGATTAAGGAAGGAACTAAAATCTTTAACTGAAAGATTTGATAATAAAAAATAAAGAAAGAAAAAGAGAATAAAGGCCAGCGAGTGGCCATTGCCCCTTTGCAGGAATCCAAATATCGATTATTTACATGCCACTTCTGTGCAAAAAAGGGTCACATAATGTTGAAAATACCATTATATTATATATGTAGGAACTGGAATCAAGCAAATAGAAATAACAATTATGGAAATAATAATCCAAATTAAGCAAATGATAACTCACAGCAAAATACCCAACAAAAATATATCCAAAGTGGGGCTCGTCCACACTATAATCAGGGTGAGAATTCCCCTCAACCTAGAGGAGCCCAAGGTAATATCCAAATATCTTTATAAAGGTGTTGGGGGGGATTAGGGCACTGAAATCAGAGGGTAAAACCTTTGTTTTCCCAGACCCTGATGTTTTCATGCCAGTTATGCCTATCCACTACCCTCCCTCCAATAGTAATGAACCTCATATAACCCTGAAAGTTGAAAATGCTTAATAATCTCTTAGGCACTGGGGCAATTCAAACTGCCTATGATGGTCCATTCCAAGTTCTATTATACACTCCAACAGATATCAAAATTGGAGAAAAGGACTCCTGGATCCATTACTCACATGTGAAGAGAGTACCTTCTATAAATAATGAGTGACTGGATCATATCATACTTGTTGTATTTCTTTATTTTTTTAACTTTGCAGATTGTTTTAACATTTAATTTTCTTTTTTAAGTTTATATATTGGTGAATCTATATTGTTACACAATATCACTTTCTGTTACTGTGTTTTGGCTAATAGCTACATATTCTGTTGCACTGTCTTTATTTGTACCTTCCTATAATTGAACCTGAGAAAATACCATTATAAAACTCCATAAACTAGTTTGAAAAACCCTATATTAGTAACCTTTAGAGAAGCTGATGTGCCTTTTGTGATTTTTGGCAATTTTGTATTTCTTTGGATGTGCATTACCTACTGTACTACTGTTTTATAAATATGTTACTTTGTGAAAATCATTTGCACCCACACTGTGGATCATGGCCAAGTTAAAAAGGATATGGGTCTCATTTTGGGTGAGAAACCATTGCATTTTACCTTTCCTTGGCTGGCACAGTGTGTAACTGATTCTAAGCTATATATTTTTTTTATTTTTAAAACATTTTTTTATTTTTATTTTCTCTTATATGTGCAATATAGTATTTGAATTTTAATTTTTTGTCATTTTTTTATACTTTTAAGCACGTTACCAGTAATAAAAAGTTTTTTGATTTTGCACTAGGGTAATTTTAAAATGTCCATTAGCCCCTAATGTCAATACACACTCAAAAGCCTTAGACTATAGAAACCTGCCATTAATTGTTTAAAATTTAAAACTGCTTAATGATTCGGTCTTATTCCAGGAGATGGGAAGACAAAGAGAGTCACTGCACAGTACCAAAGAAGCCAAAGCTAACCTGCATAGTACCAATCAAGTACAAGGTCAGAGACCAAAACCAATCTCGGTGGGATTGATGAGAGACTCCACCAAGACACAAAAGACTTGAACTTGTTTGAGGCTCAAGTTTGCGGCTGTTTGAGATATGTTAGATGCAGGACTACCCTAAGTCACATTCTATAAAGCAACTCACTAAATCCTGACATCCTGGCTCCCATATCCCTGAGAGAAAAGGGATATGCTATTTCCCAATTTGCTGTTAAAATCTAGTCCCTTTTCTGTCTTTCAAAGTGTGGCAAACTTTCCGTAGTACTGGCTACTGGTATTGGGTAAGTGCATAATTGCTTAAATCAGTTTAATTGGGCCCTGATTCAAAGGCCTGTCATAAGTTTATTTTTCCTTACTTAGATTTTTTTACACATAAGATTTTGATATTTTATATTTTATCCAGAAGTTTTTATTTTCTCTTTTATTTTGATTTTTAGATGTTTTTTATTTTCTTTTGTCAATTGATTTAATATATCTCTTAACTCAGCCATGTATCCCTGGGTACTCCCTATGTTTTTCACCATCCTCCTCAGGAGGGGAATATTTTATTATCCAATAATGCAAAGTTTCCATTTTTTAAAGAATATTTTTAAGGTAAGAAACTTGCTAGTTCCCAGAATCCAGAAAATGAACTGTTTGGAGAAGGAAGCCATGAAGAGGCCTGCAAGAACCACACACTGTACCAAAAGATGCAGAGTGAACTTTGGGATGTGCTAATTTGAACCATGGGGGCTTGAATGAATTTATTTTGAATGTACACTCTTATGTCAAAGGGTATTGCTCCTTAATTAGCTTTTTGTCAATACACCTAATATTAGTTTTGTTCTTTTTCTCTTTTATTACCCTTTTATCCCCAAATTATTGTATATACCTCTAGTTAGTTATAATTTTGGTTGTTTACATGATCAATTGGGGTGACTTGTCTCCCAAAGGATCCCAGAGAGAATTATGTAGTTGGAATTTTGTACCCCAGGCCATTCCCCAGAATTCCTTTCTTCTACGCCCTCATGTACACTTTTATGTTAAATTGTTAAAAAGTTTTGTAACCACACCTTCAGGATCTTTTTTTTCCTTGCTCCTGCAGTTGGAAAAACACACACACTCTCTCTCACTTTACTTCAATGTTATTAATAAATCTTATAAAAATAATACTTGAGAGTATTTGGATATTTCATTTTAATCTTATAAGACACAAACTCAGAATAAAATAACAAAGTCAACAGGGCCACATCCAAAGCCTTCAAGAAAAATATGAATTGTTCATAAGTCCAAAAGGATTAACAGAGAAGTTCAAAAATAAGTTTAAAAATCAAATAAGAGAGGTAGAAGAAAATTGGGGGGAAATGAGGATGGTACAGGAAAATAATGAAAAAGATTCAAAAGCTTAATAAAGGAGGCACAAAAAATTTTGAAGAAATCAATACCTTAAAAAACAGAATGGGCTAATTGGTAAAAAGAGGCACAAAAATACACTAAGGAGAAGAACAGGAAAAAAAGCAGAATGTGCCAAAGTATAAAAAGGAAAAACAAAAATTCATTCACTGAGGAAAAAAACTCTAAAAAGTAGAATTGGCCAAATGGAAAAGGAAGTTTAAAAGTTCACTTAAGAAAATCATGTTGTAAAAATGAGAATAGGGTAAGAGGAAGCTAATAACTCCATGAGACATCAAGAAACAGTCAAAAGAATGGAAAAAAATAGAAGAAAGTGTGAAATATTTTATTATAAAAATAACTTGAAAAATAATTCCAGGAGAGAAAATCTAAGAATTACTGGACTACCTGAAAGCCATCATCCAAAAAAGAGTCTATAGATCATCTTTCAAGAAATTTTTAAGGAAAACTTCCCTGATATTCTAGAAACCAAAGATGAAATAAAAATTGAAAGAATCTACTTGTAAAGATTAAATTAGAGGTTTGACAAAAATAAAAGTGTAGCTTTTAATAACTTTAAGTTTTAATGAGAATATAGTAAAGTTGTAAATTAATATTATCCCTTTAAGCCAGAGAAAAGAAAACTTCTAGAATCTTTTAACATTTAACAATTTAGTTTAGTTAAAATAGAGATAGTAAAAAAATATAGTAAAATGAATATAGTAAAGGAGGGAAATAAAGGAAACAGGTAGAGAAAGAAATTTACTAATGTCTACACTAGGTATCCTATAACTATCTGTAACTGCCTATAATTACTATCTAAAACTGCCTATATTTATCTATAACTGCCTATAACTACTGTTAATAACAACCACACCACTGTAAGATTTAAATTAATATCCAACACACTAAGAATTATATTTTATGTTTATTAATAATCACTTGAAGTAAAGGAATAAAAAGGTAATTATCTAACAAAATATACGGCCATGTGAATAGATTCTCTTGCCACTCACCTCACACCAGCTCCACCAAACGGGGTCACAGGAAGAGAGGACAAGAGGCAGAGCTACACCAAACTTATATCCTCCCTATGTCAGCACATAATGTAAGAAAGAACTTGGGATACTGGGAATTGGAGTTATAAGGTAGAGAAATTAATTACAAAATTTCCCCTGTGATTCCCATGGGAAACGAGCATGGAGAAATCTCCCAGATTTAAATTCCTAGTTTCCTCATGGAATCAGTACACCTAACCAACTTATATCTCTAAAGATCTATAATTAGAGTTATATACAATATTGCACTTTCTAAGGGGAAATTACAATAATTTGGGGATAAGAGGGAAATAAAAGAAAGAGAACAAAACTAATGATTGCTAGGCCCATTGACAAAAAGCCAATTGGGGGCAGTCTTCCTTGGCATAAGAGTGTATATTCAAAATAAATGAGTTCAACCCCCCACAGTTCAATTTCACTATATCCGAAAGTACACTCTGGATATTTTGGTGCAATGTGAGGTTTCATGCATCTCCATGGTGCCTTCTACAAACAGTTCACCTTTTTTATTAGAGAAGGTAGCAAGATTCTTATCCTAAAATTATTCTCAAACAAGAAAAAGTTTATAAATGTAGAATTATATTCCAATTTTACAATCCCCTGAAGAGGATGTTTTCAAACACACAGATCACTCAGGGATACATGGTTGAGTTACAAGGTATGTGAATCAATTGTAAAAAGAAGTAAAAAAACATTTTAAAAATTAGAAGAAAAAAACAAAAGGAAAATTAAATAGTAAAAAAAAATTCTGAGTAAGGAAGAATAAGTAAGCCCATAACAGGTCCTAGAATCAGGGTCCAAAATAAAGTGATTTATGGCCCACAACCCTGTAGGACCATTGCAGCAATATGCACTTACCAAATCAGCAGCCAGGACTACAGAAAATTGCCACATTATGAAGGAGAAAGAAAAAGGACTAGATTTTTTTTGCAGCAAATGGGAAATATCATTCCCTGATCTGATTTTACCTTCACTGTCAGGAATAGGGGAGTCAGAGTTATAGCCAAATCGAGGTACTTGGTCTGAACCTGGCACAGGGAAATCCTGCATCTGATGTTGTCAAACAGCTGCTTCCTCAAACTACAAAACAAGTCCTCTGTCTTGGCACAGATTCTCATCAATCCCACTAGGATTGATTGGTCTCCTTGACCTTATGCTTCTTGGCACTGTATAATGACTCTTTTGTGATTCCCTTCTCCTGGAATCAGACACAATCATTAATCAAAGTCCCATAATATTTAACAATCAATGGCAGGTTTCCATAGTCTAAAGGTATGTGTTAATATTAGGACTATTGGATATTGAGCATTTATATTAGTGCAAAATCAAAGAACCATTAATATTGGTAACGTGCTTCAAGTATAAAAAAAGAGAGAGTAAAGAAAACTCAAATAATCTATTGTACATACAAAGAAAAACAATAATAAATTTTTTTTCTAAATCAAAAATATATAGTTCACAATCAGTGACACACTGTGTTTGCCAAGGAGAGGTGCAATACAAAGGTTTCTCACCCCAAAATAAGATCCATTTCCTTTTTAACTTGGCCATTATTCCACAGTGAGAGTGCAAATGATTTTCATGAAGAAACAGTTTTATAAAATAATAGTATAACAGGTAATACATATTCAAAGAAGTACCCAAATCACACGAGCCCATTTAATGACAATAGCAAAAAACCCACTATCATATAGGATTCACATGAGTTGTGGTGTGACATTAAAAAAAAAATCTTTGAAGCTCATGGATACTTGTCACGACTTCTCCAGATCTAGCCAATCTTTCAATCTTGGCTGAGGTATTTTTAACAAAGTCTATTACTGCCATTCTTCCAAAATTTGGCAGAGGAGCCCAGAAAAACACATACCACTGTACTCCTGATGAAAACCTTTTGGGTCTAAAATGTCACCAAGAATCTAGATCATTGTGCTAGAAGGGTAGAGTAACCTGAAGAGTTACAAATATATAAAAAACAAAAGCAAAAACATCCAGTGGTTTACAAAGGCCCCTGGGAAAAACTTCCCACCTCCTGGATGAGATTATAACCCATTATGAGGTAGTCAAGTCCCTTGGGAAACCTCCCTCCTCTGGTATGAGGCTGTAACAGTTGTAAAAGACATGTCTTTATATTCTTTATATGTCCCATCCATTGTAATGTGGAGGTGAGGACTATAATAGTGAAAATCACTTCTGATGTCTCATCCATTACATTTTTAATAAATGTGGAAGTAGGGCATATAATACTGCTATTGCACTGCAATTCAACTACTAAATGGAACCTTAGATTTTGTTACAAACAACTCAAAGGTAGACAAATGATCAGTGAGAGGTAGTGGTGCTCCTAGGTATCCTGAAAAATCACTTATGAAGACCCCTTAAAATTAATTGAAATTTTTAGGTCATTAAATTCTCCAAAGGTTGTATACAGGTTGTAACCAGTTTGATGGAGTCCATTTATCACTATCTATGAGTCAATTAACAAAGGCAAAAAGGAACAAAAGGCCATTTAGGCAGCATGTGACTTTGATGGATCTATAAAGACCTATGATTTTGCCACAGAAAAGGGTTTGAGCAAGTGGTTTATGGAATTTTACAATGGTATTTTCTCCAGTCCAGTCATAGGTGGAGGTACAAATAAAAATAGTACATATACCTAATGGCCAAAACACAGTAACTCAAAATGATTCAGTGTAACAGAATATGTTATATTAGATCAATGTCAACTAAAAAGAAACAAAATTAAATTTTAAAATAACCAGCAAATAAAATATATGTGACAGGATATAGGCACTGAATTTAAGAGTCCTTTTCTCCAATTTCAATAGCTGTATTACAGAGACTTCTTCACTATTTGGAGGGAAACAAACTGAAACAGTTAGCAATGGAGTCTGAAAAGCTAAAAATTCACCTCCAGACTCTTTAAGGTTCATTCCCTGCCCCAGTATCATCATCCATCTAGATTCCTTTGGTCACACCTCTGAGGTTCCCCATACCCACACTGGGCATAGAGTGGATGAACCTCCTATTAGGTGTGTTATAGAGACTGGGCAGGTCAAAATGGCAAAGGGTTGTAGGGAGATGAATCTCCTCCCTGAATCTCAGGATTACTCATGCTAATCACAAGGACAAGTGCACTCAGAAACACTAGTAAGAAAAGACACCCCAAAACTTTGAGTTGCACAAGATCTGTAATGCTCTCTCAGAATGGGAGCTTTTTGTGATATGCAGGAAACTGGACCATTCCTGCAATTCTACTTATTAAATTGGGTGAAAATCTACTTCCTTTTAGTAGGTGGCACTAGCCTAGTATGCACTAGCTAGGAGTAAAGACCTCACAAGGCTAGTAGATAGGCAGAAACCAATCAGCCTTTGAATAGAGGGCAGCTGAAAGGCTTTAGCCTGGATGCTAAGTTAATGAGGGAAAACAAAAGCTTTATATTTCAGGCACAATGAAGGTAAAAACTCCTCAGAGCTTCTGAGCTGGTCTGGGAGAGCAAAAAGGGTTTAAGTGGCTACAACATTTGAGACCCACATCGGGGTTTAGGAAAGGCCTTAAAGAGGGCAAACTTCTAGGAGTTAAAATAAGGCTAAACTTTCTCAATTTAGCCCAATAATTAATATCTTCTAGTAACAGCAACAACAACAACAACAAAAACTGGAGCTGCTAGATGGTAGCTGGGGGGGTGGGCAGCTTCCCCCAGTTGAAAGGAGTCATGAGGATTAGAGGCTAATTGTTGCTAAAAAACAACAACAACAACAACAACACACACACACACACACACACACACACACAGGCCACAGATAGCATTCAGGTGTTAACAACGCAAGGAAAAGAGGGGTTAATACTTTACCAGCAACAGCAGTAGGAGCAGTGAAGGCTGTAGGCTCGGCAAGGACCCTGCAGGCAGTTAGCAAGGGAGGCAGAAGTAGCAGTGGCAGTAGGAGCAGCAGATTGGGGGGATATGGGGCCAGAAGGCCCTGGCAGGAGAGAAAAAGGGGTTTGTATTTTTTTTTTAATGATCTACTCACTTAGTAAAGTTCTAAAATTCCAGACTTCTGGTCGCCATAAATGTAAGATTTAAATTAATATCCAACACTCCAAGAATTATATTTTATAAAGTTTATTAATAATCACTTGAAGTAAAGGAATTAAAAGGTAATTATCTAAAAAATTATGAGGTCACATGAGTAGATTCTCCTGCCACTCACTTCACACCACCTCCACCAAACAGGATCATAGGAAAAAAGAGCAAGAGGTGGGGCTACACCAAACATATCCTCCCTACATCAACATGTAACAAGTGAGAAGGAACATGGGATGCTAGTAATTGGAGTTCTAGGGTACAGAAATTAATTACACACCACAAAGTTCCAACCCAATCCAGCTCAATCAAAACCAACCCAACTAGTGTTTAATCCAACCCTAATTAGGTCAATCAATGAAGACCAGTCACCTTCCAAAAAGTTTAAGGAAGGGGAAAAAACCTAATAGCCTAAACCATAAACCAAAAAACCCCAAAAGGCACAAAGGCCTCCAAAGGCTAAAGTTAAAAGTCCTCTCAGTAATAAGCTCAGGCTTGCCTTTATATTCCAGCAACTAAATGCCAACTACCAACTAATCACCAATCCACCCCACCAGCAACTCACTTCTAGCAGCCAACTTCCTGCAACTGTCAGCAATTGACAGGCTGACCAACTGATGCTGGGCCCTTTTTATAACCTCCTACCTCACTTCCTGTCTCTATGGCTTCCTCTTCCTGTCTCTATGGTTTCTCCTCCCTGTCACTGTGGGATGGTTAATCCCTACACATCTTTATGGTAAGAGGACCTTCAGGTCCCCCATTAAATTAGAGAAAAGTAATAAAGAAATCCTTTTTACCTACTGGTCACTTCCTGAAAGAGAACCCAAAAGAATAACTCTTGAGAATATTATAGCCAAGTTAAAAGAGCACTCTATTGCAAATGTGAATAATACAGAAATAGGTTTTGAACAATGATATACATATAATCCAGTGGAATTGCCTGTCAGCTCAGGGAGAGGGAAAAGAAGGGGGTGGGAAAAATATGAATCATGTAGCCATGGAAAAATATTCCAAATAAATAAATACTTTTTTTAAAAAAAAGAATATCATAGTCAAATTCCAGAATTCCATGGTCAAGAAGAAAATACTGAAGGTAACCAAAAAGAAACAATTCAAATATTGTGAAGTCACAATTAGGATATCACAAAATTTAGCAGCTTCCAAATTAAAGGATCACAATATATAATCACAAATATATACATATATGTATATATATAATCACAATATAGAATCACAAAATATAATATTCCAGAGGACAAAGGAGCTAGGACTTCAAATAAAGAAGTACTTTCCCAGCAAAACTAAGCATAATCCTTCAGGGGGAAAATGAGTATTCAATGAAATAGAGGACTTTTTGAAATATTCCCAGTGAAAAAAACCAAAACTAAATGGAAAATCTGACTCTTACATACAAGAATCAATGGAAGCATAAAAACATAAACAGGAAAGAAAAATAAAAGGACATTCAATAAGTTTAAGTATTTATATACCTACATGAGAAGATGATTCTTGTAACTCCTAAGAACTTCATCATTATTAGGGGAGTTAGGAGGAGTATACATAGAGGGCAAAGGGTTAAATTGAATATGATGAGATGATAGCTAAAAAAAATTAAATTAAGGGGTGATAAAGAGGAATGCATTGGGAGAAGACGGGTAAGTGTAATAATTAAAATAGTTGGTTGGAATAAACTGTAGTGATTAAAATAGTGGAAAACTTAAATTGTTGTAGATAAAAGAGTGGATGAGTAAATTGTGACCGCAGAAAATTTGTTTTCACTATAGTGTCTTGTTTTTAAATCAGTATATAAGGTGGTCGCCAGGGAAATATTCCCAATTATGAATATACCTAAGTCAACTGGGTTTTATAGAGAATTTAATTAATAATACAATGAGGAATTAAAGAAAGAGAGAAAGAGAGAAAAAGGAAATTATGAGAAAAGGATAAGCTGGCCCTGGCCAGTCCTGGCCAACCCAGGCCTAAGCCCTAAGAGAAAAGATCAGTCAGTCCTTAATCACTCACCACAAGATCTGTCCAAGAAAGGATTCTAATGACACCAGGCCAGCTCCATCTCAGCTAACTTCACCAGCTCAATCCATCTGAAATGTCCCCTAGAGAGTCTCGAGAGAGACCATTCAAGGCAGCCTTTCCCAGCTGACTGTTTTTAGAGAGAGCTTTTCGTCTCCTTTTGAAGGGCATTTTCTCCTATGTCACCTCCCCTAAGTTCTTCCATCTACCAATCACAGTAGATGTTTTCCAAAGGACAGACCATTCTTAGTTCACGCCTAAAAAGGTGTGAACTTTGGAGTAATTCACACCAGGAAAGCTCTGAGTAAGTTTCTCAGCTCTTTGTTCCTTATAAATTCACAAGTTGTCTGACCTTTATAGGTACTTAGCTTAAGGGTTTTTGCCTCATGATAGGTATGAGTTAAGTACTTTTTCATTGTTCAGTAAGGAGTTTACAACTTTATCTTCCCCTAAAGTATGCTTAAGTATGTGTGGAATAAGGTCAGAGTTCTCACATTCCTGATCAAGTACCTTCATTGTTTAAAATGAGGAATGGTCTTAACCAAATGTTCTAAGGTAGAGTCTGAGAATCTTTTAACATTCACAAGTCTGAGAAAATTTAACGTTTACATAAGGAAGAAATAGAATGGGGTAAACTACTGTACATAAAAGAAGCATAAAAGATCATTTACAGTGGAGGGGAACATGGGGGAGTTGAGGAGGGGAGTGTGAACCTTACTCTTATTAGAATTGGCTCAAGGGGGGAAGAATATACATAATCAATTGGGTATAGAAATCAATCTTACCTTACAGAAAATTAGGAGAAGAAAGGGTTAAGAGAAGAGGAAATGGGGCTGACAACAAAGAGAACAAATTGGGGGATGTGGTGTTCAGAATCTAAAAGGGAAAACAGGCCGAAGAACAATACAAAGTAATCATAATGGTGAAAAGATTTTTATGTCTCTCTAATAAAGGCCTCATTTCACAAATACATAGATAAATGACTCAGATGCATAAGAATACAAGTAATTTCCCAATTGATAAATGGTCAAAGGATATGAACAGGCAGTTCTCAAAGTAATTAAAGCTCTCTCCAGTTTGGAGAAAAGTTCTAAATCATTATTAATTGGGAGAAATGGAAATAAAAACAACTCTAAGGTATCAGCCCATACCTATCAGATTAGCTATTAAGACAGAAAAGGAAAATTGAGACACTAATACACTGCTGGGGAAGTTGTGAATTGACTCAGGCATTCTGGAGATTGATTCAGACCTACACCATTACTTGATTTGTGTCCCAAAGAAATAGAAAACAAAAATAAGGATCTATATATACAAAAAATATTTAAAGCAACTTTTTGGGGGGACAAAGAATTGGAAAGTAGGGGATATTTATCATTGGGGAATAGCTGAGTAAATTATAGCATATGATTGTAATTGAACACTATTGTGCTTTAAGAAATGACTAGCAGGAAGAGCTCTGAAAAATCTGGGAAGGCTTACATGAACTGAAGCAGAGTGAAATAAGCAGAACTAGGAGAGCATTGCACAATGCATAACTGTTAATAACTTAGCTATTCTCAGCAATACACTGGATTAAAAACAATCCCAAAGGGCTCATGATAAAAAAAAATCATCTACTTCAAGAGAAAGAACTGATGAAATCTGAATCCAAATCAAAGCAAACTTTTTTCATTTTCTTTCTTAATTGTTTTTGTCCAAGCTTCCTTCCACAAAAGAATTAATACATAAAAATGCCTACATCAGTGCACATGTAAAATCTCTATCAGGTTGTTTACCATCTCAGCAGGGCAGGGGGAGAGAGAAAGAGATTTTGAGAACTCATTTTACATGTAATTTGAAAAATAAAATAAAATTGAGTTAAAAAACTAAAAATTTTTAAATAAAAATAGAAAAGAAGTAAAAAGGTGATTTTTTAAAACTCAAGTTCCAGTTCTCAAAAAGTATTCTACTACTGAGACGTTGGCAGCAGTTGGAGTTGTACATCAGAGAAGGGTATCAGATTACTGTTCTCCTATGATACCATGTAGCAGTCAGTGCTACCCAGAGCAAATCACAGGACAGCAGTGAAAGCTCTAGATGATAGCCTCAGATATACAGGTTAAGTAAGGACAATAGAGCTAGCAAAGGCCAGATTTTACTAAAGCAAGACAACTGTAGCTGTCACAAAGAATTGTGAGATTTTATGCCCAGTATTTGATAAGAAAAGTACTATTTGTGCAACACACATGAAAAATAAGTACCATTTGAAACTTGTCTGCATAGAATTTTTTATACTAAAAGGATTTGGTAAAAACATGTCATATTTTAGTTGCCAGATATGCATACACATATCCAACCTGAAATAAGAAAGATTTCACATTGTTACAAGTTTTGTGTTTATAACAGCTCTTTTTATGGTGGCAAAGAATTCAAAACTGAAGAAATGGTCGATCATTTGGAGAATGGCTGAACAAATTGTGGTATATGATGGTGATGGAACAGTTATGTGCTGTAAGAAATGATGAACAGGATGATTTCAGAAAACTGGAACAACCTACATGAACTGATACAGAGAGAAATATGAAGAACCAGTAGAACATTGTAAAAAGTAATTGCAAACTGTTGAATAATGGACTATGATAGATTTTAGCTACTCTAGCAATACAATGATCCAGGACAATTCTTAGAGACTTATAACAAAGAGTGCTATCCACCTCCAGAGAAAGAATTGTTGGAGCTGGAATACAGATCAAAGCATACTATTTTTCACTTCAGTTTATTTATTTTTTTTGGGGGGGGGGTGTTTTGTAATAATATTATCTCTTTTTCCATTTGAATAAGTTTATTTAGTCAATTAAGAACATTATTCCTTGGTTACATAATCACATTATTTCCCTCCTTCCCCTCCACCCACTCTTCCCTCAGCCAACAAGCAATTTCATTGGATATTACATATGTCCTTGATCAGAACCCATTTCCATGTTGTTGTTTACATTAGGATGTGCATTTAGAGTCTACATCCCCAACAATATGCCTTCAACCCATGTATTCAAGCAGTTGTTTTTCTTTGGTGTTTTTACTCCCACAGTGTTTCCTCTGGATGTGGATAGTGGTTTTTCTCTTAGGTTCCTCCTGGTTGTTCAAGATCGCTGCATTGCCACTAATGGAGAAGTCCATTACATTCGACTGTACCACAGTGTATCAGTCTCTGTGTACAATGTTCTTCTGGTTCTGTTCCTTTTGCTCTGCATCAATTCCTGGAGGTTGTTCCAGTTCCCATGGAATTCCTCCACTTTATTATTTCTTTGAGCACAATAGTATTCCATCACTAACATATACCACAATTTATTCAGCCATTCCACAATTGAAGGGCATCCCCTCTTTTTCCAATTATTTTCCACCACAAAGAACACAGCTATGACTATTTTTGTACATGTCTTTTTCCTTATTATCTCTTTAGGGTACAAACCCAGCAGTGCTCTGGCTGGATCAAAGGGCAGACAGTCTTTTAGCACCCTTTGGGCATAGTTCCAAATTGCCCTCCAGAATGGATGGATCAATTCACAACGCCACCAGCAATGCATTGATGTCCCAACGTTGGCAAATGCCCTCCAATATTCATTACTTTTCTTTGCTGTCATGTTAGCCAATCTGTTAGGTGTGAGGTGATACCTCAGAGTTGTTTTGATTTGCATTTCTCTGATTATAAGAGATTTAGAGCACTTTTTCGTGTGCTTAATAATAGTTTTGATTTCTTTAACTGAAAATTGTCTATTCGTGTCCTTGCCGATTTTTCAATTGGAGAATTTAATTAATTAGCTCTTTATAAATTTGAGTAATTAGACCTTTGTCAGACGTTTTTGTAATGAAGATTGTTTCCCAATGTGTTGCTTCCCTTCTAATTTTGAATGCATTAGTTTTGTTTGTACAAAAACTTTTTGATTTGATGTAATCAAAATTATTGATTTTACATTTTGTGATTTTTTTCTAGCTCTTGCTTGGTTTTAAAGTCTTTCCTTTCCCAAAGATCTGACAAGTATACTATTCTGTGTTCGCCTAATTTGCTTATAGTTTCCTTCTTTATGTTCAAGTCATTCACCATTTCTGAGTTTATTTTGGTGTAGGGTGTGAGATGTTGATCCAAACCTAATCTTTCCCATACTGTCTTCCAATTTTCCTAGCAGTTTTTATCAAAAAGTGGGTTTTGGTCCCAAAAACTGGGATCTTTCGGTTTATCATAGACTGTCCTGCTGAAGTCATTTACTCCAGGTCTGTTCCACTGATCCTCCTTTCTGTCTCTTAGCCAGTACCAAATTGTTTTGAAAACTATTGCTTTATAGTATAGTTTGAGATTTGGGATGGCAAGTCCTCCTTCCTTTGCATTTTTTTTTTCATGATTTCCCTGGATATCCTTGATCTTTTGTTCTTCCAAATGAACTTTGTTATGTTTTTTTTTCTAATTCATTAAAAGAGTTTTTTGGTAGTTCAATGGGTATGGCACTAAATGAGTAAATTAATTTGGGTAGGATTGCTATTTTTATTATGTTAGCTTGTCCTACCCATGAGCAATCAATGCTTTTCCAGTTGTTTAGATCTAGTTTTAATTGTGTGGAGAGTGTTTTGTAGTTATGTTCATATAGTTCCTGTATTTGTCTTGGTAGATAGATTCCTAAGTATTTTATATTGTCTAGGATGATTTTAAATGGAATTTCTCTTTTTAATTCTTGCTGCTGAGATGGATTAGAGATATATAGAAATGCTTATAATTTATGTGGGTTTATTTTGTATCCTGCAACTTTGCTAAAGTTGTTAATTATTTCCACTAGCTTTTTGAATTGATTCTCTAGGATTCTTTAAGTAGACCATCATTATCATCTGCAAAGAGTGATAGCTTGGTCTCCTCACTGCCAATTTTAATACCTTCAATTTTTTTCCTTTTCTAATTGCTACTGCTAGTGTTTCTAGTACATTGGTTAAATAATAGAGGTGATAATGAGCATCCTTGTTTCACTCCTGATCTTATTGGGAAGGCTTCTAGTTTATCCCCATTGCAGATGTTTGCTGATGGTTTTAGATATATACTGTTTATTATTTTTAGGAAAGGCCCTTCTATTTCTATACTTTCTAGTGTTTTCAATAGGAATGGATGTTGTATTTTATCAAAGGCTTTTTCTGCATCTATTGAGATAATCATGTGATTTTTGTCAGTTTGCATGTTAATATGGTCAGTTATGCAGATAGTTTTCCTAATGTTGAACCATCCTTGCATTCCTGGTATGAATCCTACCTAGTCATAGTAAATAACCCTTGTGATGACTTGCTGGAGTCTTTTTGCTAGTATCCTATTTAAGATTTTTGCAACTATATTTATTAGGGAGATAGGTCTATAGTTTTCTTTCTCTGTTTTTGACCTGCTTGGCTTTGGAATCAATACCATGTTTGTGTCATAAAAGGAATTTGGTAGAACTCTTTCTTTGTTTATTATGTCAAATAGTTTGTATAGTACTGGGATTAGCTGTTCTTTGAACATTTGATAGAATTTACTTGTGAATCCATCAGGCCCTGGGGATTTTTTTTTAGGGAGTTCTTTGATGGCTCGTTCAATTTCTTTTTCTGATATGGGATTATTTAAGAATTCTATTTCTTCTTCTGTTAATCTAAGTAATTTATATTTTTGTAAATATTCATCCATATCACCTAGATTGCCATATTTGTTGACATATAATTGGGCATAGTAGTTTTTAATGATTTCCCTAATTTCCTCTTCATTTGAGGTGAGGTGAGATTTCCCTTTTCATTTTGTATACTGTCAATTTGGTTTTTTTCTTTCCTGTTTTTAATTAGACTGACTAGTACTTTGTCTATTTTATTTGTTTTTTCAAAGTACCAGCTTCTAGTCTTATTTATTAAATCAATAGTTCTTTGACTTTTAGTTTTATTAATTTCTCCTTTGATTTTTAGGATCTCTAATTTAGTTTTCATCTGAAGATTTTTAATTTGCATGCCCAATTCATTGACCTTTGCCTTTCTTAATTTGTTAATATATGAACTCAAGGATATAAATTTGCCCCTGAGTACTGCTTTGTCTGCATCCCATAGATTTTGAAAGGATGTCTCATCATTGTCATTTTCTTCAATGAAGTTATTAATTATTTCTACAATTTGTTCTTTAACCAGTTTTGGAGAATTGTATTCTTTAATTTCCAATTAATTTTTTATTTACCTCTCCATGTACCCTTACTAATTATTATTTTCATTGCATTGTGATCTGAGAAGGTTGCATTTATTATTTCTGCCCTTTTGAACTCATTTGCAAAGTTTTTATGCCCTAATACATGGTCAATTTTTGTGAATGTACCATGTGCTGCTGAAAAGAATGCCTTTTTGTCCCTATTTATTTTTCTCCACATGTCTACTAACTAATTTTTCTAAGTTTTCATTCACTTCTCTTACCTCTTTCTTATTTATTTTTTGGTTTGATTTATCTAGTTCAGATAGAGGAAGGTTCAGGTCTCCCACTAGTATAGTTTTTCTGTCTATTTCATCATTGAGCTACTCTAGTTTCTCCTTTAGAAATTTGGATGCTATGCCATTTGGTGCATACATGCTGAGTACAGATATTTCCTCATTGTCTATACTGCCTTTCATCAGGATTTCATCAGGATTCCCTATCTCTTTTAACTAGATTTATTTTTACTTTGGCTTTGTCAGACATCATGTCAGATATCATGATTGCGACTCCTGTCTTCTTTTTATCAGTTGATGCCCAGTAGATTTGGCTCCATCCTCTTACTTTCACCCTATGCATATCTATCTTCCTTATGTGTGGCATTTGATAGGGTTTTGTATTCTAATCCACTCTGTTATTCACTTGAGTTTTATGGGTGAATTTATTCCATTCACATTCAGAGTTATGATTACTAGGTGTGTATTTCCCAGAATTTTGATTTCTACTCTTGGTCCTGTCTTTTCTTCTTTCACTATTTCCTTCTACATCAATGTTTGTTTATAATCAGTCCCCCTAGTTCCCACCATTATTTTGCTTCCCTTTCTACCCCCCCCCTTTCTTATTCCCCCTTTATTTTCCCTGTAGTTTTTCTAAAATTGCCCCCCACCCTCTCCCTCCCTTGTACTGCTTCCCTCCCCACCAGTCCATTTCTTACCCTTCTACTCCCCTATAGGGCACAAATATATTCTTTATTCCAATGGATTGGATTGTTCTTCCCTCTTTAGGTCAGTTTAAAAGCACGTAAGAGTTGAGTATTTCCCATCTCCAACCTCTTAACCCTTCCAGTGTATTGATGTTCTCCCCCCTCCCACTATGAGCTTCTTTGAGACATATAAATTTACCCCCATTTGTTTCTTTTCCCATTTCTTTTAGTATTAACCTCTTTTTTTAGCTCTAGTTATATATATATATATATATGTATTTATATACACAAATATATATACACACACGTATATGTATTTATGCATGAATATATCTATATACCTATTTATGTCTTGTCCTTTCATCCTATATAGTTTGTCACTGTTCCCTCTAAGTGTTAATTCTTCTAGCTGCCCAGGTGAAAGCAACAGTTTTTGAGAGTTATCAATAACCTTTTTTCTTATAGGGATACATATCATTTTAACTTGAGTCTCTTAAAAAAACCTTTTTTTGTTGTTGTTTTGTTTTGCTTTTCTTTTCCCCCTCTTTATTAATTAACTTTTGATGATTCTCTTGAGTTCTGTGTTGGACATTATATTTTCTGTTCAGGTCTGGTCTTTTCTTTACAAATTATTGAAATTCTTCTATTGTGTTGAATGACCATACTTTCCCCTGTAAGAATATAGTCAGTTTTTCTGGGTAGTTGATTCTTGGTTGTAAACCTAGTTCCCTTGCTTTCCAGAATATCATATTCCATGCCTTTCAGTCCTTCACTGTTGATGCAGCCAGATCCTGCGTTATCCTCACTGTGGTTCCGTGGTATCTGAATGAATTCTTTGCAGTCTATAATATCTTTTCTTTGGTCTGATAGTTTTTGAATTTGGTTATAACATTCCTGGGTGTTGTCAATTGGGGATTAAATACAGGAGGTGATCTGTGGATTCTTTCAATCTCCACTTTTCCCTCTTGTTCTAGGATATCAGGGCAGTTTTCCTTAATAATTTCCTATAGTATTATGTCCAGGCTTTTTCCTTTGTCATGGTCTTCTGGTAGACCAATGATTCTTAAATTGTCTCTTCTCGAATGATTTTCTAACTCATCTGTTTTGTGAATGAGATTCTTTATATTTTCCTCAATTTTTTCATTCTTTTCATTTTTTTTATAGTGTCCTGCTTGCCTTGTGAGGTCACTTAACCAGAATACAACAACTGGAATTTTTAAAATCTGGATTTCATCCCTGGCTTTTTGGCCATCCTTTTCCTTCTGGTCTGATTTTCTTTGAAGGTTATCATTCATCCTGTTTACCTCGTCTTTCATCTCCTTTGTCTCATCTTTCATCTTCTTTGCCTCATCTTTCATCTCCTTTGCCTCATCTTTCATCTCCTTTGCCTCATCTTTCATCTCCTTTGCCTCATTTTCCAGTTGGTTGATTTTGGCTTTCAAGACACTATTTTCTTGTTTTAGTTCAAGTGCCTCTGTTTCCAGATGACTTATCTTAATGTTTAAGTTCTTTTCCCAATTGTCTTCAGCCTCTCTTAGTTGTGTTTTGAGTTCTTCCACAGCCTATATCCATTTCACTGGGATTTCTGATCTCTCCCCCTCCGTTCCATTTGCTGAATAGAAGCTGTCTATTGTAATTTCTTTCTTCTTTTTCTGCTGTTTGCTCATATTCACCCCTTCTTTACTCTCTGTATTTGTCTGTGCTCTTGTCCTCTCATTTTTTTGGTTTTGGGGGCTTCTGTCAGTTTCCCCTCTTGGAGCTTTAACAGAAGACCTCTCGGTGTAGTCTCTGATGGATGGTTGTTGGGGATTTGAGCTTCCCTGTCCTCTGGAGTCTTTTGATTGGATTAAAATCCAGCAGTCAATGAGGAAGGGTGTGGAGCCTGGGCTTCCCTGAGTTCTGGAGACTTTTGATGGGATTAAGTTCAGTTTAGTTGGGCTGGGTGTGCTCTGAGTCCAAAACTTCCTGGAAGGCTGGAGCAAATATGGAGGATATCCATAGCTCTGGCCAGGCTGCCAGGTCTATGCTCCCTCTCTAGCTCCTTCCCCGCCATCTTTGTTGGACTCTCTGAACTTGGCACAGCCCTGCCTGCAAGGTACACCCTCCAGACCAGCACCTTTGCCCCCAGAAATTCCTGCTGCCACTAGAGTCTCAGCACTCTAGGTGGGAGGGGCGATGGGTCCTGGGACCTTCCTTCTGTCTTCTCCTTAAACCCAAGCGTTCTCATATTCTGGCTTTTCAGAGGGCGTACCTTTTGAACTAAGTCTAGCAGGAGGGTTCCTTGGCTCTGTCTTGTTGTTAAATTTGATTTTCAGTCCCCTAGGAGCATTCAGTTTGTGATCGGTAAGGAAGGGTATTCAGAGGTCTGAACTGCTCCTTCTAGGCCGCCATCTTGAGTCCACCTCCTTTAGATGGGCTGTAATAATATTCTCTTAGAAAAATAAATAATATTGGAATGTTTTGCATGATAATACATTTATAACCCAGAGCGAATGCTTGCAAGCTCCAGGAGAAGGGAGAGAGATGATTGGGATCATATAATTTCAGAAAATTTATGTAGAAATTTGTTATTACATGTAATTGGTAAAATAAAATGTCTTAATAATTTTAAAAACTGGTTTAAAAAAAGTATTACAGAAGAAATATTTTTCATTATTTGGCTTTCCTGTTGGTATCTATTTTGACCAAGACAGAAATTTAAAGAACTGTTATCTTTGGCAGTTAATAAAAAATATAGAATTATATTTTACTACTACAAGGAGATAACATGACTATCAGGTATGTACAGTGAGGGATGAGTGTGAAGAGTTAATGATGACTACCTAGGTTGTGTCCTAAGTGACTGGGAGGATGAAAGTAAGTACTTGAAAGTAAGAGAGAAATTGGGAAGAAAGTGTTTGGGAAGAAAGAAAATGAATTTGGTTTTGGATATACTGAGTTTAAGATATTTATGGAGCCAACCAACTTGAGATGCCAATAGATAGGTAAAGATGTGAAAGTGGAGGTCAAGAGAGGTTAGGACTCATTAAATAGATTTGACAATCATTTACATAGAAATGATTACTGAATCCACTTGAGATAATCAAGCATAAAAGTAGAGAGGAAGAAGAAAAGAGGTTCCAGCATAAAAATTGAAGAACATTTATAATTACCAGAGATAAAATAGTGAAGATCCAGCAAAGGAGTCTGAGGAATATTCAGACATGGAAGAAAACCAGGAGAAAACATTGTTATTAAAACTTAGAAATAAGATAATATCAAGGAGAAGAAGGTGATTGACAGTATCAAAGGCTGCAGAGAGGTTAAAAATGAGGCCTGAGAAAAGGCCATTAGATATGGCAATTAAGAAATCAATGCTAACTTTTAAGAAAGAAATTTCAACTGAATGATGAGATCAGAAGAAGCCAGACCACAAGTATTTTACACCATACTTAAGAAGGGCCATGAACTTTGTCAACCTATTAATTGATATGTGCTCTGGAATCTCAAAGGATGAAAAAGATCTAGCTATTTCTGTTTTGCATGCTAATATAAGTATAACCCAGACTGAATTGCTTGCCAGCTCTGGGGGGAAGGGAGGTAGAGGAGAAAGGAGAGAGATAATTTGGATCATATAACTTTAGAAAACTTATGTAGAAATTTGTTATTAAAAATATGATAAAGAAAAAACCAATATATTACATTTTTGAGAGAAAAAGTTGAAGAAATCTTACTAATTTGCAATGACCTCAGATCAGAAAGATTCTGACAGAAATTAAGTTACAATGTTCAATCAAGTACTATAACCAATTAACACAGTTCTGCTAAAAATCTTGAAGTTCAAGGAATCCAAAAAATTAGTGGAGATGAAAACCTAATCCTTTTTAGATTATTGAGATAAAGGTAATTTATATAGAATAATAACTGCAAATGGTATAAGTTTTATAAAACAATTCATGAAAATAATATATTGTCCACAAGCATGTTAGTTGGATACATAAGAAACAAGAAAAGGGCCTTTGAGGGGAAGAGACTTTCAACTTTTGCATGTGGTTGCTTCAATCTCATCATCCCCTATTGGTTCTGTTCTTTGCTCTTTATCCCTTTCCCCCAGTAATAGTCTAGAGTTGTGTTTCTTTTGCTATTTTCTTATTTTCCCAACCTTTTTTTTTTAATTTTGAAAGCAGCTTGCTACTTCTGTCTCCTCTGCTGGCTTGCAGAGTTAGGCACTGTGAGCTTATTTTGCCCTGGGGCTGTCTTCACTACAGTCCTGGAGGCTTGAAAGGTCCCAGGGACACTATGGGCTTCCAGACCTCATGAGCTGCTTCCAGGGCCTGGGACTTCAAGGGATAGTCTGAGGTGTTCTTGTTTGTGTAGCCTGCATCCAGGAATCCTGAAGTTGGCCTATGTCCAGTAGTGGAACCTGGCACAATAGATGAGGGGGGTGTGGTTGGCCAGCACACCTCTATGTGCAGTTTTGCTTCTGGTTCCCCTTTATCCCATGAAAATCAACTCTCTCTACCTACCCCTCAAGTTGTGTTCAGCAGGAGAGTCCCCTCACTCCATTCTGCTTTAATTCCTGTCATTTTGTGCATCAATTTGGAAAGATAGTCAGAACGGATTTGACTTTCACTGCCACTAAGCCGCCATCTTGGCTCCTCTCTTCCTCCTCTCCCCTCTGCCCACCCCCTAATCACCTTACAAAATAAACTTAATAGCGATATTGCTGTGTCAAAAGGCAGACACAGTTTTATAACTCTTTCCATATAATTCTAGACTGTCTCCAAAATGGTTGGATCAGTTTGCAGTTTCACCAACAGAGTATTACTGTTCCTATTTGTCCACACCCCCTCCAATATTTGTCATTTTGCCCTTTAATCATTTTAGTGAATCTAAATATTTGAACCATTTATCAATTGGGGAATAGCACATATTTGCAAATCTGGCAAAGTTCTCTATATATTTTAGATATGAGACCTTTACCCAACAAATAGTCTATAAAATTTTTCCCCATTTACTGCTTTCCTTCTAATCTTGACTACATTCGTTTTATTTGTATAAATTTTTTTTAAATTTACAGTTATGTAAAATTATCCATTTTATATCTCACAATGCTTTCCATCTCTTCTTTATTCATAATTTCATCTCCTATACATAAATTTGATAGATAATATTGAGATAAGCATTTATTACTTGGTAAAAAATGTCCAGAAATCTGGAAAAGAGTTTGGCAGAAGCTAAATATAAATCAATATCTTATATTATTTAACAAGTAAGATCAAAATGGATATATGACATAGACATAAAGAGAGTTCCACTCTTTGGGTAAAAAATAAACAAATGGGAAATGGAATATGGGGAGGATAAACAGAATTATGAAGGGTTTCAAGACCATGCCACATGAAAAATAATTAAAGGAACTAGGGATATTTAGCTTGGAGAAAAAAAAGACTTAGGTGTGACAAATATTAAAAGGGTTTCCATATAAAATGGAGTAGACTTAGGAGCAGCTAGTTGACTCAATGGATAGAGAGCCAGGCCTGGAGCTCAGAGGTCCCAGGTTCAAACCTGGCCTCAGACACTGGGTAAGTCACTTAACCTCAACTACCTATACCCTACCACTCTTTTGCCCTAGACAGAACCAATAGACAGAAGGTAGGGGTTTTTTTTTTAAAAGAAGTGGAGGGAGTAGGTTTGTTTTGCCTGTGTAAGAGAAAAACTAAGAGCAATGGATACAACTACAGACTTGAATTTAGAATGGAAAGAAAATTCTATAACCAGAGTTCTCTAAAGGGAAACAGGTTGCCTTGAAAAACCCTCGGGGTCTTCTCAGTAGAGTCTTTGTTTTGATTTGGCTTTTTTGAGACTGAGTCTTCCTCTATTATACAGACTGGAAATATGATAGCTCCCCCAATATGATAGCTCCCCCGCTTCAGTTTGTCTCCTTGTCCTTTCTTACATTGTTTCCAGGGGTCACAATGTTGGTTCTAGATTTAGTGCATACCTCTGACTGGCATAGCAAGAAGTAGTTCAGAATTCCACAGCTCAAGCAATACACCAATTCTAGCTCCTCTGGAAACAAAGATCACAAAAGGAGTAACCACAGCTCAAAGGGTTTCCAAGCAAAGGGTGAATGACCACTTTTTAAAAAGTGTTACAAATGGGATTTATATAAATGTTGAACTAGATGGTCTTGAGGTTCCTATCCAACTTTATATTCTTTTAATACTTTTTAGCTGTCTATTTTCTGATAATAAACTTAAAATCTGAGACAGCATGGTATTGTGGATAGAAAGCTTGCTTCAAAGCAAGAAAAACATGGTGTTTAAGCCCCACCTTCCATACATTCTGTCTGTGTGGCCTAAGGCAAGTGACACCTCACAGGTAAACAACTATACATTTCAGAGGGGATGCTTACTTATTTTGGTAGAGGGAGCTTCCCGATTTAGAGTTTATTAGATAAATGAAATCATAGGTCTTATTCAGATAAACAGATAACTTAATAAAGTAATTAACAGCATGGATTCATCTTTTTTTTTTTAATTTTGCTCTTTAGAATTATCTACTTAATTCTTTAATGTTAAATGTTAAACTTGCTTTTAAGAAAGGATTTTTTTTTAAGTTTTTAGCTCCTAAAATTTTAGTTTCTAAAACTACAGCCCAAAACATTAACCTTAGTGAAAATATTAGGGACATTCAAAAGATTAAAAAAAATAGTCTTGAAAGAGGAATATTACATAAATCTCCAGTGAAAAACTTCACAAAATTTTTCACTTAGAATTATTTGCTCAGAAAGATATTTTGTTCTTTTCACAAAATGACATCTGGTGCATGCTTAGTTTTTTGTAATGACAAGTGTTATCACATCATAAGTTGCAACAATGTCAGTCACTAATGTAATGAAACTATACATAAAACACTCAATGTTGGTAAAGTAGCTGATAAGCCTTTTCTGACTGGAAATAAGAAGTTGTAAGTTTCATATTGACAACAGTTATACTAGTATGTAACTTTCCTTTCTGCCCTTCCATAATTCTGCGCCAATGAAGCAAAATAAATAGGAGCCTTTCAAAAAGAGGGAGCTGAAATCTAGGAGGAATACTGTTAGGCAGCAAGGTCTGAGGAAAAACAGAATGATTCTTTGAACAGAATGAGCCACTCCAAGACTATCACTGAGGAAGCAGATACCTAAGGAAGCCAGAGAGACTTTTAGTTACCACCTAAAAAGTCTCAGAGCCATCCTAAGAGGGGACTAACTCCAAAATAAAGACTTAGGATAAGTAGAAGTAAGCACTTAAACTTGATGAAAACAAAATCAGAGCACATGTTGATTAATGACCACTAGGGACAAAAGAATCAGCATGGTGTAATAGAGGAAGATCTGGCTTTAAAGCCATAAAGACCTGGGCTCCAGGTCCACCTCTGACACTGGTTTTGTGTCCCTGGGCAAGTAACTTAACCTCTTAATTTTTCAGGCAATTCTCTAAGACTTTAATCTTTTTTATCTTTAATGTTAAATGCTCAGCTAGGTCTTAAAAGCAGTGGGTTTTTTAAAACAGATTACTGAATGGAAAAATAAACTATTCTCTTCCTCATTCAACCTATAGCCATATGAAACCTGGCTATTTGGATCATTAGACTATAATTAAGGCATCACTACTTAGAGGCAAAGTGAGTAAGAGGAACTAAACAGGGCCTTCCATGTTCTACATGCAAACTTAACCTATTCTTTTCAATGATTTCCTACAACCTGATTAAAAATTAAACTTTTCTGCCTGGTATTCAAGGTCCTTCTCAGCCACATATCAAACTAATCTTACCCACATATGTAAACCTTAAAATTTCTTAGACTTATAAATGTTGGGAATTTCACCATTGGGAAATTTCATACTTGAAAAATTTCCTATTGAGAGTGGGAACTCTATTGGAATGTGAACCCCATTGGCATGGGAGGTTCCTCCTCCTCCTCCCTTCTTAAGATTACTTTAGGACAGAAACCTTTTGCTGAACAATGGAAAGGGCTTTGACCTATGCTTAAGCATAGAACAGGAATTTCTTTGAGTCATGATTGATTTTAGAATTGATACAATGGAGATACTTGGAATGACAGAACCAGGTCTTGGAAATTGCAATCTCCACCCTACTCAATCCTAACAGGATTTAGGAAGGGCTGCAGCATAGATCAAAATTTAATTATTCCAATCTCTACCCTACTCAGGGTAACAGGATTTAGGAAGGGCTGTAGCAAAAGATCAAGATTTAATTATTTGAGAATATGACCTTCAACAGACATGTGCAAAGCCACAAACCTCTGGGCGGTCCTGGGTTAAGCTAGAGCCACCATTGGCACAGGGAAAATGATGGACAGTGATTGGTAGATGTGAGAACTGAGGGGAGGGAACTTGGATGGTTTCCTTAAAGATAGAGGGGTTTGAGGACGGAGGGTGTTGGTTGGAGAGTTTTTTGGCTCTGAGAGGTTGTGCTGCTCTGAAGGAAGCTGGAGGTGGAGGCCACTGAGACTGTTTCTCCATTTTGGTCACGTGAGTAATAGGGACTGATCTCCTTTCTTTGCCTCAGCTATCTAAGGGCTTGGGCCTTTTGGCCCAGCCTAAACAGAAGGGGTATTTAAGCCCTATTCCCTTCTTTCCCCTTTCTCTCTCCCTCTCTCTATATATCTCTAATTCCTTTCTTCCCCCTGTTCGTAATTAAACTCTATAAAAGGTTGATGGCTGACTTGAGTTTTCATTTAGGAATTACATAGCTGAATTCCTTGGCGACCTTACATTAATATATATCAGTCTTTTAAAGTGATTTCCTTGTCACACATACTGCAGGCAAGTTCTACATAAGCCCTGGGCTTTCATGCCTCTGTCTTTGGTTCCCAAGGTTCCCTTTACTTGAAATGCCAGTCTCTGCCTACTGAATCAGTCTTTTAAGTCTAATTCAGACGTCACTTCCTAAGTAAAGCTTTCTCTATTCCCCTCAGTTGGTGATAATAATAACTCACATTATGTAGTATTTATAGATATACAAACAAAGTGCTTTCCTCACAACCCCATTGAGAGTTAGCAGATTGTCTACCTTTACCTAAGTTATAAATGAAGAAGGCTTAGAGAGGTTAAGTTAGCAAATATCTGGAAATCAACACTGATCCATGACCATGGTGCCTTTTACAATGCTACACTGATCTTTCTGTTTTGGAACTCAAATAGCAATTAATGCTTAGACTGTTCTTACATACTTATTACATATTATTCTTCAGAATGGAAGCTCCTTTAAGAGTAAGAATTTTTTTCTTTTTTTTTTGCCTTTAAATTCTCAGTTCCCATCACAGTGGTTTTACACATAGGAGGCACTAAATAAAGCTTGCTGAATTAAAATTTTCAAATGTGTCCTATATCCCCACTAGCCATTAAAGTATTAAGAGTAGGCCTTATCCAAAATGTTCTTATCTTCCAAAATCTAGAATGGTGTTTTATACACTTTAAAGGCTTCTTGTGTTTGTTAGGCTGAAGTAAAAAATATGACCATAAAGATGACTAAACTATCAGATATGAAAGGAAAATACAGATACCTGAGTCAACTGAAAAGGAAGATGAGCATATCTCTTGGCAATTTAATAACAAAAAATTAAGTTAAATTAACTTTTTAAAAGTGACTGAATATTTAAGGGGAAACCTCTCACATATCTGGAAAAAAGGGAGGGAGGCTTCATAGAACAAAAAAAGGAACACAAAAATGTATTAGGCCACAACATAGGATGCTAAAGCTTTTACTAAAAAACAGAATGGTTATAGAATGTTAGAGAAGAGACCTGGAGATCATCTAAACCAATTTTCTCATTTTACAGATGAAGAAACTGAAGTTCCAGAGTTGAAATGATATCTACAAGATCATCCAGCTAATATAGGACAGAACTAAGACTAGAATCCAGGTCTTTTGACTTCCATTCCATGATCTTTCCACTATCCCAAAAGTCTAGTGTAGCAGGAAATAAAGGTTAAGAGAAATCATCTGAATATTTTAAACTATTTTTGCCTTATAAGTTCTTTACCATCTGACCAAAAAGCATAATTGGATGTGACCAAAAAAAAAATGGAGGGAAGGGGAATAATCTGATACACTGGTTTACAACCAGAATTCCAGGCTTCTCTAGTTGCCTGGAGCACAATAATATGATTTTCCAGCACATTAGGGAAGCGAAAGTAGAACCAGAAAGTCTATGTACTGGCTGGATTTTGTTAATGTCACTTAAAATGGAGGAAAAAATCCTAGCAAGATACCAAATAGAGTGCAGCAGATGGTAAACAAATATTATGAAGCAATCTTCACAAAATCTGCAGTGTGTCACAAATATACAAAATGGTAGAGTTTAGGAAAAGAGAATCATAACAGGCCATATGTTGTCGGTGATTTTAGTTGGAGCAACATGCAATCCAAAAAAGAAACAAAAAGAACATAAAGGCCCAATAGTAGAAGAAATGCAGCCTCAGGTAAAGGGGTGGTAAAAATGGCAAACATAATGCTAACATATAAATAGCCGCAGAAGCTATGGAGCTACCAACAAAACATACACCTATTTAAGTAGTAGTGAATCACATGAAGTTCATATAAAAGCAACCTAAATACTGAAATAAATAGAAAATTAAGGTCACAAACCTTCAACACCAGCTGAGGATCAATTAGAAACTAGAAAAGACATTTTCCAAGGTGAAAGGGAAGTCAGGGAAGCAAATGATTAGAACCTAGAAAAGTTATTGTGCTGCTATTCTATCTCCAGTGTTGGCTATCATCATGAGATCATGACAGGAGCCTCCAATCTCTATTATCAAATCTTATTATATTGGACAAGTCATAAAAACCTGAGGAACCCCTATTTTTGTCATTTACATAATCAAAGATTGGAAGGGAAGCTACAAGATCTCGACAAAGAAGATTCGGAGTAAATTCATCTGTAAATTAATACAGCTTATATAACAAGATTCTCCTCCTATAGTACTGAAGCCCATTTGGCCTTTCCTTATTATCATCACCAAAAATAGCAAATCACTATTAATATAGTCCTCTGTGTGTGTGTGCACATACTTTCTGCAAATGCCAATACAAGAATTAGTCCCAGCACTGTGAAAGCAAGTTTCAGAACAGTGAAAAGCCCATAGTTGGAGAAGTAGAACTGAATCTAAGGATTTGGCATCAAATCCAGTTCCCTTTCCACAATACCATGATTCCTTTCAGAGAGTTAATACCTGACCTAGGGCATTTCTAAATTCTAGAATTCCCTATAACAAATCCAGAAGAACATGTTTGATTAGCCCTTTAAAGTCTTACTTTTACAGGAATTAGCAACAACTATTTCAGAAACCTTTTCCTAATACTAACACCACAATCATTTCAGTAAAACTGAATTTCTGACAATTCAGAGGTTATAAGTGAATCTTAGTGAAGACAAAATAATTATTTTTCTATGAATTTTCAGGGTCAAATTTACAAATAAGGGGAATCTAGTCAGACTAAGATTAGTAGGTTGTTGTTTTTTTTTCCAAATCAAGGATCCAAGCAATTAAGAATAATTTCAACATCTCACAGCCACAATTGTGGCACAGTACATAGAGAGCCAGCCTCAAAGCCCAGATTCAAGTCTTATCTCTGACACCTGCTGCTCATGTGACCTTGAGCAAGGCTTTCACTTTCTCTACTCTCCAGGTTAACTCTGAGATTCTAAGTTGCTAATTTTCATTAGTAAAAGGAGTGAAGGGGTCCCAATATTATTGAAATCATAGTTTCCGTCTCTCTAGCTTTCAAATTCTGCATCCCACGATGAATTCTTATATAGGCATAATACACTGTCATATTTCTTAAGATAAGTTACTGATTTTCATTGGTGAGGGGAAGTTATGGTAGGCAAAGTCCACTCTCCACTTAGAAAACTGTCTTGGGCACTGAAAGACTGAGTGACTTGCCTGGGTCATACAGCCAAGATATATCAGGTAGAACCTGAACTCAAGTCTTCCTAGATACAAGCACCCTATCCACTGCATCATATTGTCTTTCATTATATAATATGGAAGATCCTGAATTGTAGTTTGTAGTCTATATTATTAATATCCATTTGTTTTGTAATAATCATAATAGCTAGTATTTATATAACACCTTAAGATTTACAAAGTGGGAACAGCTGGGTGGCAGAGTGGATAGCGTACCAGGCCTGGAATCAGGACAAACTAGGTTCAAATCTAGTCTCAGATTCTTCCTAGCTATGTGACCCTGGGCAAGTTGCTTAACCTAAATTGTCTAGCCATTGCTATTCTTGTCTTAGAATTGATACTAAGACAAAAAATAAGGTGTTTTTTTTTTAAAAAGAATTTACAAAGTGCTTTATATATGGATTACCTCATTTGATCCTCACAACAACCCTGGATGATATTATCCTTTTTATAGATGAGAAAACTGAGGCAGAAAGAGGTTAAGTGGGTTACTCAGGGTCACAGCTAGTGAGTGGCTAAGGAGGGATTTTAATTCAGTTCTTCCTGACTCCAACTCTACCACAATCTACTATGACACCTAACTAATATAAAGTAACATATGTTACCTGCCTCTAATATATAGAGTTACTAAAATTGTCATACTAAATTTCTTTTAATTTTATTTTAAAATGCAGACTTTTATTGTATCTCATTGATTTTTCTAATGCATTATTCTCAGTAAAATATTTTTCTAGTATGCTTTATGAACTTACAATGCTTAGAAAAAATTTAATATGTTTAAAGTGACCAAATATTGCCAAAACACAAATGAGTATCTAAGATGGGTTTAAAACAAATACCAACACCAGAATCCTTCAGAGGTTTGCAAAATAGCAAAGGATTTCAATCACTGAGAAATGAGTACAGAATGGTAACAGTTTAAGAAGAGGACAAATCAGTGATTTCTAAAAGTTTAAGATATCTCTGGCGTTGCCAAATATTTCAGGAGTTCTGAGAGTCCAGAAATTCCATATTACAAACTCAGTTCTCATTTTACAGACACTTCTGACCTGGAGAAAAGCAGGCCAGCACCAGGCAATAGATCCTCACAAGAAACTCATTAGTGCAGACAGCAGTTTTTAGTAGTAGTAGTAGTAATTATTATCACCCCCCTCACATGAATACTCATTAATCTACTAATGAAACTGGAAAAATCACAAAGGTTCTCTGTGACTATTTAAATAAATTTGTACTACAAATGTAGACAGCAATATGCAAGCACTTTACACACATAATATTAAGTGATTATGATATTTAGTTGGGTGCACAATCACTATTCTTCCCTAGGAAAACCAGAAGGCTGAATAGGAAAACAGGACTACAGGCAAAAAAGATAAACCCAATGATAACAGGGCTAGACAATTTTGATCTTTATCCTCTTAGAAAAAGCATCCAAAAGATAAAAGCTAAACATTCACTACTAAGTTCCCCTTACCCTTTCAAGGACATGGGAACCAAAATAACAATAGCTAAAGAAATTAAAGAAATTGGTATTTTGACAGAAAACTTTGCCAATTAGTCAATTATTAATTTTTATACAAACTGTGGGGAGCAATGACACTTCTTAAAACAGAAGAGGATCCAAAAAATACCATAAATTATTCTAGTTAAGGGGCTTAGATGAGAATATGGATATCTGTACCTTCTGGAAATTTCACAATATATCACACCAAATAGTAAGTCTACCCTGTTAGGCAATAAGCAATTATTAAGGATTTACTATGTGCCAGATACTGTAGGCATTATTAAAAACTATTTAGAAGAATTTCAAATTACTCAGGTTTCTTGTTCTGTTCCTTTGTATTAAAATATACCCCAAAATATCTCTATTCCATTCAACACAACTCAATATGCTATAAGTGGAATGTAACATGGAAGATAATTTAGTTTAACATTCTCATTTTGTAAATGAATAAACTGAGGCCCAAAGGAGAAAAATAATTTATTTTATCCTAGGATCCTATATTATTTGCTACATAATTTATTGGCTAAGTTAGCACTAGAACTCAGTTCTCCTGATGTCTGATCCAAAACATTCAGCAAATAATATTTAGACTCATTGAATTTTAGAGTTGAAAGGAGTTTGGTTCAACTGCTCATTTTCAAAGTGAGGAAACAAAGAAGCACCATAGATATTAAATAACTTTCCTGCATCACACAGTGAGTTAGTGATAGAACTACAGTCCTCTTTTGAGATGGGCTCTAGATAGAATGAAGTTGAGTAAATTGCTTTTTGAGTCTCTACCTGGTTCCCATGTTCCAAACAAATGATTATTTAATTAATATGAAAAAGTTTTTCCTAGTTTCTAAGCCAAACATAATAAATAATAATAAAGTTAACATTAATTTAGTGCTTACTATGTGCCAGGCACTTTTTACAATTACTATCTTATTTGATCCTCCTAACAACCCTAGGAAGTAGGTGCTCATTTTAAAAATTTAAAAAAAAAAATCCTCATTTTACAGATGAGGAGGCTGAGGCTATCAGAAGTTAAGTGATTTGCCCAGGAGCTAACAAGTATTTGAGGGACTTAGAATTTCCTTTGGAATTTTACCAGAGTGCAGGCCCAGAACCAAAACTAATTACCAAAATAGTCAAAAAGAAACTATAATTTTTTTTCCCTTTATATCTCTAGTTTCAACCCTTTGAGTGAGGTTACATATTTGCTTCTAATAAGCACAAGGTAGATAAATCAACCCTACAGGCAACTTTTGAGTATTTTCACTAATGAAGATGAGCTGGTATCATCCAAATGGCAATAACTTAAAATAAGGGAGCCAATGTGATATAGCATAAAAGTTCTGTACTTTTTTTATGTCATGAATATTTTTTATAATCTAGTGAAATCTTTAAATTCCTTCTCAGAATGATGTTTCAAAATGCATTGGATTACAATGTAAATTAATTATACTGAAATACAGTTATCAAACTGTTAGAACAGGAAAAAGTTCATTCACAGACCCTAGGTTAAGAATTCACGAGCCTCAAAAGATCACTAGATTATGAATAAGGAGTCTGTATAGTCTAAATTTTGCTACTACAAATGTAACCTTCAAGAAGACATTTTAACCTCTCTGAGCCTCAGTTTCCTTATATATTAAATGAAAAGAGTTGAACTATGTTCGAACATTATGATTACAATTATGTTTGGCTTTGATTATTGTTTTGTTCTGCAAATCTATTTTGTATCTTTTTCTTAAAGTTTTCATTCCCCAAGCCTGGATGAAGTGACCCATAAGCATGGTATAAAGCAAAGAAAAGCCAGGAAAGAGCTAAAATTTTGTCACAGAAAACCTTAAAACATGTAATCTATAGTCTACTAATTAAACAATACTTATAACATTTGGTTTTGGCTTTGCCTAGTGTTGGGAGGAGGGAAGTAAATCCTTAACCTGGTAGGGAATAAATAGATATGCATCTATTTTCTTTCTTTGACCCTAAATGCAGTCTTAGAAAAAAAATTCAAAATTCTCTTTACACAAGTCTTTTACATGAAACAATCTATTAATAAATAACCATCTGAAGTTAATACAAATGAAAATCTGAAGAAACCTTTAGTTTTGTTGGACTTTCTTTTTAATTTAAAAATTTTTTAATTTTTTAACTTTTTAATTTTTTACTACAAAGGACAGCTCAATGAGTGATGAGGAAAATTCTATTCAGAAATAAAGTTGATATTTGATTTTTTTAAAATGACAAAAAAAACCCCTAAAGAAACAAGTAGGCCTTGAACATATGTTTATGAAATTTACTTTTTTCTAGGTCTGGATATCCAAATAGCCAATAGAAAGAATTAAGAAGTACTGAGTATAACCTTCATTTTTACTCTTGTAAGATATCTCTGAATATAGGATGCCAGTTTTTCAATGACAGTCACTTAAGATTCCCTGAACTTCTAAATTCAGATACTGTTCTGTCTAGAATCTGACACACTCTATTCTACATTTGCCCTCATATGTTCCTAATGAGCCTTTTTATTTCAATTCATACCTAAATTTGTCCTCTTATTAATAACCTGCTTGGTGTCCAAACTCTCTTCCTCTTGCTACCCAACCAGGAAAATTCCAGCGCCAAATCCAAAGATCCAATGTGTTTGCTGCCACCACCTAGTGGCCCTGAAGAAGCCAGCTGAAACACTGTTAGTCTATTCAATATTTGTTTAAAAGCTCCACTTTGTTGCAGTTTTTAAAAGCTACAATGGATTAAAATCTCTTAATCAATATTCATCAGCCTACAGGTAGTTTACACTTTTCATTTAGTTCCAGCAATATTATTCCAGTGAGAAGCAAGAGCAGATAAAGGTCACGTTGGTAATTAAAGCTATATTGTAGAAATATGCACACTCAAGATGTGATTAAATAAGAAAATATTACTCAGTTCAGTATCATCATTAAACTTGCATTAATTTATAAATATTTAAATGTACTATATGATGATCATAAATACTCTATATTTGTCAGTTTTAAAAGTAACATAAGCTATAAACCCTTTGAAGAATTACTGCAGAAAGAAATATACAAAAAAAGGAAGTATACAAGCTATACTCACATTCAAATGCTGTAGTGGTTGCATCAGGTAAAACCTGGCCTATCACATCCTAAACAAGGACAGAAAAAGGATACAATTAGACATTTTTTTAAATTGTCAACATGTGGCAGCGCCTCAATGAATAAGATATTTGTCTAAACTATGTTAACTCATAATCATGGCTTAACTCAATCTATTCTCACCCTAGTATTTAAATCACTAATTACCCTATGAAGAAAAAATTGTAAAAAAAAATCATCTCTTCTCTGATCTTAAAAAAAAAATGTCATTTTATTTATCTCTACCATTTGTCCTCTTCACTCCATTCACCCTACAACACTCCTTGTTATCATCTTTTGCTGGGGCAATTATAAACCAGACTCCAAACTGGTTTCCCCAAATCCAGTCTTTCCTTCCTCCAAAACACCACACTCTGAACTGCCAAATTAACATTCTAAAAGCACAGGTATGATGGATCATCTTATTCCTGGGCTCAGAAACTCTAATAGTTCCCCTTTGATTCTAGGATAAACCACAGAGATCTATTTGATATTTAAAAATCTTCAAAATCTGGCTCAAACCGATCTTTTGAGTCTGATTAGATAGTACTCACCCTGAAGCACTCTTCTAAATTCTAGCAAATTCCCCAACTTGCTGTCCTCCATAAGATATTCATTCCACCCACTGCTCCCTCACCCCCATATCTCATCTCCTGGCTCCATGCTTAGAATTCATAACCCTCATAACCTCTAGTTTTTGAAAATGCTTTAAAGATTAGATGAAGAACCACCTCTTTTAAGAGGCCTTCCCTGATTCCTTCAGAACAGTCAAAAATTGGGGTTTCAAGATGACAGTGATGGTGACAAATTATATACAGCTGGGCTTTGTGGTTTACAAAGTACTCTACATATATTATCTCATTTGAATTCCACTACAGTGAGGTATGCACATGTAAAGCAAATGTGGTGCATGTCAATATCTCCATTTTACATATGAGGATACTTAGGCTTAGTCTCTTAATCTCTATTAAGTAATTTGTCCAAGGTCATACAGCTAGTACAAAGCAGTGTTGCTGACAATATAAGCTCTGTCTCAATAAATTATAAAAAGAATGGAAAAGGCCATAAAATCTTGGAGCTTGCCCTAGGTGATGTCTATGATACTGTTTTATTTTACTTTGAGGCAAATGAAAAATACCACTATTTAAGTGTACCAAGTTTACCTTTTCTGCAGAGGAACTTTACAAACCATATTCTCATACTGCTGCTCAGGTATATCCATAAGGTAAGCACTCCAAGAATTCCTTACAGACAGCCTAAAGAAAATCTCAAGCTCATTTCCATTTCTGTCCCTCCTCTCTTCCCCCAAACTTTTTAATCACTGCAGAAGTGTTAAAGTCATCTCTGGCTAAGCCATGACTCTCACAAGCCAGCCAGATAAGTGAAGGCTATATTCATTGACTCTCAGTATAAGGAACTTAACAGTGACTGTCACTTTCTTCTAAAGAGCTAACACTTCAAAGTCTTCTGCAGCAGTGTCGATTTACATAATAAGATTTTCTCTATATCACTTAATTTTTTCTCAAAAATTAATCCATACAAAAAAAGAAAAGAAAACTCTTGAAGTGCCACAACATCTTAGACCTAACATAGCACTAGTCCTTAGGCCACAATCTGCTCTCAGGAGAAAGATTCAAACTCTCAAAAGCAGATCTGATGAGAAAAATCAAATCCTTTCACTTTATATGTAGGATAAAATGTATTGTCAGGCCATTGTAAGCTCTACCTAAGGACACTGAAGTATTCTGTAGTTTAGTGACCCCAAATCATTCAGTAATGAGATCTTAACTTCTAGGATACTACAATCAGTAGTGTGTCAACAAGGAATGAAAGTGACCTGTGATAAGCAATGGAATCTTATTACTTATATAATCATTCATCATTTGTAAAAAAGATAACAACTGGTATTTTATCTATCAAGTTTGGCACCTTTTTCACTTGTAAACAGGCAAGTCAGAAAATTTTTGGTTTGACTACAAGAAACCATTAGTATAAGCACTAAACAATAGATATTTGATGTTTAAAAAGAAACAAACTCAAAATGTAAGCAAACTGGGCAGAGTATAATTTGAAAAATTTTTAAGATGAGGCAGCACAGAGTGGTAAGAGGACAAACTGCTTCAAAGCTAGGAAGCCACCATCTCTGACATGTATTGGTTACATACATTTATTATTAGGTCAGAGTAGTCAAACCCAAATAGATCCCAGAAGGTTGCATGTTGATGCCACAAATTAACATTATCTATGTTGCACTGCATTTTAATTTATTTTGTTAAATATTACCCAGTTACATTTTAGTCTGAGCCACAATAGTGGAAAAGTTTGACACCTCTGATCTAAAATTCTAAAACTCTCTAAATTGGAAAGAAGGTATGCTGCCTTCATTGACACAGAAATTTTCCCCACTTGTTTCCAATGTCTATGAAATCATTCCTACAATCTTTTATCTCTACATAGAATGGAACTAAAAAAGTGCAAAACGTGTTCTGAAATACCAACATCCATGATCCATCAACTAACTACAGTACATTTAATAAGTGTAACAGTTAAAAGTGTTGTTGGCATAAACTGTTACATTTAAAAGAGTGGTTGCCTTAAATTGTGACCGCCAAAATATGGTTTCAAGATATTGTCTTGAGTTAAACCAAATATAAAGTGGTCGCCAGGGAAAAATTCCCAAATATGAAATATACCCAAGTCAGCTGGGTTCTTATGGAGATTTTAATTAATACAAATAAGGAATTAATGAAAGAGAGAAAGAGGAAACAATGAGAAAGGGCTAGGCCAGCCTAAGCTTTAAGCCTCAAGAGAGAGATGAGTCAGTCTTTTATCCACTCACCACAAGATTTGTCCCAAGCAAGATTCTAGTGTTCAGAGAGACCCACCAGTTCAGCTCCTGAGCTCTACTTCAGCTTCCAAGGTTGAATTTCCCTCAGAGGCCTCCTGATTCTCCTTTTAAAGAGAATTTTCTCCTATGTCACCTCCCCTAAGTTCTCACATCTACCAATCACAGTAGACATTTTCCAAAGGACAGACCATTCTTAATTCACACCTGAGTAAACTAAAACCTCACACTTTTGTTAAGGCTTGTCCCTTACAAGTTTGCAAGTTGCCTGACCTTCATAGGTACTTAGCACCTTCCTAAAAATAGATTCAGCTTAAGGTTTTTGCTTCACTATAAGTATGAGTTAAGTATTTTTTCATTGTTCAGTAAGGAGTTTACAACTTTATCTTCCCCTAAAGTATGCTTAAGTATGGGTGGAGTAGAGTTCTCACATTCCTGACTAAGTCCCTTCATTGTTTAAAATGGGGAATGATCTTAACCAAGTGTTCTGAAGTAGGGTCTGAGAATTTTTAAGATTCACACAAGGTGGGTGGTACTGTGGAAACACAATGATTCTAGAGCAGTGATGGGCAACCTTTTGAGCTTGGTGTGTCAAAATTTGCCAAAAAACATAATTCGGGTGGTGTGTCACTTCAAGAAAAAACCCATAATTTTGTGATATTAATAGTTTACATAACAAAAATGTATAATTCTAATATGTAACTGTATTTAATAAACCAAAAACTAATTATTTAACTTAACCTGCTCAGTGACTTCTTTGTTCATCTATCAGTTGGTTTCTTTTGTTGGTCTTGATACTATTTAAGTTGTGTGGGGTGCTGTGAACTAAGATAAGTGAGGGGAGGGGGAATTCTTTAACTAACTTGCCTATTAGTGACTTTTTTGTTGCTGAATTTCATTGACTCATACCCAAATAAGGCTTAAAGAACATTATGAGAAATAAAGGTTTTACATACACACAATGCCAATAAGCCAAGATTAGAAGGGAAATAATTAGGAAAAAATTTTATAGCAAGTATCTCTGACAAAAGCCTCATTTCTCAAATATTTAGAGTACTAAGGTTAATTTATAAGAATACAAGTCATTCCCCAATTGATAAACAGTCAAAAGATATGAACAGGCAATTCTCAGATGAAGAAATCTAAAACATCTATAGTTGGTCATATGAAAAAACACTCTAAATCACTACTGACTAGAAAAATGCAAATTAAAACAACTCTGAGACACTACCTTAAACTTATCATCATATGATTAATAAAACAAAAAAAGGGAAATAATAAATGCTAGAGAGGATGTGGGAAAATTAGAACACTGCCAGTAGAGCTATGAACTGATACAACCATTCTGGACAGCAATTTGGAACCATGCCCAAAGAACCATAAAACTGTACATACTCTTTTCTTAAAAAAAAACCTTACCTTCCACCTTATAATTAATACTATATATTGGTTCCAAGGCAGAAGAGTGGTAAAGGCTAGGCAATGAGGATTAAGTGACTTGCTCAGGGTCACCCAACTAAGAAGTGTCTGAAGTCATCTCCCATTTCTAGGCCTAGCTCTCAATCCACTGAGCTGCCCAGCTGTCCCCATGTGCATACCCTTTGGCTAGGTCTAGATCCAAAAGAGATCATAGATAAAGGAAAGAGATCTCAATGTATAAAAATATTTAACGTAGTTCTATATGCAGTGGCAAAAAAACCCCAGAAATTGAAGGGATGCCTATCAATTGTAATGGAATACTATTATGCCATAAGAAATGACAAACGGGATTATTTCAGAGAAACTTGGAAAGACCTATATGAACTGATATAAAGCAAAGTGAGCAGAACCAGGAGAACATTGTATACAGTAACAGAAATACTGTAGATGGTCAACTGTGAAAGAACTAGTATTAGTAAGAGAAGTATCCAAGAAAACCCCCAGGCACCCATGACAAAAAATGCTATCCACAGCCACAGAAGTAAGGAATAGAGTATGAATGCAGATTGAACCATACCATTTCTTGCCTTATTACTCATGTATTTATTCTTCTATGTGCAATACGTCTTCTTTCATGCCATGAGAAATTTGGAGTTTTGTATTAAATGATAACAATGGAATAATCTCAATGAGATTATTTACTGTTTGGTGGGGATTATTTATGGGGCAAGGGGTTTGGAGGGGAAAGGAGAGAGAAAATTTGGATTGCAAAAGGTCAGAAAGGAAATGTTTAAAAACTTGTTTCTACGTATAATTTTTTAAAAAAGGAATTGAAAGAGAGTTACAGGGAATTTTAAAATCCTGTTGTGAATTGTTTCTTTAACATAAAAAAAAATCCACAACTCAGTGGAGCCGAAAACAGATAGACTCCTTCCATAAGGTGTCTCCTTGCCATAGTTAAAATCATGCAAGTTTCCTTGATAGATGCAACATAGTAATAACATTGTTCAATCGTTCTTTTATTTTTAATATCACATGATATGCAAAAAAAATAGATGTAAGCACTACAAAGGTATTATTGCTATCATGGAGAATGTCCCAATGTCCTATGTCAAGAAAGATTAGGGATGCCTACAGAAGACAGTCTTGCAAATATTCCTGTTTATGGATGTCAGTTTACTGTAAGAAATTTAAATTAATTTCCCTTTATAATTGATTCTATGTTGTATTGCCTTTATACCGTAATTGATTCTGTATAATCTTAAAATCACTTTTCAATATCCTTGAGTTTGAGCTCAGGAATTTAGCTTTCCATTAAAGTTATAAGTTAGAAAAATTGTTATCTTCAGACAGCTCCTTAAAGCAATTCATTAGTACATTATTGGGCAGATACTGAATATGGACAGTTAAGTTAAGCCCAGAAGTGAAAAGGATGAGAGCAAGTCAGGCTATACTTGGAAAATTATAAGGTGCTTTTAAGATCGCCAACTGCTCCCTGACCCCCAAAACAATCTTTTAAACACAAGCATTCTTCTAGTGATGCTCTATGACTATGAATCTACCTCTAATGAATCAAAATTGTGGGTGACCCAATGGAGATATGTGGTAGGAACTTATGATGAAAAATGCTATCCACAGCTATAGAAATAACTGAAAGAGTATGAATGCACATCAAACCATGTCACTACTTGCCCCATGAGTTTATTTTCCCATTTCTTTCCATTCAAGAAGTAGTATTATAGATATCAAGAAAAGGAGGAGTGCTGGTCATTTAGTGGGATCGAGAGATAACTGGCAGACAATTTGGGGGCTGAAGGGTACCCACAAAATCTAAAGAGACCCAAGAGAAGGCTTCAGCACACTGGGGAGGTCTTCTGCAAAAGAATTTACTGGAGGACACAGACAAGAATAAAAAAAAGATTAGAAAGAAGAGTGTGATACGTTGTGACCTTCACGATTGGAGGCTATGCCTATTTGGATGAAATCACAGAGTCACTTAAGTCCTAAGGCAGGAGGGCAAAAGCCTATAGCTTACCTAAACTTTATAGAATTCTTTATATAACAGATAATATCTGTTGAACTACTGAAATGAAATTATATTTTCCATATATTTTTTCAAAAGGTGAATTCCTAAATTACAAATAATTTGTAATAAGAATTTTCATCCCTAACACCAAAAAACTATTCTATCTTCCAAGGCAATTTTGAATAATGTAATTATTCCTCTCCTGTTGGTTATCATTTCTCCTCCCAGAGCCTCCATTTAAAAAGGGAGCCCATACCAGATATCTTTTTATTTCCCACCCAATTACATTTCTCTGGACTTCACCATCATGTAAGAAAAACCTCCTAGAGTAAGATCTCTTCAGCATCAGACTTCACACCTCTTCAGTATCCATAGCCTCTGGGGACCTCCCACTGAATGGAATTGGGAGGGAGGGATGGCTCCTCCCAGAACCTCTGTTTAAAGTAAGCAATCAGGCTAACCATCTCTTCATTTCTCACCAACCTGCACTTTGCTGGTCTTCCCCATAATGCCCCTGTACTAACATTTTCACTTAACCTTTAAATGATCTAGGTCTCCCAAAGAAATATTTCCCATGATTAGGGGCTATGACCTAATGGAGGCAACATTTAGGAAAAATGTGGAGATAAATACCTTGATATTTCACAGCCCTTAGGTTCAAATAGGTTTCTTCAAGATAGCCTATCCAAATGGGGTCTAAATGATATGTTATAACTAAACCAAACTAATCAAATCTAATTTTCAGATGGGAAAAATGAGGTCCAAAATAGTGAAGTCAATTGCCTACAGTCACACATATCAGAACTAGAACTAGAATCAGGTGTTCTGATTCTCAGTTCAGTGTTTTCTCTAAAGAGATTTTATTAATGTGCATACCATTTCTTCATCCAAAAACCCAAATGCCAAGCTCTTCTTCCTCCCAAACTAACATGTGGATTAGCTGCTTTCAATTTCTTTAATGATGATGGGATAATGCAGAGAAATCATAGGAATCGTTCTGGATCCATTGGCTAGAATATATCTAAAGAAATACAACAGCTACTCCTATGAATACTAAGTTAAAATGGATTTTAAAACTAATTATAAGTGGTTTGCCTGAAAATGCACATTGCCAACATTTACCTTTTGCTCAATTTGCAAATATCAATAATCAAAGACATACAAAGTCATTTGCACAGATTTTTCATCAGTGGATTGGCAGCCTGGGAATGTTTCTAGATAACCAGTGGTGTGCACTGCCCCACACTAGATATAGATAGAGAATATTTAGGAAGATGAACCTGGTCCCAACTCAAGGGGCTTAGAAAACTGTATCCTCTAAACTTTTTCACTGAGTTGAGTTAAAGGTGCTCCCTGGATCTGGACGCTACAGTGACTAGCATTAGGTAAGTCATTTAAACTCTAGGCCTCTCAGTTTTCTCAAAAGAAAAAAGCAAAATTAAAATAGACAATTTCTAAGGTCCCTTCCAAATGTGAACTTATTATTCTAGGTGAAAAGTATTCTGAGCAGCTAAGCAGATAATATATGAAGTAAAAATATCTCCTTTTCTACCCTAAGACACACCAATGAAGAGGAATCAGTGTAAAGATATGGGTTCAGGGTGGGCAATCTCCCAAGCAACCAGTCTTCAAAAAGTGCAAACATGCTACCCTTGAAGGAGTTCCATTTATTTTGGGGCTTGTTTTGGGGGGCTGACCACTCACCAACACATCCCGGAAAAGCAACTGGGGCCCAGAGTGCACTGTCCAGTCCACAGCTCCACCATCTGGGATCTTGATTCGAATCACCAGCACCTGGTTCTCCATGGCATGAGAGGGACCAAGGGCTAGCCACAGCATTACCGACCACTGGGCTCACATCCTTGGGGTAAGGAGCGGAAGAAAGACAGTCACTGTCCCTACTGCTGGGGTGAACATGGAGGGAAGAGAAAGAAAATGAGGAAGAGTGATGAATGTAAGGTGGGGATGTGGGAAGGTTGGGAAGAGAATGGAAAAGGATAGAGGGGATAGAAAGGATAGAATGAGGGGGAATGATGAAGGGGAAGATGGAGGGAGAAGGGTAGAGGAGAGGAAGAGGATGGAGGGAGAGGAAGAAAGGGGTGAAGAAGATCAGTGAGGTGTTGGGAAGATGGACGTGGGGAAAGGAGAAGACTGAAGGAAGGAGTTGGGAGAAGGATGGAGGGGGGTGTTGAAACACGGATGGAGAAGACGATTGGGGAAAAGATATAGAATAGTTAGAGAAGGGGCAGGCTGCTGAGTCTGCCTCGAGACCCTGTCTATATGACAGGACAGTGGGGGCCTGGTCACCCTGGAACTTGTGGCAGGTAGGACAGTGGGGTGACCAGGCGGGAAGGGATGCTGGCGGTCGCCTGTGTTGGGGGTAGGGGCATGTGAGGAGGGGCTGAAATCACTCTGTGCGCCCACAGAGGGAGTCAGCCCAGTGGGAGGTGGAGGAGGACTCAGGGGAAGTGGCTCCGGCACCTCTTGAGGAAAAAGAAGCCAAAGGGAGACTGGGAGGAGCGAACCGAGCAGCTGCTCCCTTCCAGCCTCGTGCGGGACGGCTAGCTGCCTCAGCCCAAGGCCGGCTCCGAGCCTGGAGCGTTCCCGAGCGGCGGCAGCGACGGAGGCGGCAGTGGCCCAAGAACTAGGAGGAGAAGGAGGAGGAGGAGGAGAGGGAGGAAGAAGTAGGAGCGGGGGATTTTTACTCCGGAACCAAAACGCGCAGAGCCGGAACCCGGGGGGCGGGCGAGCGCTGTGGGAACAGCTCCCCTGGCGCCATGTTGGAAAAGGGCATTAGCCCACACCCTTTCCTTCTCTCTAGCCCTGGCCCCGCCCCCCGGGCCACGGACGGGTTCCAGCTACCTGCCCCTACTGGGGGGCGGGGTTCTGGAGGGGAAGAAGAGAAGTAGGGAAGGGGTTGTGGGAAGGTCTCTGGGGAGATCAGATCCCCAATTCGGGGGTCGTGCGAAAGCCGTGTAGGTTTCTCTCCCTGGTGGCTACAAGGTTGGATTGAGGAGACTCGCATAACCGCTTGGTCCCCTTCCGACTTTCTGTTATCCGGGGGCGGCGATCAAAGCAAGGCTGACAGTTTCTGGGGCTGGACCTAGGGAGAGCGAGTGGGCTGATGGATGGCTTGTGCTCTTTGCTCTTGACCAGTCAAGGACGTGCCTGGTTTATATGTCTGGTTGCCAGCACTGCTCCCTTTTGTGCTACTTTGTTTCTATTCTAAAAATACTCCTGGTCCTCCCTCTTCTCCCAACCCACTCCCATCCAACAGCAATAAAAACCCGAGCTCGGATCTAGGACCCCGACTGAGCTCTTTTCCCCTTACACAGGTCATGCACCCGAAAGATCATCACCTCGCTACAACTTTAACCAATCTTATTTGAGTCTTTCTGTGACCTTATTTCCCCTCCGGAATGCCCCGACAGAGCATAAACTAAAGCAATGAACAAATTAACAGCCTAGATGGAAGAGACACCATCTTCCTCTAATATTAACTGTTGCAAATATAACCCGTAGTGTTCGCAAATTAACAGTTCTATTGCAATGCTTATTTAAATCAGTAATATTACAGGAATGGCAATAGCCATCAGATATTTTATTTTAATTTGTCCTCTTTTCATGACTTTCAAAGTCTTGTTGACTATTCTCTCCTCCCAAGCTTGTTTGCAAATTGTAACCTCCAAGTTTGCCCTCTATTCGTTTTCCTATTAAAAAGTGCAAGTCAGTTGTTTTGCTATATCTGAATTACAGATGGACTGAGGATGGAGAAAGAGGGGAGAATGACTTCAAAAACACTTTTCTTACCCGCTAAATTTTTGACTAATGCAAAAAAATTAGAAAGCTGCTTATTCTAGTCAGTGTAATTCCTAAAACAGTCTACCTTTCGTCCTTATTTTAAAGATTGCCTATGCTTTAATAAAGCATAATGCTAATAAATGCTTAATGTTTGAATAGCCATTATTGGGAATAAATCATTTCTTTTTCAATAACTATGATTTAGTAGATACTATAGGACTTGTTTTAGATTCCCTCAAACATTATAGTGATTACCTCGTGGACCTCAATCCTATGAAAATGAACCTTTTGCCTAAAGTCCCCATGCACCCTTTAATGAAAGTTCATTTTCTATTACATCTCTTAAAGAATGGGCTACAAAACTAGAGAATTTCTATGAGCTAGTGATTTGCTAAAAATCTTTTTCATTCACAGGACTCTGGGGAAAACCAATTCAATTTGACAAATTTGCATAAATATTCTTAAGCAGTTTCTCTACTAATAACATACTCAATGCTCTTTCCCAATATTTGTAGACACAGCTGTAATCAAACTTCAGCTTGTCATACCTCTTATAAAACTCATAGCATTGACAGCTTCAGTAAACACTTTTCCAAGAAACCTCCAACACTTGGGCACAGGCAATGCAAGGCTGTTCACTTTTAGGTCTTAGATGACAGAATGTCATAACTTCTGAGAGCTTTGCCAAGTGAGAATACATTTTGTTTTCAGGATAATAATTAAATATATGAAATGAGAATGATAACACCATTTCCACTACTACAGAGGATTATTGTGAGAAACTTGAAGTCTAGATAAAATGAATTGTTTTTATTTCAAAATTAAATATGTTTAATCTTAAAATATATGAACAGAAAGTACTTTTAAGTTTCTTAATAAAATAGTAAAGTTACCCAGGATTTTTTTTTTGTAATAGTCTGAAAAAAAATAGTAGATGAAATAGATTCATTATGGCAGAGATCTTCCTTGTAATTTTAATTTGAGTAGCCAGATTCTTGGTTAAGAATCCCAGGGAATCAAGGGAGCAAGACTCCTAATCTGATCTGCTATTACAAATAATAATATATAATATACACATGAATACACAGTAACACATGAATATAGCTTCTGAAAACTTAGGGAACAAATATCCTCCAATGAATTATGTTTTCTTTTTATAATTTCAGAGGTATTCTCTATCTCCAGCTATTCCCATATGCACTGACTGATTAGAGTGCAAGGCATGCAGAGCAGAAAAGGACAAACTCCACTGAGCATCTGCTGCCTGTCTCCAGCCTCAGTTATTTAGCCTTAGCTTGAGTTTGTTCACAGCAAGGGGTTTCATGGAAAGATACAAAAACAACCAAGCACAAAGACAAAGAAACAACTGTGCAGTCATGTTCACAGAATAGCAAAATCTTACTTGCAATTTCAGAAGCTTATAGATCATAGAACTAGTGCTCAAAGGAACCTCTGTGACCATCTATCTAATTCTCTCATTTTATAGATAAAGAAATTTGCTCAAGATCATGAAGGTAATATCAGAGGTGAGATTCGAACACAAGTCTTTACAAGACTCCTTTTCAGCTGTGCCATATGGCCTCCCAAAACGTACCTAATTGAAAATCATTAATAAAACATATCCAAGAGGCCAATCACCCTTTGCTAGAAGTCTTCCAGTGGCACAGAACCTACAGCCTCCTTAGGCAGCACCTTCTACTTGTGGATAAGTGTAGTTAGAAAGTTTTTCCATTTAAGTCCAAACTCGCCTTTGCTCATTCAAGTTATTGCTCCTAGTTATGCCTTCTAGGGATCTAAGAAAGTAAAATTCCTCTTCTGCAAAATAGTCACCTATTACATAAATGTTTGGGGCAAGATTGATGGGGGCAGCTGGATAGGTCAGTGGATTGACAGTCAGACCTAAAGATGGGAGGTCCTAGGTTCAAATTTGGCCTCATATACTTCCCAGCTGTGTGCAAGTCACTTGACCCCCATTGCCTAGCCCTTACCACTCTTACATTTTGGGAGGCCTTAAGGCCTGGGCAGGATAGCAAGCTAAATATTCTCAGTTACTAAGTAAAGTTTTGAATTGGTATCTCTAACTCATTCCTTTGCTTATTTTTTCTTCTAATACTTTGATTTTTAAAATGCTTTTTAGCTTTCTTACTTTATCTGTTCCAGGAATTCTAGTTGAACTTATACTTCACTTGTAAATGTTCTTTTCATGGGTTTGTTCTTTGGGTGAACTTGCCATCATAATAGATGTTTATGATGAAGCCTACTTCCTGACTTTATACTTAATGTTACAGCACACTCTGTTTAAATGCCTGGGGTGACTTTGTATCCTCTTGGGTCCCTCTACTACTTTATTGAGGTATTGAATGTTGTATCTCTTCTGGGCTTCTGGACACAGACACTACCTCTCAAGCTGGAAAGCTCTTTAGGTTGCAAATGGCAGAATTGGAAACTTCCCTTTGGTCTGTTATTCTTGCCCTGACTGTCCCCTGAAGCCTTCATACTGATTTTGGGAAGTTGGAACTGAGATTCTACTCTGCTCTTGGGGTCTGAATCACAAAGATACTATTTGCACTTTAACTTACACTTCATTCAGTACACAGTTTAAGACTTGCAACCACTCTCAACTTGGAACATCAACTTTATTAGATGCCTATTATGTGCCAGACAATGTGCTAAGTACTTATGAATATTCATCTCATTCGATCCTGAGAAGTGGGTAAATTATTAGATATCTACTATGTGCCAAAAGCTTTACAAACTTTATCTCACATTATCCTGAGACAGGTGATATTATTTATCCATTTTATAATTGAGGAAAACAAGGCAAAGAGAGATTATAACTTGCCCAAGATTACGTCTAATAATTATTTGGGGCTGGACTGGAACTCAGGTCTTCCTGACTCCAAGCCCAAACAATACTCTTACCGATACCCTAAGAAGTTTATTCTTTAGCCTATTGTAAATGAGATTTTTGGGGCAAGGGAGTAACATAGAATGTGCATTAGAGAGATTATTTTGTGGAGAATGTATTAGAGAAGTGTTAAAATTAATCTCTCTACCCAGTTATTATTTTTCATAAACTTTATTAATAGAAAAGTTAGATAAACATAGTTTTAAATCTCTTCCTTACTCTAAGTTCTCAGACTACATGTCTCTATTCTATCAGCATCTCCTCTGTCTCCCCTGTCTGCTCTAGCCAGTGTCCATGCAAAAGGCCCAGATAGGATCTGCCCCCTTTCTTTTATTGATGTTTGCAGAAGCTGCACTGGCATTTGAAGAATGTTGATGGACCAGATCAGCAACCCAGGAGGGGGAGGGGATAAACTTCCCTCAACACAGAAGGAAGAAATTAGAATCAGGAAGACTAGGAAACTATTGAAATAGTTCAGGAGATTGGTGATGAAAACCTGCACTACAAGTAAAAAAAAGAGAGAGAGAATAAATAGAGAGGGTCTAGGGATACTCATTGTCTCACCCAGAGATTCTGTACAGGGTCTATGATCCCAGCAATGTAGATACCCCTTCCAGTAGAATGGACGATTATACCTTCTCATTCTTTGCCACTTTGGTCTATGTCCCCCTATAAGTCCCCCACTGGGAATCCTTGCAGTGTGCTAGAATTCTTTCTTTAGCTCTCTTGATGTTTTATGGCTATAAATGGAACCTGCAAGCTGCATTTGACCAGTTCTCCTCCTTTTACAAAGACATCAATCTGATATACTTTACATCACATTTCCTACATCATTCTTAATTGGTAATATTTTGCAACATAGTCATGTCTGCCATGTGTGCTTTCTATTGCCCTCTGGGTTCTCTACAACTTTAAGTCTTTTGAGCTTGTGATATTTCACAACTTGTACCCATATAACATAACTAGAAGACTATTAAGAGTAAAAATATAGATCTTTACTTCAAAGAAAAATCTGGTATCATTTTTTAAAGCCACCTGCAAGTCACTTAACCCTTTTTGCCTAATACCCCTTACCCCTCTTCTGTCTTGGAACCATTAGACAGTTTTCTAAGACAGAAGTTTTAAAATTAAAAAATAAAAAGCCAACTGTATAATTTCTCAAAGGCCCACCCTCCTATTCAGTTCTAGAACTGGTTCATTTTTCATTAGTAGCATCCATCTAAGAGAGATGCTGATGAACCAGATCTATGGGCTGTCCATCCATATGTATATGATGAACTAGACAATAGACATTTTTCAACCACTTGTTTTTGGGTATGGGAGGGGGCTCGAATAAAGATAATTTGAGAAGCATTGCAAAATTCCTTGATGCAATTAGCAAAATTTTATCCAAAAATAAGAGCATTTCACCACCTACATCAAATTCTTCTTCCAATGGACTCTCAGTTAGATATACTCCATGATAGTGGGCAAAAACACTTCCCTGATTTGTCTTTTGACTGATATTAATAAGAAGGTCACTGACAAAATCATCTTTTAAGGAATCATGTAGATTTGTACATTTGCATGAAAGACACTTTGCTGGAGGAGAGACTTTAAAGCAATGATTTGCTGCACAGGGCCTAGAGGCAAGAAAACTTGGGTTCAGATCTGACCTGGGAAAGTCGCTTAATCTCTATCTGCCTCAGTTTCTTCAATTATAAAATTGTGATGATAATAATACCTACTTCCTAAGGTTATTGTGGGAATAAAATCAAATGTTTATAAGGTGCTTAAATATGCCTGTTTCATAGTAGGTGCTTAATAAATGCTTATTTCTTTCCTTTGTAATTTTTTAAAAATTCAAAAAACAAGGATAATAGAATTTTATGTGACTAGTCAACTTTGTGTGTAAAGATGTGATCTGAGATTAAACATTGTCTGTGACAGCCTATTTATTTCCTTCTCCTACTTTCCATCCTGGATGCCCCCAATATAGGGGAAAGATTTCACTATGAATATTCTAAAGAGATTGGAAAACAGAAATGTTGGTCAGTATTTACTGATATTTTCTCCATCACCTTTTCTTAATAATAAGGTTCTTTCTTCTTTCATTTCTCTTGAGACTTTAGTCCTTTAATTCTATCAAAATCATGTCACCTTTAGCACAAATCTAAATTTGCATATTTGATCAAGTCCAGTTGTTTTACATTTTTTGGTTTTCTTTAGTTTCATTTTCAATTTCCCCTACAATTGGGAACTATGGTGATAAAATCTAAATGTGGTGGCCTCGTTGTCATGCAGGGGTAAAAGAATTTGTTATATAATTCTTGAAATGTTTCCCCATTTTTTTATCTCTTTGCTGTCTTGTTTCAAATTTCATCTATCTCAATCTTTCAGGAAACAACTACTTTCTTTAAATGTGTTTTTACTGCCATTGTTTCTCAATATTACTCAAATAATTTTCTACTATACTCTTCCATAACATCTTACAAAAAAGTTTTTATTTTGTTTTTGCTGCCCCCTTGACTCTCTTCTTGAGGTAAGGTTTTTTCTTTTGTGAAATATAAGTTCAAGACCTTTATTTTTTCCATTTGTTCTCCTTTTTCTTAGTTCTAAGCCATATTTTAAAATATATTTTTCACTATCCTTCTGTTCTGAAGTCACCTAGGATTAAAATATATGTCAATATGAAGGGTCTTCTTAAGTTCTTTCTAGGATTTTCCTCCCTTCCTATCCTTTGCAAGAGATGTTGCTGCATAAATCATAGCCATCTTCTTTGTAGTCTTTTTGCAAATGATTATCTTAAGCATAATAATATGACTTTAATATCTAGTGTTTTTTGCTTCCCTTGGATGCACAATAATAAAATACCTTTATTTGCTTCTCCAACCTGTGAGCATCTTTCCATTTAGTTGCAATTTGTTTTGGTAGCTAAATGATATAGGCCAATGATGGTGAACCTTTTTGAGATGGAGTGTCAGGCCCCGCCCCCACCCCACCCACCAGACCAAGTACCATGCTGTCTCCCCCATAGAGTCCCTCTGCCATGCTCTCATCCATTTACCTCACACAAGAGAAGGAAGTGCTCCCATTGGGCTGTAAGTGGAGAGACAAGTGATGTGAAAAAATGTCATCAGGTGCAGTGGAGCGGGGGAAAGGAGAAGCTCTGTCTGAGTCCCTGCCTTTCTAGTAACAGATTCGGGTGGGGAGGTAAGCCAGGTACCCACAGAGAGTGCTCTGTATGCCATCTTTGGTACCTGTTCCATAGGTTCATCATCACTGATACAGGCCTTCATGGATTTGATAGGGATGGGATGGCGTCTTACTTAGGCACAACTAATTGGTTCCCTGTCTTTGATGTCACAGCAAGAGAGACATCAGGTACTGCCTAAAGGGAAGACTAAGTTGTACATATATATTTATTTACTAAAGTTTCTAGTTATGGAGGATTATAGAAAACAGGAAGAAAAAGGAATAAGACTAGAGCTGAGATAGTCTGACAAGTGACTTTTATGGGTCTCAAAGGGGCCCAAACAAAACAAAAACCAAACAATGAAAATATTGAGATGGAAATTATTCAATTCATCTAGTGATACAACTACTTGTTAGTCACTGAAAAAGGAAATCACACAGAGTATCAATGTTTAATTTAAATTAATGTTTTTATACAATCTAAGAATTATAGTTTTTCAGAAGGGGGGAGGGGAAGGCTGAGAAAATTCTAAAAAAGCACATTAAAGGAACCAACCCAAATGAACCCTCTCAAAATTCCCCTCCAAACAACCTTAAAATAACACATCAAATCAAATTTTGGAGTGAAGAGCCAACAAAAGATCAGGGAGAGATAATTTCATTGCCTAAGAAAACTTTGGAGGTTGGGAGGAAAGCTCTGTGACACTAGGGTGTTTAGAGCACATACACAGAACAGCAACTTTGGGAAATCTTAGCTCAGAGACAGTAAAGGGGTCAGACAACTTGTCAGAAGGGGATTACAGAGAACTTTTTGCTGGCATTGGGTACAGCTGGTCCTGATAGGAAACTCTATTGCCCATATACAGTTCTGGGTAGCAATTCCAGGGTGGATAGGAGGGCTCCCTTGTGGAACCAATCAGGATCACATAAAATTTAGTAGCTTCCATGTTAAAGGACCAGAGAACTTGGAATAGGTTATGAAATTCTGGAAGGCAAAGTAGTTAGGATTATAACTAAGAATAATCTACCTAGAAAAACTAAGTATAATCCTTCAGGGAGAAAAATGGATATTTAATAAAATAGAAGAATTTCAAGCATTCCTGATGAAAAGACCAATGCTGAAAAGAAAATTTGATATTCAAATGCAAGACTCCAAGAAACATAAAAAGGTAAACAAAAAGGTAAAAAAAAGAACAATCATAAGGAACTTGAAATTAAACTGTTTACATTCCTATATGGGAAGATGATATATGTAACTCCTATTAACTTTGTCATTATCAGGGCAATTAAAAAGAGTTTACAAAGAAGAGGCTATGTTACAATGCAAGCTAGTTATGTTGAAACAATCTTCAAAAAAATGAAAGGGTGATAAAAAGGGATGCACTGGGAAAAGGGAGAAGAGAGAGCTAGAATGGAGAAAGTCTTCTCTCATAAAAAACGTCATGCAAGGAAGAGCTTTTGCAATGGAAAGGGGAATGGAAATTGGTTCAAAGATTGAAATACACACACATATATTTAGCTGTATGTACAAATATAACTTACCAAATAAAGAAATAGGAGGGGAATAAAGAGGTGGGGAAGAATAAAAGGAAAGGCAGATTAAAGGAGGCAGTGATTAAAAGCAAAATAGACTTTCTGAGGAGGGACAGGATAAAGAAAGGAAGGAAGAAATAAGAAAATGCAATGGAGGGAAATATGCAGTCAGTATTCATAATTATGAATGTGAATGGTATAAAATAGAGGCAAATACCTTTAGCTAAGTTGGTCCTTAGACACTAGATATCAACTACAACTGTACTTACTATTATCTAACTTATCCTGATATTTGTTTTTTATATTTGTTTACAGGAAAACCTTACTCAGGGAGACAGGAGCTTAAGATGAGTGGTACACATACCTTGTCTCTGGGACTAGGGGTAACAAGAGCACAAGAGAGTGCAATGTAGTTTTAATGGAGTTGGTAAAGGGTTCAGGCCAACTGATCTACCAAATTGTCTACAGGATGCTAATCTAATGTATTCCATAGTTTGGCAACTAATTGGATATGGAAGGCAAAAAGGAAGCATCAAAGATAATTCTAAGGTCCTATGCCTTTGTATTTCATTGTAAAGGAATTAAACTTTTTGGAAACTGTGACTCAGAGACCTACAGAATAATATAATGACATGAATCTCTAAAAACTACTAGGATTAATCATTGCATCTATATACAAAGATTATGTTGTTTAGTTTCTGATTCTGGCATTTACCATGGTGATGAATAATTAATAAAGAATGAAAAGATAACAATGATGAAACAAATCTGAAGTAACCTCAGACAAATAGAAACATTCAAGTATTCAAACTTTTGATATTGGAAATAAAGGAAATAATTGATTCTGAAAACATTTTATTGAACTAGAAGGGAATGATATTCACCTAGTTGTTAAATACATTTTATAATCTCTATACTGGTAATATTTGGGAAGGTGTGGAGAGTTCCTTTTCCACCCAATTTTCTTTTGTAGTATAGAACCATTCAGCCTCAGAGAAAGGTAGCAAGTAATTCATCCCTTCCAGTCATCCACCAAGGCAATAAGACCCAACGAAGGTGGGCATCTTGAAATCTGTCCTGCTGCTATATACATTTGCCTTTCTTTCCACCCCAACCCATGCATTTCCAACTCCTGTTCATATTGGGAACAATAATCAAATCAATACTATCATTATTATTGGAAAAGTCATGGTAATCTATACTCCTGTGGCTCCAATCACAATCCTTCTGACTTCCTTGATCAATATTTAGTCACCACTCTAAATTGTTTGAAGGGAAGGATGACTTCACTTTTGTATCTGTATCCCTAACATCTAAGAGGAGAGACATATAATAGATACATAATAAATTTTTGTCTAATTAAAAAAATTGAATTCTCTTGTATTTCTTGAATGATATGAAGTTTTACCTAGTTATAATACTTCATTTCAGAAAGATGGTACCAACAGTCTCTATAAGACACAACAATTAGGGTGAGGGTTATGTGGGTATCTCCTTATTTTGGGTGTCTTTTCAATAAATCCAGGATTGCATAAAGCTTGGAAGGAGGATACAAAAACATATGAGGTTCAAGATATTATTAAAACAGGATAAATATGTACTTTATAAAGGATTTATGAGTCTTGTGTTAATGTTGACTAAGAGGCTTATTCTATTACAATTTTTTTTAATTTCCTTTGCAAGTCAAAGTTATTTGAAACTTCAAACTTTTAATTTTGATCAAAAAGTAACTTTGACACTAACTTGTGATACTTTAGATTTTTATTAAATTTTCTGAACTCTAGGTTCCTCCATCATAGTTTGGTTTTATAAATTTAGATTATTAGAAACCAGCAATTATGATATCACTTAATTTGAGGTTAAATCTTTTAAGGGTGAAGCTCTGAATATTAAATACAAAAGAATAAAGGATAAGACTATAGTGTCTTATCCTGATGACTTGCTTTAATGCATTTTAGTTATACTTTTAAAATACCTACATTTGTAGAAATATAAATAGAAACTTATTTTTATTAAATGGAATTTAAAATCTAAATATTTTTATTGTTATAGTTGTGATAGCTATTTTTATAATGTACACTTTAGGCAATTTTATACTATTGTTTAAGTGGTAGGAGAGGAAACTTTTTAGGTCTGATTTTAAATTATGCACTTCTTTGAAAGTAAGGAAAAATGAATTACACTATGCTTAATAAATTCAATGCTCAGTTTACAAATAGCTTTTGTTATAAAATTATTGAAATATTCCAGCAAAAGCAGTAAAGGTTATGTTGAGCAACTAAAAAAATCAGACCACGGAGTGTTAATGATGCTACCTTAACATACCAGCTTCAGGGGCTGCATAATTGTTTCTGCCAACCCATAAATTTTTGAGTAACAACAAAATTATTGTGATTTTTCTTACTAAATAATTCATACATTACAAAGCATGTATGTAACAAGGTCTATGAATCACTAAAGCATATAATGATCATATATCTAATGACATATTTGTTCTCATAAGATGAATTCAAATAGATTTATGTATTTAGGTTAACTAAAAAATACTGAGTTTATAAGTTCCATAATTCTATCAACAAAAAACTTCATCTTCTTTAGAAAGTACTCTTTGTATGATTTGCTTTTTGGAAGTAAATCTGTTGCTGATCATAACCCTCATATTTGAGCTACTTTTCATAAAGTTTTATATAGGTTTTTTGCATTGCTACTATTTATGCCAATGAAAATAAGCTAGAATCATATTATAATAGTAATTCACTATTAAAAACTTCTTAAAATTTTCCATGTCCCACTGAAATAGCTAATGAGCATTGTGGTAGATGTTCAATATTACTACAAGCCAATGTTGTTTAGATGGTGACTCAGGAACAAAAAGTAGTGTTTAAACAACAACAATAAAATAGGATCCCGCCACCTTTTTGCCTTCAAATTTTTCCTCATTAAAATCAAACAGGCACTTAACTAAAATGGTCAAATTTGAAAAGAAGGGCTTATATAAGACAATGTTAATTTATGTATATTTGTGTTAATTGAGCATCTTAATACATTTTTCTGAACTTGGCTGTTTACAGTAGGCTTCACTCAATCACATTTACTACCCTCATCTAACTCAAACCAAAGGGATTTGACACAGTATATTTAGTTCCTTCTACCAGAAAGCTGAGTGAACTTATAGAAACATACTACAAATTACTTGGATTACTTTCATCCCAATTATATAAGAACTGTCAATTAGCAGAATAAACTGATTTCTGACAAGTAGTTTAATGACTATATTGGGGGGGGGTATTAGTTTAGCTATATATTTATTAAAAGGAAAAAGTTCTCTCGACACAAATTTATTTTAGAAAATAATTCTCTGTGGAATATGGTCACTGTTAACAATACCTTTTCTTGTCAAGAAAGATCCTCTGAAATAAATTTGTCAGGAACATAAAAAGGTATAAAAGTGAAATATAGTAATTAAGGCCTCTGTCCTATTGATTATGTAGCTTAAGTAATTTTTCATTACTAACATAAGATTTAATAAGTATAAGTAGTTAAAGATTCTGACTTGGCACTAGTCATTAGCATGTAATTGAACTGGTAAAAAGGATCAGTTAAAGCTATGTTGATTACCACCTTATCTTTGAAAGGCAATTAAAGACTTCAATCATTGCACCAAGATTTGATTATGCAGCCTTTATTGGACATTGATCTTTCGGCAAAGTGCAGTTACATTTTCCATTAATTTATAGTAACACAGTTTAACTCAGATACCTTAGACTGTTGACCCAGGTAAAATGTAACACTAAGCACTTGTTTAGGTTAAGATGCCCCCAGTAGCATTACTACTTAAATAGTGAGTGCTGAAAAAAAGTAGCTATCTGATCCACTAGGTTTAGGATAAGGTTTCTGTTCTCTGCATTAACTGATAAGTGAGGTGAAACCAAGATCCTTATCTTTTTATGTCACCCCATTCATTTAAACATCATTCTTGTATACAGTGAAGAAATAATTAAAGTCAGTTATAAGATATTCTGTACTTCTGGGTTACAGTGAGATTGGATCAGAAGTCAGCTAAAAGGGCCATTTTTTTATTTCACACTTTTTCCTCCTGTGAGTACATGTGGTTTTAAAAAATGAAAAAAGGACAAGGATCTTCAAAAAATTACAAATAGCAAGATTCTAATTAGACTCTAAATATGTTTATGATAAAAATATAAATAATTATAGCCATTATGCAGAATATGCTAAGTGAAGACACCAGTAGGTACTAAGAAGAAATATTTATATTATGTGTATCATCACCCCCCTGTTTTGCATCTTTTTTAATGTGTCTCATGAGCAACAAATTATTCTGATTAGAAATTTCCTTGATTATTTGCTACTTGATATATAGACAAATAATTATAGCAGTTATTTCTGGACCAAAAACAAATCTTTTAAAAGCCAACCAATCAAAAAAGTTGTTTGTTTCTTTAAGAAACATATAATACTGAAAACCAAATTTGAATGCAAAAAGTCTGTCCCTACTTACATTACTTTACCAAAGAAAAAATTTCCATGTTGGGTCTATTTGTGTGTGTGTGTGTGTGTGCATGTGTCCAAAGTAGCGAAAAATGTATTTGGGTTTCTTTGTTTTTGGAATCTGGTTTTTAAAAATGGGGGTTGGCAATAGGCATTGAATAAGCAATATAAAAATATTTATAAGGAAAAAATAAAATTGATACTCTATTTGTAAGTGTGTTTTAATTCATTATATACTTGAAAGAAATAAAGTAACCAGTATTGTTTCTCTCTTAGAAGAGCTATAGGGTTAATGCTAAAAATAGAACTAATTTTTTGTTTGAACCTCATACCTTATCCCTTAGGTCATATTGCTTTTTATCTGATATATAGAAAAGAAAGTTAAACTGTTACTGTCCTATGGATAGCAATTTTTAAAAGATAAAAATATTCCATAAAGTCCAATTCATATTATAATATTTGAATTCTGTCCTTAGTTATCTTCCAGTTCATCCCTCTTCATGATCAACTCTGTAAGAGCCAAAGGTCTATTGATTTTCATGTAATACAAGAAAATATTACATTTACTTAATTGTTACACAGTGAGAACATTAGACAAGAAATCAAGTCACTATTTAATGCTGCAAGCAGCACAGAATTGCTGGATCAATAGGGTAGTTTGTCAAAGATGTTCTCTAAGGAGACTTGCCCATCACCATATGGACAAGAAGTCACGTTGGCCATAGTTATTGAAAAACAGGTAAGCAAAGTCAGCAGTACAAATTATCAGAAATCAAACAGGCCAGTGTGAGAGGAGATACAACCCCACTAAAAAGCTGTATTTATAGTCTGGTAATTAAAAACCATTTTATCAGCCTTGTGTTAGGACCAAACCTTTACAGAAAAGTATTGACAAGATCAGCAGCAATGAATGAGCAATATTTGACTTTAAACTTATGAGTTCTAGTTATTTAACTTTGCCCATTACACAGGAAATCAGTTCTAGCCTTTCCAGCAAAATGCTAATACTGAGTTTTATTATTAATGAAGCTTAATGCAACACTATCTCCACTGTGCAAGCCATTCATTTAACTTGTGTCAAGTACATTCTTCAGTACTAAATATATTAGTATAAATACGTCTTTGATTAAAGTTTTATTTAGTGTTCCTTTTAGACAAGTGAACACAGTACTTGTGTGTTTGGTAGAGTAATTCACAATCTGTAGATCACTTGTAATATGATTATTCCTAGTAGAGCTCATTTGCACTACTTCATTGTACGTATGACCTTTATGATTTAGTGTTGGTCATACTCATTTCCTTCCCATTCAGCAAATAGTTGCACAGAGAGGGTTGAGTGAATCCTTCTATAAAATTTGCAAAGTATCAGTGCCATATTAGCATTCAAATGAGTTGTATGTATTTGTAATTATAAAGGAGATCATAGATCTTAAGCACATATTGGATTAGAAATCAAATAGTTCCCAAAATTGCCTCTAAGTTTATGAAATTTGCCCTTCAATTTGAGTATTTTATAACTGCTCAGAATAATGATTTTTTTGGAAATGCATAGCGCTATAAAAAACATGACAAAGTTTTATGTAATAAGCTCAGAACCAAAACTACTTCTCCACTTTCAAAATAACTGTTAAAAGGCTTCTAATTCTAATTATATTATATTTAATATAATAATATGTAATTATAGTTCCTCCACCAGTGCTAAGATAACCATGGGATTTTGTAGGCTATTTTGGCAGAGTGGTAGTTTTAGCAAGTTCTGTCAACCTGGACAGGATTCAGTTGGGACCTAGTTATGGCCTTTCTCTGATGTTCAAGGATCAGCCAGGCTACGTTCACAGAGGCTATCAACACAAGACAATAGTACAAAGTCAAGATAACCATGGCACAGACAGTATGGGAACCCTCCTCTTACCAATTTTTCATTATAAAATATATTTCTAGAAATAAATTTTTTTTTCAATTTTAACACTAAGCTATTTTCCCTTTATAACTGAAGTATAGTTTCATTAGTTTTGTTGTTGTCATTTTCAGTTGTGCTTGACTCTTCTGGTCCTAGATCCCAGATCCAGGAGTGGTTTGCCATTTCCTTCTCCAGTTCATTTGATAGATGAGGAAATTGAGGCAAACAGGTTTTAGTGACAAGGGTCACAAAACTATTGGCTGAGGCCAGTTTTGAACTCAGGAAGATGTCTTCTGGCCTCAGACACTATAGTTGTGCCACTTAGGGAAAGATACTTAATCCTGTTTGCCTCAGTTTCCTCATCTATAAAATGAGCTGGAGAAGGAAATGGCAAACCACTCCTGGATTTTTGCCAAGAAAATCCCAAAAGGGGTCGGAGTCAAGAAGAGTCTCTTTTACTTTCAGCCCAGCATTCTATCCACTGAGCTACCTTGCTGCCTTAATCTATAGAAAGACTTGGGTTCAAATATTACCTTGAAAATTACTAACTGTATAACCATAGGCAAATCATCTACTCCCCCCCCCCAGCCTCATTTTTCTATTCTATTGGGAATAACAATAGTGCCAACTTCACAGATTTGTTGTAAGGATCAACTGGCAATGTATGTAACTGGGAGTGTATACAAAATACCTTAGTGCTATATACATGCCAGTTATTATTATTATTATATTCTAAATATACTTAATGTAGAACTGAATCCATAATAGGAAAGCATCATTATTATTGCACGGTATAGTTCAAGGCCTTTAAAATATTTAGTCTCGAATTAAACACTTGGGCAATCTGGATTTTACACTCTACTTAGAATTCATTGTCATGTTTCCTATAGCTAATGACCTAGAAATGATTTTCAAATCACCCTTCAGCTTTCTGTGTTACTTCAAGTCTTCAGTAAAGGTTCTCCTCCTACTTAGTTCAGGCCTTTATCTTTAAAGAGTTTATTAAAATTGCAAATATGTAGTAGGAATTTGTATTCATTATAATTTTTAAAATCTGACATTTACCTAACTTTAGGAAAAAAATAGCACTGTAAACCTCTACAGGTTTGAAGTTCCTACCAGATGAATAAAGTAAGCAACATATATATGTATATCAACCTATGAAAAGCTAAGCCTCTTAAGGGCAATGATTTATCTTAAAGAAACAAATGAAAATTATTTTTTTAAAAGTTTTATTTTAAGGGATCAAAAATAAATATTACATTTATACACATGAGAAAACTAGACACTAGCAGTTGTGTTCCTCAATACATGGTTTTTTAGTACATGGCACCTTCATCTTCTTTATTTAGAAAATAAATTGTTATTGGTCCATAACTGGTATGAACAGTCTCTGTGACTCTGGCAAATAACCAGGAGCCAAGTCCATATAATAAAGTTGGAATGCCTAGAAGAGAAATGAACAAATATCAACATTTACTAAATATGCACAAATTATTATATCCAGAATAGAATAAAAAAGATACTCCCAACCATCTAGGAACTTCAACTGAAAATTTTAATATGTCAACCAACCAGTGTTCTAAAATACGTAAAGCAATGTTCAGGATGTCAGCTTATGTATCATCTCTTTGAATAAACAATGTTGGTGAAAATTTTATAGGCCTAAACAGCTTTTTTTCTCTATCTATCTGAAAAGTTCAAGGAAGTTTACAAACAGCAAATCATTTCCTCACAATCCTTAGGAAGGAATTATATATTCCTATACAGAATGATATATTTAATTGTCCTAGATAAGATCTCTTATTATTTGTCTTGATGCTTAAATTATTAAGGCTCTTTAGCTCTTCAACATAAACAATGAAACTGATAGCTAAAACAAAATTTCAAATTAGACAAAATATCTGTCTTTTAAATAAGTTAAAACAATTTTGAGAATTTGTCCATATTTTTGAGAAAAATATAATTGTAGTATTTTATAATTTCAACTGAAAAACAGCCTTCTATTTCAGCCGATTTGAAATACAATTAAATTCTAAAGAATGACTATAAATATCTTTGATCAAAATTTACAAAGTATTGATGATATTGTTTCCTACTTGGGATACATGAAAATAAACACATCCAGTGACACTTATTAAGCATCCCTATGCAAGTGGCAATAACACTAAATTCATGAAGTAAAAATCACAATTCCTACCTTTTCTTAGCTTACATTCTAAAATAATTAACATGGAAAAATAAAAGATATATCTATGTAAATGTATAACATTGTTGCATTTAAATTTGGGGAGCATGCAAACATATATTGCATATTATTAAAATAACATATTATTATATATAAGCACTTTGGGAGAAGGAAATAAAACATAAACCAACTATGAGCTATAGACACCTCTATCAACAAATCCAAAGAGATAGTTTTCCTCCTTTTCTACAAGGCATACTTATGTGCACTCCTGAGTGAACAGAGTACAACTCTCTAGGCCTATAATTGTTGCCATACTCAAATTGGTGAAGAAGTTCTTAAGGTCCTACTTTCCTTGGCCAAAGAACATCATCACATATTAGGTCCATAGCTTTACCCTAAGAAGCAATATCATCCAGTCTGGCCTATGCCTTGATAGATGGAGGGCTTCTGAAAGCTGAACTCCTGTTAATATGCCTGGCCTCTTCCCATCCCAAGTGAAATTAAGAGTTATAACAATAACTTTCAAAATTAGCACAATACAACTAATCAGATGTACTGCAGATTTTGCCCTTAAAAATATCACAACTAGTTGGATAGCATTTTGGAGGCCTCTAAATACCTCAACTGTAAATGAACTGATTTCTATGCCTAAATGTCATCTTTGTTGTTAGATTCAAAATACCTTTAGATTTATAAACTTTTCACCAACAGATAAAATCTGAATCTGAACTAATCAGTGCCACACTCCACCTAATCCAAGAATGTAAATGCCTTACTGGCAAAGATTTTTTCATTCTTTGTGCTGGAAACCCCAGTCACTAGCATAGATGCCTGCCACAGAGTAGGTTTTTAATACATTTTAGTTCAGTGGTGAGTATCAAATCACACTCAATTTCCCAATATCCCAATATCCCAATTTCCCAATATCTCACCAAAACAGAATAGAATGTGCTAAATTTCTTTCAATAAACCTTGTGTTGGAAAAAACTACCCAGTGAAGCTAAAGATCAAGAAAATCAATTTCCTGCCATTGTCTCACAAAAGAAACTACTAGGATTCTATATCAATGGAGAGATTAGGAGTCCTCTTCTTTGTGATATGGAACCCCTTTGCAAGGCCTCCCTCTCACAGGATGTTTTTAAATGCATTGAATTAACTTCGTATTACAAGGGAAACTAAATTACAGTGACTGTAAGCTCCTTGAGGGCAAGTACAGTTTTTGCCTCCCTAGGGATTCCTCGCGTTTAGCACAGTGCCTGAAACACAGTAGACATTTTAGTGGTTGATTTTTGACTTTTACTTGCCAGTCATCAAACTGTAAAAAGGCAAAAATCCAGGTTTTTGGACCCCCGGTTCAGATCTCCTAATAGAGAAGCACACAGTTTAAGCTTTTTTACGGCTTACACTGGGACATCAGGTGGATTATCCGGCTAGAGAAATCTCTTTAATTCAAACCCACTTTCAGGGGAAAGGTTTCCATTCCCCCTCACTCTCTCCCGGCGCCCCCAATCCCGGTGGAATGACCCACACCTTTTATGAATGGGAACTAGGGAGGTGATAGGCCGACGGAAGGTTGGGGCGGCACAGCGTAGAGGGCGGAGCAAAGCGAGGGGGCGGGGGTTGTTGCAGTTTCCTCTCTCCTTTCCTTCTCTTTCTCCGCCCCCCCCCCCCCCCTTTCTGCAGCACCTCCCTCACCCAGGTTGATGACTTTCAGCGCGGTGAAGAACTGGTCCTGCTGGCCTAGATCCTGCCAGGGCGCCTTGGAGCAGTGGTACTTGATGAAGGGGAAGCAGCCGGTGCGCAGGATGTGATAGTTGGCTCCCTGCACCGCCCAGTTGAAATGGGAGAGGCCGAACTGGTCGTTGTGCACTGCGCTGTAGGGGACGCAGAAAGAGGTCCAGTGAGGCAGGCGCCGCTGCAACAGATGCTGGGTCAGCACCTCCGAGGCGCGGGGTTTGGGGCCTCGGGCCGTAGTTTGAGGGTTTAGCCACAGCACCAGCCGCAGGGCGGCCTCGTGAGCACGCCTCAGTAATTCCATGGGCGCCCCTCCCCCGGGGACCGCCCCCTACCCCTCACCAAGATGAACCTCGAGTTCCCCCCACCCTACGTTAGGGGCGGGCGCTCAAGATTGCACATGCGCGTGGGGCCCTCTCCTGTACAACCCCCCCCCCCCCCCCCCGCCCTTATTCTTCCAATTCTCTCCCTGGGAGAGGAAGTCTACGCGCGTGCGCAAAGCCCTGCGCCTCCCTAGGAACTAGTTCACTTGAGACTTGACCCGGGGTCCATCCTCCACGAGCAAAGCCACGCGCACTCGCCTCGGAATATAAGAGTAGAGATGGAAGCCTGGTAGAGTCAGAGGACTAGCGACTCTGAGGGAAGGACTGGTTCTGTGACGGCAGACCTCCCCCCATCCCTGACAAAAGAGGGAGAGGAGGAGTTGGTGCAGGTCGGCCTTGGAATGGTCATTCTCTCTACCATTGTGCAGTCTGTTCCTCATGCTTCTGTCCATTACATCTCTAGGTCTTACGATTTTGAGTGGCTACCTAGAACTTGTGGCCTACTTCAAGACCTCTCCCACAATCTGCCTTCCTCTTACCTTTCCAGACCCATTTCAAGCCAATTCTTCTCAGGCTACTCCCATGCTCCAGCTAGAGGTTTATCAAATGACTCTATACATAAACGGCATTAACAATTATGTAATTAAATAATAATCATGTGCAAGGCTAGGGATCTTGTTCTAGGTTAGTGATATAAAGACAAAACCACAACCTCTGCCCTTGTTCTAGTGGGGGAAAACAGTTTATAGAAATGTATTATAAAATTAGGACACCATCACCACCATTTCTATCTTTGTCTCTGCCTTTTTATTCACATAGTTCTCAGGATCTAGAATATCCTTCATTTCTGCCTGTTGCTATCCTCACCCATTCTCCAAGATCCAACCCAAATGTTAACTTGACCCTGTCTTCCAGTCCCTCCATCTAAACTCCTTTTGCTGGTACCTTTCCTATATTTTTCGTATTCCAATATGCATTCTATTTTTGTTCATATTTTCCACATTGACTTCTTGTACCTTCTTTAAGCATAACTTTATTAGTGTTCTCTTCCTACTTCTTCATGTCATCTTCAAGATAGTAAATCTCTTCTCATAGGATGTATTCCATCCTACATTTGTTTTAAGTGAGAGTTTGTAGGAGATCACAGCAATTGATCTTTGATATTTAAAAATCCATTATGACTCTACATATTTACTTAGGTAGTCGGCAGCTAGGCAGCATATAGATAGTAAGTCAGGCCTGGCGTCAGGAAGACACATCTTTCTAAGTTCAAATCTGGCCTCAGATATTTACTAGCTGTGTGGCCAATGAAAGTCATTTCACCCTGTTTGCCTCAGTTTCTTCATCTGCAAAATGAACTAGATATGGAAATGACAAATCACTCTAGTATCTTTGCCAAGAAAAGCCCAAATGGGGTCATGAAGGGTTAGACACAACTGTACATTTACTTGTCTTGTTTTATTAAATTTACCTTTTAGGAAACAGTGTTTATATTAGTCTTTGAGATAATCTATTTTGTAATAGAATGTTTCCCTAGCTTTGCCCTAAAACTATCTTGTTCAATCTCTAAGGTGCTGGGAAAATAGATTTTTAAAAATATTTTGTAATTAAGTCTATATGTTCACCCTATTTATGCTGTTAAAATCTTTCACCTTTAATCATTGCAGAAAAGGCAGGCAGGGAGGAACATGAATAATATTGTCTCTTGTCATTAATTTGTCTTTTCCTTTGAATCAATTATCATCTCCTAAGAGGTTAATAGAATGATAGTTACAAAGGGACTTTAGAGGCCATCTAGTACAACCTCTTCATTTTATATTTGAGGGAAATGAGATCTAAAGAAATGAAGAGACTTGCCCAAGTCACACAGTTAACAAATGGCAGAGGCATGATTGAAACCAAGTTCCTCAACTCCAAGTTTGGTATACCTTCCATTATACCATACTTCTTTTCATGGTTGAAGAAGAACATTAAAAAAAAGTTTAGCTTGGAGGGGTAAATATGGTTGGGGGTTTATTAATTACTTTTGCTAATAATGAGCAACCACATGGTGTGATGGATAGAGGGCCAGGCCTGGAATTAGGAAGACCTAAGTTTAAACCTGACTTCAGATACTATATGACCCTGGACAATTCACTTAACAATCTTTACCTCAGTTTCCTCATCTGTAAAATGAACTGGAAAAGGAAATGGCAAAATATTCTAGTATCTTAGCCAAAAAACCCCAAATGATATTATGAAGAGTCAGACATGACTGAAATGATGGAATAACAATAACAAATAGCTAATAATAATTTGTATTCATATAGTACTTTACAATTTAGAAGGATTATTTCTTTTTATGTATACTTTTTCTGTATACTTATATGTGCATATATTTTTTTCTCCTCCTACAGAATGTAAGTTCTTGGAAGGCAGAATATATTTAATTTTTGTCTTCATATCCCTAGCACCTAGGACAGTGCCTGGAATAGAGTAGATATTTAACAAATGCTTGCTTGCTTAATTGACCTTTTGATTTTCACAATTCTGAGCTGTTATTATATTCATTTGACAGAAGAAGAAATTGAGACTCAGAATGTAAAAGATTTTCTCAAGGTCAGAAAGCTAGTTCATTGTGTTCAAGTTTTCCATTGTTCTTTTTGCCACTGCCTCCCTATAATAATGGTCATTACTAAATATAAACAGACAAGATGTACCTAGTTCCCCATACCATACAGGGAAAAATCTAAATTTCTAAACTTTCCATTCAAGACTCTCTACAATACAGTCCCTTCTTGCATGTCCAACTTTATACCTCTGTATTATGAAGATTGGATTTGGCTATCTCCTGATTGTAACAATGAAGGTACTTAGCTCTTCCTTGATAGTGAAGATAAAATTGTAATTGTCTATTTACAGATTTTAATCCCCGAAGTGTTAACCCAGTATTTAAAGTAGATCTACCCATTTTAACCACAAAAATGTGCTGAACTAACCACAAAAAGCTGTGAATACCCATTTCATACATTGAGTGGGAGGTCTGTGACCCACATATGAAAGAATGGACAGTCCTGGAGAGGAGCTTCTGCTGTGATTGGTAGATATAAAATTTAAGGGAGGTGACCCTAGAGAAAAATATCTTTAAATAGAGGAAACAGAGGCACACTGAGTCAATGAATCAAGGATTCAGTCACTTGGAGGAGAGACTGGAAGATCAGTCACTGATCAGACTTGGAGTGAAAACATTTGGCTGTGGAACTGGACTCCTGGAGGAGCTCCTGCGGGAGACCTCAGACTGTTTTCTTTTTAGACAGTCACCATGGTGAGTGTAAAAGGCTGACTTCTTATCCTTGTCCTTTCTGGATGTATGAACCTTCGAGAAGGCCTCTCATCTTGAGACTCTTCCCCTGGCTGGGGCTTAGAATTTTTACCTGGCTCTGAGGAAGCCAGAGCTTGCTCGCTCTCTCCCCTTTCCTTACTTCCTTAATATCTTCCCTCTATTGTAAACATAAACTACTATAAATTCCATTTACATGAGTAATTCATTTGGAGATTTAGTAATTAAATCCCTGGTGACCACCAATTTAAAATATTGAGTCCAAATATAAATCTAACAGTATGCACATGTGAATTTTAAAATTTCTCAGACTTGTGAATCTTAAAAATTCTCAGACTCTACCTTAGAACATTTGGTTAGGACCATTCCCCATTTTAAAACAATGAAGGGACTTTGGTCAGGAATGTAGGTGGGAACTCTAACATTACTCCACCCATACTTAAGCATACTTTAGGGGAAGATAGTTGTAAACTCCTGATTGAACAATGAAAAGTCCCCAATCCATACTTAAAGTGAAGCAAGAACCCTTAAGCCAGGTCTATTTTTAGATCTAATACAAAGGGGTGCTAAGTACCTATGAAGATCAAATTAATCAGGCAACTTGCAAAGGACAAGATTAGTCTACTCAGGTGTGAATTACTCAAAAGTTTTAGTCTACTCAGGTGTGAATTAAGAATGGTCAGTCTTTTGGAAAATGTCTACTGTGATTGGTAGATGTGAAAACTTAGGGGAGGTGACATAGGAAAAAATTCTCTTTAAAAGGAGGTCAGAAAGGCCTCTGAGGAAATTCAGCTTTGGAGCTGAATTGGAGGCTGGTCGCTCTCTCTGTGGCTGAACTTAGTTCAGCTTCCTGAGCTATACTGGAGGGTCTCTCTGAACACTAGAGTTTTGCTTGGAAGGATCTTGTGGTGAGTTGACAAAAGACTGACTGATCTTTCTCTTAAGGCTTAAGCCTAGGCTGGCCTAGGCTGGCCTAGCCTTTTTCTCATTATTTCCTCTTTCTCTCTCCCTTTCATTAATTCCTTAATCTGTATTAATTAAAATCTCCATAAAAACCCAGCTGATTTGGGTATTTCATATTTAGGAATTTTTCCCATGGTGATCACTTTATTTTTAATATAAAATCAAGACACTAAAAAATTATCTTTACCATTGTGGCCAAAACCTTACAGTTTGGCCATTTACACATTTTTGAGGGTCACAGTTTATGGCAACGACTCTTTGTTTGTCACACACATAATCCATTTCCATCCAACTGGTGTACTCATTGTTCCCCAAACCTACCTACCACATTACAGCTAAGCCTTTGCTCAATTTCCACTATCTGCCACACACCTTTCCCCATCCTGCCTATTTATCTTAGTCCTACCTTTCCTAGTTCCACGCCTTTCATGAAACCTTTCTAGATCTCACTAGTCCTTAGTTACAATCCCCCTTCCCAGGAAGGAGGAGGAGAAAGAAAAGACTTTTGTAATAAATATTCATAGTTAAGCAAATAAAATCCCCATATTGGCTACATTTAAAAATGTGTCCCAGTCTTCATATTTAGCCAATCATCTATCCGGCAGGAGACATTTTTCATGATTGGTTTTATGGAATTATGGTTATTCAATGGATTGTCTTAATTTCTCAAGTTTTCATAGTTTTTTCATTGTTGCTATGAATATATCAAGCAATTAATAAACCTTTATTAAGCACATTCTATGTTTCAGAAACTATGCTATGTGCTAAAGATACAAAAGAGGCAAAAGAGAGTTACTGACATCAAAGAACTTATAAATTGTCCTGCTTTGTCAACTTCGCACTACATCAGATCATGTTAAGTCTTCCTAAGTTTTTCTTAAATTATCCCCTTTATTGTCTATTATTTCTTATAACATAAAAGTATTTAATTACATTCATTTTCCATATTCTATTCTGCTCGTCCACAACTGATGAGCATCTCCTTAGTTTCCTATTCTTTGTGACCACAAAAAGAGCTGCTATAAATATTTGTGTACATATAGGATCCTTTCCTCTTTCTTTGGTAGTATAGGCCAATTATTGGATCACAGACTTTTGTGTCCTAGTTCTGTATTGCTTTCCAGAATGGCTGGACCAATTTGCAGTTTTACTAACAGTGTCGTCAGTGTGCCTGTTTCCCTTGCTCCTCCACCAAGTGCCATTTCATCAATCTGATTATTGAGGGGTAGAAATCTCAGTTTCTTTAATTGCATTTATCTTATCCTCAGTGTTTAGTATTCTAAAGGATATTGATAGCTTGGATTTCTTCTTGGAAACTGTTTATATCTATTAACCATTCATTAGTTGGGGAATGGCTCTTATTCTTATCAATTTGATACAGTTCCCAATGCATTTTAGAAATGAGATTGTCAGCGAAACTTTTTGCAAAGATTTCTGCCAGTTATTTTTTCCCTTATTTTAGCTGTTTTCATTCAATGTATTTAAAATGTTTTTAATTTTATATAGTAAAATTGTCCAGCATATCTTCAGCAATCGTCTCCTTTGTTTGGACACAAATTCTTCTCTTCAAGGATCTTAAATTTTTTTTTTCATTGTTCCACTAATTTATTTATGATGTCATTTTTTTATTGATTAAAAGAGTGGCAACCATTCTGAATGGCAATTTGGAACTATGCCCAAAGGGCACTAAAAGGCTGCTTGCCCTTTGATCCAGCCATACCACTGCTGGGTTTCTACCCCAAAGAGATCATAAGAAAAAGACTTGTACAAAAATATTTATAGCCGTGCTCTTTGTGGTGGCAAAAAATTGGAAAATGAGGGGATGCCCTTCAATTGAGGAATGGCTGAACAAATTGTAGTATTTGTTGGTGATGGAATACTATTGTGCTCAAAGGAATAATGAGCTGGAGAAATTCCATGTGAATTGAAATGACCCCCAGGAATTGATGTAGAGTGAAAGGAGCAGAACCAGGAGAACATTATACACAGAGACTGCTACACTGTAGTACAATAGAATATAATGGACTTCTCTACTTGCAGCAATGCAATGATCCAGGACAGTTCTGAGGGATTCATGAGAAAGAATGCTATCCAAATTCAGAGGGAAAACTGTGGGAGTAGAAACACAGAAGAAAAACAACTGCTTGATTACATGGGTTAATGGGAATATGATTGGGGATATAGACTCAAAATGATCACCCTAGTGCAAATATCAATAATGTGGAAATAGATCTTGATCAATGACACATGTAAACCCCGGAGGAATTGTACATTGGCTACAGGAGGGGGAAAGGGGAGGGAAAGAACATGAATCTTGTAACCATGGGAAAATATTTTAAATTAATTAAATAACATTTTCCAAATTAAAAAAATTAATAAATAAAAAGCCATGGGGGGAAAAACACCAACAATAAAACTTTATAAAACAGAAAAAAAGCAGGCTCTATTTTCATTTATTAATTGAATGAGGGATTTTCTTTTTGCTTTCAATTTTGTGAATCTCTTCTTGGATTTTCAAAATTTCTGATTTGTTGTTTAATTGTGGTTTTTAGCTTGCTGTTTTTCTAAGATTTTTTTGGAGGTATGCCCAATTTTTAAATTTGTTCTTTCTTTTATTGATTATAGTGCTTAGAGCTCTAATTTCCCTCAGGTACTGCTTTTACTGAAACACAGATTTTGGCATATTTTTTCATTGTCATCATTAATGAAATTATCTATTAATTCTATGATTCGTTTGACCTGCCAGTTCTTTAGGGTTAAATTATTTACTCTCCAGTTAATTTTTTATCTTTTCTTTAAAAGACTATTATTAAATGCATTTTTCATTGCATTGTGTGAACACACAGTAAAGGATGTGTTTAATATCACTATTTTTTGGCATATGTTTGTGAGGTTTTTATGCCCTAATTCATGACTGATTTTTTTGAAAGTGTCATGCACAGCCGAGAGATATGTATTTTCCCATCCAATAATAATCAGAAGGCTATCATATCTAACTTTTCTAAAATTTTATAGCAGTCCTTGATTCTTGTATATTTCTTGGTTATGTTTGTCTTGATTTGAAAGAGGTATGATGATATCACCTATTGTTTTATTTGTACTGTTTCTCTCTGTAAGTTATTTAGCTTTTCCTTCAATATTCAGATGCTATGTCATTTGGTAGATATATGCTATAAATTGATATTAACTCATCGCCTATGGTACATTTCAGTGTAATGTACTTTCCTTGTTTATTTATTTTAATCAAATCTGTTTTTTTTAAGATTGAAGAAGACAACATATAGAGGAGGGTTTGACTATGGCCAATTAAAATGCCAGCTGACCCTTAAAGACTGGCAGGCAAAGTAGTAGATAATATATGGTAAAGTTATATGGACCTTGGAAATTAATAGCAGAGAAGGTGACTGTTAGAAATGGAATAATGAGTCTAAGGTTCTGAGTAGAGTAGGGAATCTAGATTACCTCCAGTGCAGATGAAAATCAGAGGAGTCAGTATCCAGCTAAGAGTGAGCATTTAGCACCTGATGGGAAGTGGGTAATGTGATTGCAGTAGAGAAGAGGAGAGATTCCCTCAAGCCTGTCCCTATTATTCCAAGGGAAGCCCAAGAGTAGGTAGGGGAAGGTCCTTGGTTCTCCACTGGTGAGTGCTGATGCTGAACCATTGGACTGCCTATTGGCCTAATTGCTGGTGTGGTTAATGAGAAAGCCCCTTTGAAAGAATTAATATCATGTATATTAATTAATGGGAGGTAAATGAATGAAAAATATTTATCAATCACCTACTATGGGCCAGGCACTATATTAGGCAATGGAGAGGAAATAATAGCTAGCATTTGTAACTTGCTTTACGGTTTACAAAGTGCTTTGGGTAATCTACATGACTAAGTGGATAGAGTACCTAGTTGGAGTCTGGAACACTTGAGTTCAAATCCAACATTTATTATAAAGATCTGTGACATTGGACACATCACTACACTCTGCCTCAATTTCCTTAAGTATAAAATGAAAATAATAACAGCACCTATATCTTAGGGTTCTTGTAAGAATCAGATGAAATATTTGTAAGGCATCTGGTGCATAATTGGCATCAGTTCTTGTTCCCTTGCCTGCTTTACATTTAATGTCTCATTTAATCTTTTCAGTAACCCTCTGAGGTAGGTGCTTTTATTTTCTTGATATAACACATGCATGCATCAAGTGACTCCAAAGGAGGTTAAATGACTTGCTCAGGGTCAAATATGAGAAAGTCCCTACCTCAAGGAGCTGCCATTCTAACACGGGGAGACAATACACGTGGAGGGGGGTGATGTTCTCTTTTCTCACGGAAGAGAGTTTTGGAGTTCTGGAGAATCAGAGGAATGATGATGAGTTGAGCCATAAAGCAGTCCATTGACATATCCTTTCCAGAAGCAATGGTGTATTGATTTGATTACTGTTCCCAGAATGAGAGATCAAAAGTGGGATTAACCCATAGTAGGACAAAGGCAAAATATCCAAGGCACATGGAGATGAAACATTGTCTAAGGATAACTAGATATGTAGTCAGTTAAGTGAATTTATACTTAATCACTAGCCAGTCAAGCTCAGGCCCAGGGAGCACTTCCAAAGCTGAGTATATTAGCTCACCCAGGAGGGACAATATGGGTTTAGGTCCAGAGGCTAGCGCTGCTTCAAGTGAGCATTGAGGGTCAGTGGCTGGGCAAGAATATGCCCTCAGATATCCAGGATAATTGAATATTATGTATTATATATCACTATGGAATCCAGTCTATTGCATGTAGCTCTAACGTGAATGTTGGAATCTATGTACCTATATATGGCTTATATATTTGGAATAATTATCCATGTGCTATTTTCAAAGTAGCGGATGTTTGTTTATGAGAGATGCATTGGGATGCACTTGTACATCTCATGATTTGCAAGAACTACAATCTATTTTTCAGGTGGGGGAGATGTAATACAGGCAAGGGTTACTTTGCCCTTAATGGGAGCTCCCTACTGTAGCCTCAAGTACCCATAGTAATGAGACAAGGACTCTTCTGTTTACTGGGAAAAGCTCCAGGATTCCTGTGCAGCCTTCTGCTTGGATACAAGGCTCACTTCAGGAGAAATAAATGTAGAAAAGGAAAAATAGAGCATAGAAGTCATGTGGAAAAGCAAAAAAAATAAAGTAAAAATAAAGTAAAAAATTAAGGCTTCCAGAGGGAGTTCATAGGAGTGAGCAGAGGAAAGTTGTAATCTGTGGTCAAAATAGCAAGACAGCAGGGGGAGCCCATTAAGTAGGACTGCTATGGATTCTCTGAATTTGGGAACGCTAATGGAATTCTGATGGTACCAGAACCTGAGCAGGAAGATCCCAGATGGCTCCAGTAGAATTATGGAGAACTTCATTAAGCAGAGAGCACTGAGTAACTAATCTTTTACCACTGGGCCTGAATTCTTAATCAAGTGAATTCCCCCTTTTGCCATGTGATTAGTGGATATTAAGATAGGGTTGGATTCTGATTATGTCTTGGAGCCTGTAAAAGATTTATATTCATTTGTAGATGGGAGAAGGCAAAGACTCTACTTTTTTATTCTTTTTTGCCATTTACAAAGTCTTATGTGCTAATTAAATGCTTTTGCTATTACATATATGGTTGGTATGGTCTGTATGTAGAATATTGCATTGGTGAAAACTCAGACTGTGATATAGTGTGATATAAGAATTATATCCCAAATCACACATACCAATTCTGTTAAAATTAGCAAGAGGCTTCAGATCCAGAGATATGAGATTTTTCATGGGTATAGTAGTTATGCTTTACCAAAAGATACGTCTACAAAAATGTGTAAATAAAATTTTCGCTTAAGAAATCATGTTTTCCTATTACATTTCCAAGTTATGTTAGCCCCATTGTTAATCTTCAGTTGTAATACTTTCGCTTTAAATTTCACTGCCCCTTCTTCAGCCACTCTGTCAGGTAGTTAATGATCTATAAACAAACATTTAAATGCCCTAAGGAAGCTCTCTATTTAAAGGGACCTTGAATAATTTAATAATGGAAATAGTCACCTTCAAATTTCTATTTTACATCAAATTGCATGAGAGAGTGTGTGTGTGAGAGAGGCATGTCTATAGTTTTAGTTGATACAGATTTGTCATTTACTTTACAATATGAATAAATTTACTTTTCCTGCTGAACCCCTTCATCCTAATGGTGATTACCTGAAAGAAGGGAAGCAGAATAAGGAATCTGAAGTCTTAGCAAATCAATTGTATATTCAGCATGGACATGCATCTTACACAGAAGTTAGATTGTAAAGTCAGTGTTTAAGGCAAAAATCAAATCAAATAAAATTTTTCCCCCCAAATCTTTTAAATTGTCTGGTTTCATATTTCTTCTCATCAGAAAGGGGTAAGTTTGACCAGCAGCTAAAAAGATCTTAGCTAGATATCCCTTAAGCATCTCAAATGCAATATTTTCAAAACAAAACTTGGTCTGTCTTATCAAATCTACTGCTCCTTTGAATTTCCCTATTGAGGGTACTACCATATTTTCAGTCACACAGGTTTTCAACCTTGGAGTCATCTTTGAATCCTGACTCATCCATCTCATATTTTGAAATGATTTCCAAGTTTTGTTGATTCTACTTTCTCTCTACTTACATGGACACCATCCTAGTTAGGTCCTTATTATGTCTCACTTTGACTTAAAATTGACACCTAATTGATTTCTCTGCCTCAAGTCTCTCTCATTTATAATACATCTTTTCCACAGCTGCCAGAGGAATATTTCTAAAATATAGGTCAGACTATGTAATCTCCTTGCTTAGTAAACTCTAGTAGCTCCCTATTACCTGTAGGATCAAATACATACTCTTCCGACTAGCATTTAAATTTCTCACAACTTGACCTTTCCTGATTCATTTTTCCCCTAGTAGCTAATGCTTCCTTTATAAAATTTATTTTTTTCCCAATTACATGTAAAAACAGTTTCCAACATTTAAAAAATAATTTTGAATCTTGAATTCTTTCCTTCCTGCCCTCCCTCCCCCACTGAGATGGTAAGCAATTTTATTTAGATTTTACATGTGCAAAAATTTAAAAAATTTTTCCATATTAGTCATTTTGTTGAAGGAAACTAAAACAAAAAAATTAAGAAAATGAAAAAATTTTTCTTTGGTCTATCATACTCTATTGGATTCTTTCTCTGGAAGCAGATGACATCTTTTATCATAAGTCCTTTGGGCTTGTTTTGGATCATTTTATTGCTGAGAATACCAAAGTTATTTACAGTTATTCATTGTACAGTATCTCTGTCACTGTGTATGGTATTCTCCTGGTTCTGCTTATTTCACTCTGCTTCATTTCATGTAAGTCTTTCTAGGTTTTTCTGAGTTCCTCCTGCTAGTCATTTCTTAAAGCACAATAGTATTCCATTATAATTATATACTATAACTTACTCAGCCATTTCTCAATTGATGGTTTTCCTCTCACTTTCTAATTCTTTGCCCCTGCAAAAGGGACTGTTTTAAATACTTTTTGTACATACAGATCCTTCCCCTTTTTGTTTTTTTAATCTCATTGGGATACAGACTTAGTAATGGTATTGCTGGATTATGTACTGTTTTATAGCCCATTGGACATAGGTCCAAATTGCTTTCCAGAATGGTTGATTCATTTCACAACTCCCCTGCAGTACATTAGTGTCTCAATTTTCCCTCATCCTCTCCAAGTTTTGTCATGTTCCTTTTCTTTCATTATACCAATCTGATAGCTGTAGGGTGGTATCTCAGAGTTGTTTTAATTTGTATCTCTAATTAATAGTAATTTTGAGCATTTTTTGCATGACTATAGAGAGTTCTAATTACTTTGAGAACTGACTATTCATATCCTTTGATTATCAGTTGGGGAATGATGATCTGTATTCTTATGCGTTTGACTCATTTTTCTATGTATTTCAGAAATGAACCCTTTATTAGACACTTACAAAACTTTTGCATCATTATGATTACTATTTGTTTTCCATTCTATTTTTATGTTTAGTTTCTGAATACCATATCCCCCAATTTGCTCTCTTTTCTATCAACCCCCTCTCCCTCCTCTTATCCTTTCCCCTCCTATTTTCCTGTTGGGTACCCAATTACCCAATTGATTATGTATATTCTTCCCTCATTGAGTCAATTCCAGTGAGAGTAAGGTTCACAGGTTCTCCCTCTCAGCTCCCCCAACTTTGTCTCCACTGTAAAAGCTCTTTCATGCTTTTTTTTAATGTACAGTAATTGACCTCATTCTATTTTCCCACCCACTTCTTCCAATTAATTCCTTATATGCTTTAATTTAATTTAAAATTGTATATATCATTCCATCATATTCAATTCGCACACTTGCCCTCTTTCTATATATGTTCCTTATAACTACACAAATAATGATAAAAGTTTTTAGGAGTTGCAAGAATGATCTTCCTATGAAGGTATGTACACAGTTTAACCTTATTGAGGTTATATATAAGGATGCCTTTTCTTTTTCCTATTTACTTTTTTATGCTTCTCTTGAGTCTTGTATTTGAGTCAGATTTCCCATTCATCTTTGGTCTTTTCATTGAGAATGTTTGAAAATCCTCAATTTCATTGAATACTCATTTCCCCCCTTAAGAATTATACTCAGTTTTGCTGGATACATGATTCTTGGCTGAAGTCCTAGCTCCTTTGTCCTCTGGAATATCATATTTTAGGCCCACTGATCCTTTAATGTAGAAGCTGCTAAATCTTGTGCTGTGGCTCCATAATATTTGTTTTTAATCAGCCCCCGCCCCCATGCCCATCCTTATTATGCTTCCCTTTCCACCCCCTCCCTTTTGTTTCCTTATTTTTTTTTAGGGTCTGTTAAGTTCCCTCCCCTCTCTTTTTCCCTCCCTTTCTATACTCCCCAACCCACTCTCCTCCTTGGTTTTCCCTTCTCACTTTCCCTGTAGGGTAAGATAGAATTCAATACCCCAATGGATCTAGATGCTCTTCCCTCTCAGAATTGATTTCACTGAGAGTAAGTTTTAAGTATTACCTATTAACACTCTCTTCCTCTCCTTTTTTTTTTTAATTTTAAACATTATTTTATTTGGTCATTTCCAAACATTATTCACTGGAAACAAAGATCATTTTCTTTTCCTCCCTGCCCCCCCTCCCACCACCTTTCCCTCTCCCATAGCCGACGCGCGATTCCACTGCTTATCACATGTGTTCTTGACTCAAACCCATTTCCCTGTTGTTGGTATTTGCATTAGAGTGTTCATTTAGAGTCTCTCCTCAGTCATATCCCCTCAACCCCTGTAGTCAAGCAGTTGCTTTTCATCGGTGTTTTTACTCCCACAGTTTATCCTCTGCTTGTGGATAGTATTTTTTAGATCCCTGCAGATTGTTCAGGGACATTGCATTGCCACTAATAGAGAAGTCCATCACCTTCAATTGTACCACAGTGTATCAGTCTCTGTGTACAATGTTTTCCTGGTTCTGCTCCTTTCGCTCTGCATCACTTCCTGGAGGTTGTTCCAGTCTCCATGGAATTCCTCTACTTTATTATTCCTTTTAGCACAATAGTATTCCATCATCAACATATACCACAATTTGTTCAGCCATTCCGCAATTTATGGGCATCCCCTCGTTTTCCAATTTTTGGCCACCACAAAGAGTGCAGCTATGAATATTCTTGTACAAGTCGTTTTCCTTATTATCTCTTTGGGGGTACAAACCCAGCAGTGCTATAGCTGGATCAAAGGCAGTCTTTTATCACCCTTTCGACATAGTTCCAAATTGCCCTCCAGAATGTTTGGATCAATTCACAACTCCACCAGCAATGAATTAATGTCCCCACTTTGCCACATCCCCTCCAGCATTCATTACTTTCCATAGCTGTCATGTTAGCCAATCTGCTAGGTGTGAGGTGATACCTCAGAGTTGTTTTGATTTGCATCTCTCTGATTATAAGAGATGTAGAACACTTTTTCATGTGTTTATTAATAGTTTTGATTTCTTTGGCTGAGAACTGCCTGCTCATGTCCCTTGCCCATTTATCAATTGGAGAATGGCTTGATTTTTTGTACAATTGATTTAGTTCTTTGTAAATTTGAGTAATTAAACCTTTGTCAGAGGTTTTTATGAAGATTGTTTCCCAATTTGTGGCTACCCTTCTGATTTTGGTTACATTGGTTTTCTTTATACAAAAACTTTTTTAATTTGATGTATTCCAGATTATTTATTTTGCATTTTGTAACTCTTTCTAATTCTTGCTTGGTTTTGAAGTCTTTCCCTTCCCAAAGGTCTGACATGTATGCTATTCTATGTTCGCCTAATTTTCTTATAGTTTCCTTCTTTATGTTCAAGTCATTCACCCATTTTGAATTTATCTTGGTGTAGGGTGTGAAGTGTTGATCTAAACCTAATCTTTCCCACACTGTCCTCCAATTTTCCCAGCAGTTTTTATGAAATAGTGGGTTTTTGTCCCCAAAGCTGGGATCTTTGGGTTTGTCATATACTGTCTTGCTGAGGTCGCTTGCCCCCAGTCTATTCCACTGATCCTCCTTTCTGTCTCTTAGCCAGTACCAACTTGTTTTGATGACCGCTGCTTTATAATATAGTCTGAGATCGGGGACTGCAAGGCCCCCTTCCTTTGTATTTTTTTTTCATTATTTCCCTGGATATCCTTGATCTGTTGTTCTTCCAAATGAACTTTGTTGTGGTTTTTTCTAAATCAGTAAAAAAAATTTTTGGAAGTTCCATGGGTATGGCACTAAATAGATAGATGAGTTTGGGTAGGATGGTCATTTTTATTATATTGGCTCGTCCTACCCATGAGCAGTTAATGTTCTGCCAATTGTTCAAGTCTAGTTTTAGTTGTGTGGAAAGTGTTTTGTAGTTGTGTTCATATAGTTCCTGTGTTTGTCTCAGGAGATAGATTCCTAAGTATTTTATTTTGTCTAAGGTCATTTTGAATGGGATTTCTCTTTCTAGTTCTTGCTGCTGAGCTGTGTTGGAATTATATAGAAATGCTGATGACTTATGTGGGTTTATTTTGTATCCTGCAACTTTGCTAAAGTTGTTGATTATTTCGATTAGCTTTTTGGTTGAATCTCTAGGATTCTTTAAGTAGACCATAATGTCATCTGCAAAGAGCGATAATTTGGTCTCCTCCTTGCCTATTTTAATGCCTTCAATTTCTTTTTCTTCTCTAATTGCTACTGCTAGTGTTTCTAATACAATGTCAAATAATAGAGGTGATAATGGGCATCCTTGTTTCACTCCTGATCTTAATGGGAATGGATTTAGTTTATCCCCATTGCAGATGATATTAGTTGATGGTTTTAGATATATACTGTTTATTATTTTTAGGAATGACCCTTCTATTCCTATGCTTTCTAGTGTTTTTAGTAGGAATGGGTGTTGTATTTTATCAAAGGCTTTTTCTGCATCTATTGAGATAATCATGTGGTTCTTGTTGGTTTGCTTGTTGATGTGGTCAATTATGTGGATAGTTTTCCTAATATTGAACGAGCCCTGCATCCCTGGTATAAATCCTACTTGATCATGGTGGATGACCCTTCTAATTACTTGCTGGAGTCTTTTTGCTAGTATTCTATTTAAGATTTTTGCATCTATATTCATTAGGGAGATTGGTCTATGATTTTCTTTTTCTGTTTTTGGCCTGCCTGGCTTTGGACTTAGTACCATGTTTGTGTCATAAAAGGAGTTTGGTAGAACTCCCTCTTTGCTTATTATGTCAAATAGTTTGTATAGTATTGGAGTTAGCTGTTCTTTGAATGTTTGATAGAATTCACTGGTGAATCCATCAGACCCTGGAGATTTTTTCTTAGGAAGTTCTTTGATGGCTTGTTGGATTTCTTTTTCTGATATGCGATTATTTAAGAAATCTATTTCTTCTTCTGTTAGTCTAGGCAATTTATATTTTTGTAAATATTCATCCATATCGCCTAGGTTGGTATATTTATTGCCATATAGTTGGGCAAAGTAGTTTTTAATGATTGCCTTAATTTCCTCTTCATTGGAGGTGAGATCCCTCTTTTCATCCTTGATGCTGTTAATTTGCCTTTCTTCCTTCCTTTTTTAAATTAGATTGACCAGTACTTTGTCTATTTTGTCTATTTTTTCAAAGTACCAGCTTCTAGTCTTGTTTATTAGTTCAATAGTTCTGTCACTTTCGATTTTATTAATTTCTCCCTTAATTTTTAGGATCTCTAGTTTGGTTTTCTTCTGGGGGTTTTTAATTTGTTCTTTTTCAAGTTTTTTGATTTGCATTTCCAATTCCTTGATCTCTGTCCTCCCTAATTTGTTAATATATGCACTCAGGGATATGAATTTTCCTCTAAGTACTGCCTTGGCTGCATCCCATAAGGTTTGAAAGGATGTCTCACCATTGTCATTTTCTTCAATGAAATTATTAATTGTTTCTATGATTTCTTCTCTAACTATCTGATTTTGGAGTATTATATTATTTAATTTCCAATTAATTTTTGATTTGGCTCTCCATGTTCCCTTACTGATCAATATTTTTATTGCCTTGTGATCTGAAAAGGCTGCATTTATTATTTCTGCTTTTCTGCTTTTGAGTGCCATGTTTCTGTGACCTAGTGTATGATCTATTTTTGTGAATGTGCCATGTGGTGCTGAAAATAAGGTGTATTCCTTTTTGTCCCTATTTATTTTTCTCCATATGTCTATTAACTCTAATTTTTCTAAGATTTCATTCACCTCTTTTACCTCTTTCTTGTTTATTTTTTGGTTTGATTTATCTGAATTTGATAGGTGTTGGTTCAAGTCTCCCACTAATATGGTTTTACTGTCTATATCCTCCTTCAATTCTCCTAGTTTCTCTATTAAAAATTTGGATGCTATACCATTTGGTGCATACATGTTGATTAGTGATATTTCCTCATTGTCTATACTCCCTTTTAACAGAATATATTTACTTTCCCTATCCTTTTTTATCAGGTCTATTTTTGCTTTGGCTTTGTCAGATATCATGATTGCAACTCCTGCCTTCTTTCTATCAGTTGAGGCCCCAAAGGTCTTACTCCAACCTTTAATTCTAACCTTGTGAGTGTCAACCTGCCTCATATGTGTTTCTTGAAGACAACAAATGGTAGGGTTTTGGGTTCTAATCCAATCTGCTATTTGTCTACGTTTTATGGGTGAGTTCATCCCATTCACGTTCAAAGTTATGATTGTCATTTGTGGATTCGCTGGCATTTTGATATCTTCCCCTAGTTCTGACCTTTATTCTTTAGCTATCTCCTTTTGAACCAGTGATTTACTTTAGGTCAGTCCCCCTAGTCCCCTCCCTTGAGATGCTTCCCTTTCTAGCCCCTCCCTTTTTATGCTCCCTTCCCTTCCCCCTTCTCCTTCCCTCCCTTTTTATACTCCCTCTCCCCTCCCCCTCCTTAATTTTCCTTTCTTTCTTGCCCTAATGGATAAGATAGAATTCAGGATCTAGATGTTCTTCCCCCTCAGATTTGATTGCACTGAGAGTAAGGTTTAAGTAATTCCACTTCACGCTCTCTTCCTCTCCTTCTCTTATGAGAGTTCTTCCCCTCCCCTTCCCATGTGTATCTTTATATGGGAAAGATTATTCTATTAAGTCCCCCCCCATTTCTTGAAGTAAATCTTAGTGTTATCGAAGGTTCTCCCCCTCCCTTTTCCTTTCTTTGCCCTCACTTTCCCCAAATCTTCTTAATGCCCCAGTCTTTCCCTATGCATGTTTCTTCTAACTACTCTTATGATGCATACAATTTTTGAGAGTTACACAAAACATTTTCCCCACATATTAATATATATAATTTGATGTAAATGTAGTCCTTATAGAAGAGAGTTTGACTTAAAGAAGAAGATAAGATTTATCTCCTTTTCCCTTTCTTTCATATTTACCTTTTCATGTTTCTCTTGCCTTCTGTGCTTGGATATCAAATTTTCCACTAAGTTCTGGTCTTTTCTTAGCAAATGCTTGGAAATCTTCTATTTTGTTGAATGCTCATACTTTCCCCTGGAAGTATATAGTCAGTTTTGCTGGGTAATTGATTCTTGGTTGGAGACCCAGTTCTCTTGCCTTTCTAAATATCGTGTTCCATGCTTTGAGGTCTCTTAGTGTGTTAGCCACTAAGCCGTATATGATCCTTATGGGAGCCCCCTTATATCTGAAGCTCCTCTTCTTGGCTTCTTGTAGGATTTTCTCCTTTTCTTGGAAGCTCTTGAATTTAGCAATTACATTCCTAGGGGTTGTCTTTTGGGGATTTAGTGTAGAGTGTGTTCTATGAACCCTTTCTATTTCTATTTTGCCCCCTTGCTCCAGAAAGTGTGGGCAATTTTCTTTTATAATCTCCTGTAGAATAATACCGAGTTTATTGTTTATCTCTGTTTTTTCTGGGAGACCGATAATTCGGAGGTTGTCTCTTCTTCCTCTGTTTTCCAAGTCTGTGACCTTTACAGTGAGGTATTTTATGTTTTCTTCTAATTCATTAATTTTTGGGGTTTGCTTTATTGGTTCTTGCTGTTTTATGATCTCACTTTCTTCGAGTTGCTTAGTTCTGGTCGTTAGGGACTGGTTTTGCTTTTCAGTTTTGTCTGCCCTTCTATTGGATGCTTCGAGCTCTTTTTCCAATTGAGCAGTCTTATCTGTCAGACTGCTGATCTCTTTATTCCATTTTTCTTTCCAGGTTTCCATCTTTTGGATAAGTTCCAGTTTGAGAGCTTGTTGATAGTTTCCATTTTGGGAGGCATGTTCTGATTTTTTTTAATTTCCTCCTCATTCTCTTCTTTTCCTTGGGTACTTCCACCATAAAAGTTTTCAATAGTCACCTTTTTCCCTTTCTTCCTGGAGGCTTGATTTTGGGCCATGTGAGCCATCCCTTTGGTGGTTTTATTCCCCTTTCCTTTTTGGTCTGGGGTCTGGGTGATATGGGCGGGTTTTCTGTGAATTTAAGTTGCCTCAGACTAGTTCTTCCCAGCCTCTGAGGTTTCTTAGAGAGCTGGGTCCCTGATCACAGCCAAACTGCCCAGGTCTTCAGCTCCAACCAGATAATCAGCTTGTGGTCTGCCCCTGGTGTTTAGCTCCTCCCAGATGCTCAGCGCAACCCTGAGTACAGCTCCACGGACCCCCTGTGATCAGCACTGGTTTCTCTCATGAAACAGCCCTGAGATGTTTTTTCCTGGCATTCCCCAGATCCCAAGGACCCTGGAGTGCCCCCCCCCCCCCAGACAGAGACGTTCCCCACTCACTCACTGTCCCAGTGAGTGCTCTGGTAGCTCACTCTGGTTTGGTGGGGGGGAGGGGGAAGGGCGGCTCAGTTCACGTTTCTGTGCAAGCTTTTCCTCCATATTATTATAGTGTGGAAATGTTCAAACCCCACATACCTTCGTCTCTGTGGTGTACTGGGGAGTATTGGGGAGTCCTTCTGTTCCTCCAAATGTGATTTTTATGCTCCTTTGATGTAGTCTATTTTGTTCGGTGCCGGGGAGAGGAAGCGTGTGGTGTCTAGATTGCAGCCATGATTACCCGGATGTCTCCTCTCCTTCTTACAGTATTATTCTTCCTCTCCCCTTCCCATGTGCCTCTTTGTGTGATATAGATTATCCTATTTATATTATTCTTTCAAGTTTCTCTTGGTTCCATCTCCTATTCCCCCCTCCTTTTTTCTTTTTTTGAATATCATCTTATACCATGTATTACCCCAATCTCTACCTGTGAATGATTCTTCTAATTACTATAATAGTGAATATAATTTTTGAGAGTTACAAATAACATTTTCTATATATTAATATAAACAATTTGGTCTTATTGAAGCCCTTAAAGAAGAAAATTTAAGTAAAAAACATTTTTCTCCTTTCCCCTCTTCTTTCTTATTTACCTTTTCATGTTTCTCTTGATTTTTGTGTTTGGACATCAAACTTTCCACTTAGTTCTGGTCTTTTCTTTTAAAAATACTTGAAAATCTTCTATTTTGTTGAATGCCCATACTTTCCCCTGGCAGTATATAGTCAGTTTTGATGGATAGGTGATCCTTGGTTGAAGAATCAATTCTCTTGCCTTTCTCAATATCATATTCCAAGCCTTGCAGTCCTTTAGTGGGAAAGCTGCCAGACGTTGTGTAATCCTGATTGGTTCTCCTTGATATCTGAATTGTCTCTTTTTGGCTTCTTGTAAAATTTTCTCCTTAGCTTGGAAGTTTTTGAATTTGACAGTTACATTCCTGGGAGTTGTCTTTTGAGGATTTAATGTAGAGGGTGTTCTATGAACTCTTTCAAAGTCTATTTTACCCCCTTGTTCAAGAACATCAGGGCAGTTTTCTTGGATAATTTCTTGTAGTATGATGTCAAGATTTCTGTTTATTTTTGGCTTTTCAGGTAGACCAATGATTCTCAAATTGTTTCTTTGAGACTGGTTTTCATGATCTATCATCTTGTCAGTGAGATAGTTTCTGTTTTCTTCTATTTTGTCAATCTTTTGACTTTGCTTTATTAATTCTTTCTAGTTTGCAAGATCATTGGCTTCCAATTGCCTGATTCTGGTCTTTAAGAACTGGTTTTCCTCTATAATCTTTCGATTTCCCTTTTTGTTTTGGTCTATCTTGCTTTTTTGTGGCTTTCAGCTGTTTCTCCAATTGGAAGTTCCTCTCCTTTAAACTGTTATTTCCTTTTTTAACTATTTCCCACTTTTCTTGCCAAAATGCTTCCATTTTTTTTGATAAGCTGTGATATAAATTCAAGAGTTTGTGGCCAATTTCCATTTTGGGGTGGAAGGTTTGGATGCATTTATTTGTATGTCCTCTTCTGCTATTTCCTCTTTAGTCTGGGTTTTTCCTTCATAAAAATTATCCAGGTTCAGTGCCTTCTTGTTTTTCTTGGTTTTGGGAAGTTATTTTTTGGGGTGTTGTTTGCCATCACTATGGTGTTTTTTCCTTCCCTTTCTAGTCAGAAGTCTGAGTGAGGAGGGCAGGTACTCTGTATATGGAGCTAAGGAGTTCAGTTTTTGCCTGAGGCCAGCTCTCGAGTCTCTGCAGCTTCTACTGTTTACTGCCCTTCTCTGTACTATCTCCACATGGGCACCTAAGGTTTGTGCTCTTCAGCCTCCTGGGGTCCCAGGTCTAGCTGCTCTCAGGGGTAGGTCTCTGGTGGTCTTAGTCAGATGCCAAGGACCTAGAGGTGCCCCTCACTCACTCTATAGGTACCCCTCACTCATTCACTGATTCTAGTGTACTGGCTCTGACTTTGGCTCCATAGATGGGGGGGGAGGGTTGATCAGCTCATGTTTTGGTGGAAGCTATTTCACCCCCTTACAGTGTGGAAATGCCCAAATTCCATGTACCTTCAATGCTGCAACCTACTATAGAGTCCCATAGTTCATATGAATTTTTTTTTTGCCTTTTGAGTTAGTCTATATTTGTAGGTGGTGAGAAGAGGAAGAGTCCTGGGTCTATAGTGCCTCCATGTTTACCCAGAAGTCCCCTCCATAATATTTGAATTCGATTCTATTGGCTGGTTATAATATTTTCTCCTTGACCTGTGAGTTCTGGAATTTATCTATAATACTCCTAAGCTTTATCCTTTTGGGATCTTGTTTAGGAGATGATTGGTAGATTCTTTCCATTTCTTTTTTATCCCCTGGTTCTAGAATATGAGGGAAATTTTCCTTAATAATTCCTTAAAAGATGATATTTAAGCTCTTTTTTAAAATCATGGCTTTCAAGTAGTACAATATATCTGAGATGATCTCTCCTGGATTTATTTTCCAGGTCAGTCCTTTTCCTAGTGAAATATTTCACATTTTCTTCTGTTTTATTTTTTCTTCAATTTTTGACTTTGTTTGATTCTGTGGTGTGTGTGTGTGTGTGTGTGTGTGTGTGTGTGTGTGTGTGTGTGTTTGACTGCTTCTTGATGTCTCATGGAGTCATTTGCTTCTGATTGCCCAATTCTGATTTTTACAGCATGATTTTCTTGAATGAGATTTTGTACTTCCTTTTTCATTTGGCCAGTTCTACTTAGTAAAGAGTTATTTTCCTCAATGAATTTTTGTAACTCTTTTTCTATATGGCCATTTCTATTTTTTAGGAAGTTCTTCTCTTCATTGCATTTTTATGTCTTTCTTCATTCAGCCAATTCTGCTTTTTAAGAAGTTCTTCCCTTTAGTGTATTTTTGTATCTCTTTTACCAATCGACCTATTCTGTTTTTTAGATTAATTTTTCACTATTTTTTGTGCCTCCTTTACTGAGCGGTTGACTCTTTTTCTATGATTTTCCTGTATCACTCTCATTTCTTTTCCCAGTTTTGTTCTACTTCTCTTATTTGATTTTTAAACTCTTTTTTTGAGCTCCTCCACTAATTATTTTGGGGATTAAGAGCAGATAGAAATGTGGCTATCCTCTATAGCTTATTTTTAGATAGAAGACATTCCTATAAAGCAATATGAAATCAAAGAATGCCATAGTAGGAAAGTCACATTTTCTTTCCATTCCAGTATTCTATCTTTAACAGCAGATCCAAAGTCATTTTGTGGGGAAACATGATTATTCCTTATAACACCAACCTCAGAAGAACAGTGCAATCTGTTCTCACTCATTTCTAGTTCCTGTTGAGGCAACCTAGGCTTAAAGTCAAAAGAAGTGGTTTTGCATCCCACTAAGCCACTTACTAACCTTGTGGTTTGAATAATCCATTCTTCCTTTCTGCCCCTCTATAAAATGAAGACATTGGGTCGTTATGATCTCTGTGATAGGACCAGCATTTCTTTGACAGTAGCTTCTTTCCTGTTAACTATTATATGAAGCTTTATCTAAAAGAAGACAAAGCTGCCCCTGGATTTGCCTCTGAGATTGGCCCCAACTTCCCTGATGCAACTTCTTTCTCCATTCTCTTTATCCCCAGCCAAAGTTGTCCTTGGGACTTGATTGGTCATAACTTCTCTGATTCAGATTTCTGGCCATCTAAGGGCATAAAAAGACCCAACCATGTACTTTCTAGGCCCTATAGTCGTGATGGATTTTGAGCCTAAATAAGTAATGACAGGTGTGTTTCTGAAGAGTGCCAAATTTAGAGAAGTCAAGTTATCCTATAACCCTATTGAATGTCCCTATTGTGTTAGGGTAAAGTAAACATCCATTTGTTAAATGTTCAGCTCATTTTGTTCCAACATTGAACCTAAGCAAAGAGAGTGTTGGTATTAGTGCCTCTAACAACTTCTTCTATAAGATTTAAAATTTTTATTTTGTTAAATATTCCTCAATTACATGTAAAATTGTTTTTAACAATCATTTTTTAAAAGAATTTGAGTTCTTTTTTTAGTTTTTGAATCCCTATCTTCCATCTTAGAATTAATACTGTGTATTGGTTGCAAGGCAGAAACTTGGTAAGGGCTAGACAATGGGGGTTAAGTGACTTGCCCACAGTAACACATTAGGAAGTGTCTGAGGTCAGATTTGAACCTAGTACCTCCTGTCTCTAGGCCTGGCTCTCAATCCACTGAGCAATCTAGCACAAGAATTTGAGTTTTAAATTCTGTCCTCTTTCCTTCTTCCTTAAAATAAATAATTTGATATAAATTTTACATGTGAAGTTTTATAAAACACATTTCAATATTAGCCATGTTGAAAAAGAAAACACAAACAAAATAAAACAATAAAAATTCATTTTATTAAAACTGTGCTTCAGTCTGCATTCTAATCTAACAATTTCTAAGGCCATTTCTATCTGGGTCATTTTGTAAGTTGAATTTGTAAAAATTTGTTTGAAGCAACAATTTCTGTATATAAGAACTAGATAATTGTAAACTTCATTTCCCTATAATTTTTAAAATGTTCTCCTAAATATATACACAAATATCCATCTCAAGCCTGAAGTTTGTACAAGTTATAATGCCCTAAAATTAGATTTTAATGAAAATAGTAGCTGACAAACAGATTGGCTGGGTATGAGTAATGTTGCAGCTTTGACAATATTCACATTATTCCTTTTCCAACATCTCAGTGAACCACAACTTGTGGTTCAGCTCTTTCTTTTTATCCCTTATTGCTATTTCTAATAAAACAAGATGTTAAAGCTAACTATATGCTCTATTAATTATATGAAGGTGAACTTGAGTCATATTTGTTACTGAAGATGATTAATAATTACCAGTCCTGCACACATTTCTAGTGCATTACAGTAAATAAACAGGGTACATTGTTGGGTAGTAATTGATTAATTAGCACATTCATCCTACACAGCTCAATGGTCTAAGGATGCTGAGTTTGAGATATTGCTCATAATTATTACAAGAAACAAATCTGTTCCATTTCTCAGTTTATTCTTCTGTACAGTTCTTCTTTTTCCCTAAATCGAATGTTTAATGGTTCAAAACCTCATAGGTTTTATTCAGATAAATCAAATCATGAAAAATTGCTAGTCACAATCTCAGAATTTTGTTTTTCTGTGAACTAGCGTGAAAATTTTTACATGGCTAATTTTAGCATTAGATCTTCTGCAAATACTATAAATATAGGGTACCTCCCCACTATGCCTGAAATGCTCTTTGAGTATCTATGCACAACAAGGGCATTGGATCTCATTTCCTTCTCAACGACATCAAATAAACCCACAATTGCAAGTGTCATCAGGTTGGAACTTCTCAGTACCAAGCAGATAGACCGTGTTATCTTTAGAGAAATATGACAGCATGTTCTCAGTCACCGTTTTCACTGTGCTCTAATTTAGGGTTTTTTTTAGTTTGTTGGAAGCAACAGAGTATGTTGGAAAGAACATAAGGTTTAGAGTCAGCAGATGAGAGGTCTTGCCCCAGCTCTGCAACCCACAAACAATTTGAATTTTGGGAATTCACAGTCTCTTGGAGCCTCAGTTCCCTTTGCTATAAAATGAGGGTGTCTGACTTGTTTATTTGATAGGATCATGGGTCATATGTTGAAAACTAAAGGGGAACTCATAGGCCACCTAGTCCAATTGTGGAATTTTGCAAGTGAGAAAACTTAGGCCTCGGGAATCAATCAGTCAAAAAATATTTATTAAGTGCCTACTATGTGCCAGGTACTGGGGATACAAAGAAAAGTAAAAGGCAGTTTCTGCTCACAAGGAGCTCACAGCTTAATGGCAAAGACTATATATAAATAAGTTATATGGAGGTCAGATAGGAAATCACTAATAGAGGGGATGAAGTAGAGTTAAGAGGGGTTGGGAAAAGCTTCTTATAGGTAGTGAGATTTTAGCTGGGATATCTGAGAAATGTTACACAGGTAAAATTGACAGGCCTTGGCAATAGACTCAATATGGAAGATAATAGTGAGTGAGGAGCTGAGGATGAAACCTAGTTTTAAGCCTAGGTGACAGGGAAGATGGAGGAACCCTCAATAGACAGGAAGTTTGGAAGTGGCAAGAGTTTTAGGGAAAATATAATGAGCTGAGTTTTGGATATGTTAAATTTAAGATGTCTACAAGACATCTTGTTTAAGATATCCAATAAGCAATTGGAGATGCAAGTTTGGAGATCAGTAGAGAGACTAGAGTGGGAGAAGTAGATTTGAGATAGCATAGAGATGATAATTGATCCATGGGAGCTGATGAGATCACCAAATGAAATAGTATAAAGAGAGATGAGAAGAAGGCCCAGTACAGAGTTAGTGGATATGACCTGAATGAAGATCTTGCAAAGGAGAAGTCACAGATGGAGGAAGAGAACCAGGAGAAAGTAGTATCCCTAAATCCTCAAAAGTAAAGAATATCATGGAAAAGAGTTATTGACAGTGTCAAAAGCAGCAGAAAAGTAACCAAAAAAAAATTGAGAAAAGGCTATTAGATGTGGTGATCAAGAGATCTTAAGTGCCTTTGAGTCAGAAGTTTCAGTTGCATGATGTGATAAAAAGCCAGAATAGAGAATTAAGAAGGGAGTGAAAAGGCAAGAAGTAGATAGCCTTCTCCAGAGCTGAGCCACAAAAAGGAAGAGAGATACAGGATGATAGCTAGTGGGGATGGATGGATCAAGAGAGAGTTTTTTTAGGAGATGGTACATTTTTTGGCATTAGGAATGAAGCTAGTAGATAGAGAGAAATAAGTGAGAAGGCAGAAATGATAAAGGGGCCAATCTGTGGTACATGTAAAGTATTAAGCAAATTTCTTAGCTGGGACATAGGGGGGAAAAGTTTGAAAGAATTTCTGTGGTGAATAGGATAGTGAGTTGATTAAGAAGATGTAACAAGATTGCTTAATAACAGTGAGGGCCCAGATGAGGTAATGTAACATAAATTTATAGGAAACCCAGTTAGCAGAATTTCATGATTTTATTCAGTTTCCCTCTGTAGCATATGTGTAGGTCTGAAGGCAGCAAATGGTGGAAATTATCCAAGCTGAGGCTTTCCCAAGCAAGATAGGTGGCAAGATAAGGGGGCAAGGGACTCATGAGAAGAGGACAGTGGACTGGTCCACCAACAGGTCAAGGGGGGAAAGGAGGCAGGTATAGGTAGTGTAAGAGTGATAACTTGGGGGAAAACTGAAGGGTTCAGGGATGGGAATTCATAGGGTAAGTGAAGAACAAGCTTTGGGATTGTAAGGCTCAGAGAGAAGAAGAAGAATAGATTGTAATCAGATAAGGAAATTTCAGAGTTCAGAAAACATTTGTAGGTAATGGGAAGATCAAGGGTGTTGCCATCTTTGTGTGTGACTGAGGTAGAGGAGTAGGTCAAAATAAATTGGGCTGAGATTAGAGTGTTTGAAGGAGTATGAATATGAATGCTGAAGTTTCCTAATATGAGAGTAAGAGTTTGGAAGGAAGAAGAGGACTGTGTCAGGCACTGAACTCACTGAGGAAAGAAGGTGAGTGTCCTGGAGATTGATAGACAACAGTTACTAGAATTTTGATTGGATGGTAAATATGGATTGAATGAACTTCAGAGATAGATGATTTATTGAATGATGATAGAAGGAGATAGCAAGAGAGCACCTAACTTTGCCCAGATAAACTACATCTGTAGGTACTGAAAGTAATGGGAGACATGAACTACAGAGCAACTCTCTGTAATGTATGAAAGATAATGGAGAACCACAGAATTGCTGCAGGACTAGAAAAATGAAGAACTGTCCTAGTTTTCAAGAAAGGAAAAAGAACATCAGTCAATTGATTTTAATTTCTGGCAAAATGCCTGAATGGATTGCTAACTACACGATTAGCAGTGGCCAGAGCAAGTCAGGTTGGATTCATCAAAAATAAGTCATGCCAGGATAAATTTATTTCTTTTTTGAACAGGGTTACAAAACAGGTAGATCAAGAGAATGTGGTAAGTAGAGTTTACCTAGATTTTATCAGTGTTCAAAAAAGTTATTCCTTGTTATTTTTGTGGGAAAGACAGTGAGATGTAGGCTAAGCAGTAGTACAGTGAGAGGGATGGGCACTGGTCAAATAGTTGGACTAAAAGAATTAGTCATTCATGGTTCAGTGTAAATTTGGAAAGAGGCCTGACCCTATTAATGACTTGGATAAAGGCAAGGGTGTCATGCTTATAAAATTCTTAGATGTTATAAAGCTCAGAGGAATAGCTAACTTTCTGAATGACAAGATCAGTTTACAAAGATCTTGACAGACAACAGGTTGGTCTAATAAGAAGAAGTTTAATTAGGAACAATTGTAGGATCTTGCACTTGTTTTAGAAAAATCAGTTTCACAAGTACAAGGTAGAGGCAGTGTGGCTAGATAGCAATTCATTTGAAAAAGATCTAGCGATGCTAGTGGACTGTAAGCTCAAAAGGAATCAGTAGTGTGATATGACAAACCAAAAGAGCTCTTGGGTTACACTGAGAGGTACAGCTTTCAGAAGCAAGGCTATGAGAGTCTCACTGGGCTCTGACCTGGCCATAGCTGGAATATTTTTGTTTGATTTTGGATGCCAGTTTGAGGACATCCAACCTGTAGCCCTTGATTAGAACATGACCTAGTGGAGGCATCCTCCCATCTCCCCTGCTCCCCAGTCACTTGATGACAACTGCAGCAGCTCTTCAGATCCTCTAGCTACCTCCCTGCTCCCCAGCCTAAGGTCCTCTGTCAGAGTTGCCCTGGTTGTGGATTGGAGACTAAATCCCTGGTACTGCCATTCTCTTTGACCAGACCAGCCCCAGATTTGAGTTTCATCCTATTTGACCACCCAGGCTCAAAGTCCTGGCCAGCCTGTACAGGAATAGTAATCAGCTATTATCATTGCTTTTGGGAGGAGCATGGCTCCTACGACTATGGGCTCCACACAGAATCCCTGTGATTCAGAGTCACAGCCTGCCTCAGGAGAAGCTCTGATTCCTCCCATCCTTCTTTCCCCTCCTATGTCTCAACTTTTATATTACACATAGAATAAGAAATGCTCTGGTCAACACACACTGACATTTTTATTTTATGGGAGAATTCATTTTGTTCCCATACTGTTGTGTGAAATGAACATGAATGGGCATCCCTCTTCCCTTTCTAAAAGGACAGTTTTGACAATTCATTTTGGTCTCTCCCCCACGCTTTGATGGGCACACGCCTACGATGGAAGGACACAAGAAGCCTCACAGCTCTGCAGCGTCCCTGGAAGACCCTTGCGTCTTGTCCCACCCTGGAGACTGGCCTCTCACCCAGACTGAGCTCAAGCCTGTCCCCCGGGAGAGACAGAAAAAGTGACGTGACCAGCTATGTGATTCTGTTGCCTTTTCTCTCTCCAATCTGTTTGCACTACCTAATAAATAATTACAATGTTCTGCGTGATAATACATATATAATCCAGATTGAATTGCTTGTCTGCTCCCTGAGGGAAAAGGGAGACCATATGGATCATAAAACTTTGGAAAACTTATGTGAAAATTATTTGTTATTAAAATAAATAATTATAAATGAATATACAGTCTCCTTTAACCCTGACAATGTTGAAATGTTTATACTTGGTTTTGTCCCTTTTTCTACTGTCCTTGTTATTTTCTGGCCATGCCAGACCCCTGATTAAGGAACATGAGTGGCTCCCTACTCCCTTCTTCCTCTAGGAGAAAAATCCAAATTTATCTGGCATTAGAAACCCTTCACATCTGGCTCCAGTTTATATTTTCAGTCTATTTCTACATTATACCCCTTCACGTATATCATTTGGCCAAACTAGTCTGAATATTGTTCTTGTATATAACATTGCATCTTTTCTCTTTGTGCCTTTGCAGAAGTTACCAGCAACCATGAAACATTTTCTCTCTCTTTCACTCACTCACACCCACATACACACACACACACACACACAAACACACACACGTGTGTGTGCATACACATGCGCTTGCACACATACTCTTCTCTCTCAAAAGATTTTTCTTGAGACCTCAGTTGAAAATATTCTCTCCTTTCCCATTCATTTTGCAGTTATCTGTATGTATACTGTATTTGCTTATCTTTGAATATGTATCCACCCCCAGGAGAATGTAAGAAAAAAAAGCTGACATGGCAAAAATACAAATAAAAGAGAACAGGAAAAATGTTTGGGATCAGCTTGTACACCACACCTTATTCACCTCCAGTCAACTCACACATACACTTTTTTTGCCTTTTGGCCAAAACTTGTAAAATGACTGGTTGAACTTGCTGCAAACTAACCATTTTGAAGAACTATAAATCACCTACTTTGTGTCTTTATGTAAAATCTCTGAAAGACAGCATTGGCACAACAGACAGAGGGAAGGTGTTGGAGGCAGGAAGATATGGGTTCAAGTTCTGCCTCACAAACATACTAACTGTGATAATGGACAAATTATATAAACTTTCAGTAGCAAGGAGAATTCTAAGACTACAATTTACTAAAAATTTGTTGGAGGTTAAAGTTCCAACCCTGGGAATTCCATGCACTAATGGGAGGGCACCCTTCCCTACTCCTTAGAATACCCCAAATCCTTGTGATGCAGCTATAAATAGTAAAGAGAAATGAAAAATTCAAAAATGCAGAGAAAACACATTGTCAAGGAAAACTAGAGAGATTAAGAATGTAGGTCTGGGTAATGTGGTTTTACTTACCCAGGTTAAAAGGAATATGGATCACAAAATAATTAGAAATATTGTGACCACTACTGAGGAAGGAAATAAATCCAAATCTCTTTATACTATCCAAATCCAACTAGTATTTTCATTTTAATTTTGAATTTCTACTGGAATCAACTGAAGGTCTATTATTTCTCTGACAGGATTATGTGACCCCAATTTTGTCATGACTTCTGAGTAATGTTGCCATAAACTTTTTTTTAACTAGAAGCATCAGCTATTTTAATGCAATAATTTCTCACTGTTCTAGCTATCCAATATGCTTTATATCAGTTTTTTAAATAAAAAAAGACTCTGGAAATGTAGTATCTCACTCCCAAAAGCATTTTTTTTCATGGTGAAAATGGTAGGAAAACAGAATGCGAACATTTTATAGTAAAAAAGAATTACTTGATACACAATTTATGTGGCCATAATTCTTCAGTGTTATGTTTTGGATCTTCTTATAAACATAACAAAAGTTGTTTTTACCAACAGATTTTTAAACAGCAGGGACATGCTTGTTATTTACTGTTTTGGTATCTTTCCCTCATTTACATAAATACCCCAGAAACCAGCAGTTTAAAACTAATAAAAGCCAGGGCCCTCCATCAAGTGTAATAAAGTTTCACAACCATGAGTTAGACTGTTACAGTGAAAAATAAACCTATATATGTGGTTATGAAGGGCTTTTTGGGGAAACTGTATAATCACATTTCAAAGTTAGAACTTCTCTTTGAAGGAGCAAGGTAATAATAATACTTAACATTTATGTAGAACATTCCATCTTCTAAACACTCTCCCAACGTCAGCTAATTAATCTCCAAGGCTTCCCTAAGGAGCAGGTATTATAATGTGCCATTTACTAGCTAAAAGATTGAAGTAGGTATGTCCAGCTCTAGGAGCTTCATTTTACATACAGGAGTTCTGATGTCCACAACTTTTTGGTCTGGAATATTTGACTCTTAGCAGTTTCTCTTGATAGAATAGTTAGTGGTTTACAGCCTCAGAGTCTTCTCTGCTCTCTTCTTTCCCCTCTATAGACAGTCATCTACTGGTTAAGCAAAGTGGTGAATTTTCCAGGAATTATCCAGATAAGCAATTCTTAGCCTTTTTTTTTTTAATCTCAGTATTCTTTTCCATTTTGAAAAATAATTGAGGACCTCCAAGAAGCTTTGGTTTATATGGGTCATAGTGATCAATATTTACCATATTGGAAATGAAAACTGATCAATTTAAAAAATATGCATTAATATATTTATAATAATATTAACAAACCTATTACATATTAATATACATAATATCATATAACTATCTTTTACAAAACACAAACAATTTAGTAAAGAGGGTCATTGTTTTGCATATTTTTGCAAATCTCATTAAAGAGATGCTTCCTAATAGAAGCCAGCTGGATTCTCATATCTGCTTTTGCATTCAATCTATTGTGATATATTGTTTTGGTTAAAGTACATGAGGAAAATCTGGCCTCGTATAGATATATATTTGGGAAAGGGAAAGTATTTTAATAGGAAAATAGCATCTTAGTCATATTATAAAAGCAGTTTTGACCTCTTAGATTCCTTGAAAGGGTCTTGGGGACACCCAGAGGGCCATGGGCCACACAGCTGCTCTAGGTAACTTTCTTAAGTCTCTGACATGACCTGATGGGGTCTGTGCCCTCCAGTTGCAGATACTTTGTAGGGAATTAGAATTCAATATGAATTCTATATTCAAATAGAACATTTGCCATATAATTTTCAATGTGATCAACTCTTAAATGTGAAAAAATCCATATTGCTTTCTCTTTCTATCCCCCCTTACCCCATCCCCTCATCATCTTTGCAATTTAATTTGATTATTTCCCAAATAAGATTTACTATGATTAGACATGTTTTCAAGAGTTGAACAAATCTGTTATGCACATTAAAGCCAGAGGAACAGTAAAATAAAACTAATGAACATTTACAGCTTTGGAAATATAATTAATGTATGGTTGAAGAGTTCTGAAAGATAAACATTTCAATGTTAAAATACTTATTACCTTCCCCATAGGGACAGTCTTGAGAATTAATGAGATAACGGATGTAAAGTGCTTTGAGCTCAAAGAGAAGGTAGGTGCTGAATGAATACAAATGATTATTAATTATTATAGTTATTGCATGGTTACTAATTCATTCCTTATGATAAAATACATATTTTAATATCTGACATATCAGTACAGAACTTATCATTATACAGGAAGGAAGAAAAGAAATATGTATTTATTAAGCACTTTCTATGTGCCAGGCCCTGTGTTAAGTAAGCACTGAGCCCATTCATGCATGACTCAAATAAGCACCCCAAATTCTCCTAAGCTGCTGATCTCTCTCTTTTACAGTCCATTTCTTCACACACACACTCCTTTATTTGCTCAACCCAATTTTTCTAAAATAAGATGACCCACAACCTACTGCCTCATGTGTTTAACCTTCCTGGATTTTCATTTTGCTCCATCATAAAACTGAGCTAAAGTCTTATATCTCCTTAGTACAAGAGTATCCAGTTGGCATCTCTTTCCATTTTTCCTTGCTTTGGTTTATGATTTCTCCCCTTTTGTTCCTTTTATTCAATTTGTCCTATGCTACAGATTTTATCGCTTAACTCCATCAGTAGGAAGCATGAGTGAAACTGCCCATCTATAGTTCACTTAGCATGTGGTTTAATGATTTGCTTTATTAATAAATGCAGTTTATCCTAGAACAAGGCAATCCTAAACCCATTTTTATGCAATCTAGTTTGTACAGAGAACTAAATTTTATGTTCTTCCCTATTGCTTTCTTTAAAATCTCAATATAGAATATGTAACACACAGATATATTTTTGTCATCAAAGCAAGCTGCTAGGTAGACACAATTTTCCTCTTAATTCATGACATCCTGCCCTTGAAATAAATGGTCATTTTTTCCACACAAGGATAGGTCTAGAATTAGAAGTACGGGCTCTGAAATCTGAAGCTTCCAAAATACTTCTGAGTCTCCCATTTAGAAGACTACAATGAAATGTATCGGTTCAGCTTTCTTTCATTTGGAATGAATAATCTTTTGGGTAAGGTACTATAATTTGAATTTTTAAACATCTATGCTTTATTTTACCTTTTGTATCTTTGTAATGTGCATCATTTGACACTATTTTTGCATGACCACTTTATGTCTGTTTCTTCATTATCTACCACTTCTTCCAGTATTTCAATAGTTGTGTAGCATTAGATGCATGAAGGGGCAAGAATTTTGTCAACATAAGGAACTCCTTCCACTAAACCATCTAAGACTTAGTAGCAGATAAGTTTAAGGAAGTTGACTAAGGACTACATAGGTTAGAGAAAGATTCTGAAGCCAGGACTTCCTGGGCACAAGCCCAGCACTTTAGCTACCCCCCCCCCCCCCAAATAGCTACTTCTTTCCATTTATATTCTAAGTGGAAATTAGGCTCTTTCAAAAATCTGTATTAATTCATAGCTTTCACTCAGCCAGTCTGACCTTTTGATAGCTTGAATGACAGAACTAACTACTTGTACAAGTGTCATGGAATGCAGGTACAATGGGGGGGGGCCTCTTTTTTAGAGGATCTAGATTCCAGTCCTGCTTCTGTATGTCCCCTCTCTTTGGCATAGTTTCCTTATCTAGAAAATGAAAAGGGAAACGGAAAGGGAAAAGGAAAAGGGTTCCTTCTAGTTCTAAATCCAGGTAGGATCTTGTGTTCCATATTCGGTCAGGACAGATTTAACCTTATTGTTAAATATAAGATAACACAGATGTGAAGGTCCCCATGTTCAGGATCCTCCTGCAGCAGAAAACTGTGGCGTGGCTGAAAAGAAGCTTTTCTGTATCTGGAGACTGGGATCTTGCATCTTGTAGCTGATGACAGAAGAGATGGAAAGTGACATTGTTTGAGAAGCAGCCATGGAGGCCGATGAAGGTAAATGAGAGGAAGCTAGTTCTCCTCTTTGCCAGCTGCCCCCAGGCTCAGAAGTGCTAATCAAAATTCAAATAAAAAAAGTTCCCTAATAGATTTAGCAGTTTTTACTGTTAAGAGAGGGTTCTCACCATGTGAATAATTCCACTGCTGTGCCGAACAAAACCGAGACAGTTTTCTTTTAAAGTCTAGAGCAGATGAGAGACATAAGGAGACAGAGGGTTTCATTTACTCTCAGGACACTCCTGTGCCAGTGAACTAATGAGTCTCTGGGACCTTATGTTGCTCTGGCTGGGATCGAGGTTTGACTCTAATGGGCTTGTTGTCCTTCCTATCAGTCAAGTGTCTGGACAATGGACATCTGAAATGGATTAGAAGGTAGCTGGCAACAAGGAAGGGTCATCCTAGTGCCTAACTCGGGCAGGAATTCTGCCTAATAAATGGGTTTTCAACTGCAAGAAAACAAAGGCTGAAACAAAAAGAAATTGGCCAAAATATAGATAGCAACGCTTAGCCTAAAGCTAAAGTAAAGTTAAGGGATGATGGAAAAACGATCAAAAAAGCAAAAACTCAACATACTCAAATATTTTTTAAATAGGAAGAGAATGTTTATTTAAAACAGAAATCGACATAACGTTGACATTTTGACTTGGCTTTTTTTTCTCCAATCTTTTACAACACTGGATCATATAGCAACATTTTATTAGTGCACTGAAACAAATACTACAGCTTATGTTTGGCATATTTCTGACAATTGTCTTTTAAAACATATAGCAAATATGTGCATTGTTCCATTACTAGTGAAAATTCTATGACTGCAGTAAACAAGTCCTGGAGAATAAGACTGTTCATTCAATTGATCCGGTTAGGGTTATTCTGTGGCTTAAAATAAGAGTACATGCTGCCACCTAGATAAATTCTGTAGCTTTAGTTATAGTCTGATGGTAGACTGCTAGGACTTGAATATTTGGAAATGACCCAAAAAACTGACTTGGTGTAAAGAAAATTCAGTAAAAGTAAAATGAATTTTAAAAATAGTAACAATTAAAAACATTCAGGTTTTGAAAGATGACAATGATTATTAGTCTAAAAAATTGCTCATTAGAAAAAAAATATAGTAGACAAATTCCTCTCAGGAATAACCAAAAAAAAAAAAAGCTCTACAAATCCCCCCCCCCGCCACAAAATGCCCACCTATGAAGTTTGAAAAATAGAAGATTCTTAAGCCTGATATATGTAAAGACATAATATTAAACAAAGAAATGATCTTTTTGAACCAAAAGATTTTTTTCTTTTGTTTGGCTAAAACAAGTCAAGTGCATTAAAAACTTAAATATAGAATTATAGTATAATTTAAGAGATAAATGAAGATTCCTTAATAGCAAATAATACAGGTATCATTCTAATTTATCACTCTACCAAGTTTTATTTGATGGCTAGAAGACAAATAAAAAGTTCTTTCTCTTTCTCCTCATCAGTGAGAAAACTGTTATTTTTCCAAATGGGTACCAGACATGATAGTTTGTTAATATCAATGAACTACAATCCTTAGAAAAATGTATCCTTAATGATGGTAGCTTGCTCTTTAAATCTCATTTTGTTTTCTGTTGTAACTCCCAGGACTGTCTCAATATCATCAATTAACCTCTGTGTTGAACATGAAAACAATATCCATTAGTCTTTTATAAGATGTTCACGTAACTTTCTTGGCCATCATAAGCTTTCTTATTAATTTACTAATATTACTTGTAGGAAGTTGAATATTTATGGGGCCTTTGGTTGTTTTTCAGAAAAGAGCTCAGATATCTTATTTTATACATATTTTTACTTTGAAAGCAGATTTGTCTTCCATTATAGGAATAAGGACTATACTTGGGTCAGCATGGAGAAGGCAGAGTACTGGGCTGAGTATAAGGAGTCAAGAGACCTGGCTTCTATCATGACTCACCACTAATTAAGGTACATGATATTAGTCAAATTACTTAATCTCTCAGAACTTCAGTTTTCTTGTGGGAAAAGTGAAAAAAGAAAAAGCTACTCTACTTCATAGGATAAAGAAGTAGATGGGAAATGATTTGACAAAAAAGTGTTACACGAATCCAAGTTCTCATTATGAGAAAAGGTTAATAATTATGACATAATTATTATTATACAGAGGCAATGAGATAGCATAGTAGATAGAATGTTGGTCTTAGAGTCAAGAAGATCTGAGATATAATCCAGTCTTAAACACTTAGCTAGTTCTGAGAGCCTGAGCAAGTAATTTAATCACTATTTGCCTCAGTTTACACATCTGTGAAATGAGGGATAACATCTAGCTTCCAGAATTTTTCTGAGAATCAAATGATATAATATTTGTAAACTGCTTTGCAAACCTTAAATGTTTATATATTTAGGACATAAATCTTAAATATCAGACATTGTCATCATTATTCCTATGATTTTGGTTTTCCATATTTTTCATTAGACTAAACCCTCCCCTTTCCCCCCAATTATCTATCTAACTTATCAATTATTGGGGAAATGGTATTTTATATTGATTTGTTCTAGGCAAATAGATAAAATGGATAAGAAACAAGGAGATGAAGTTCTTCAAAACTAGCTCCTTTGTCCTCTTGGACTTTTCTCTAGACAAATTAGTTCAAATGTTTTAAACCATTGTAGAAACTTGTCCCATCTACAGGCTAGGGAATCATTTAAAGATATTTAAAAACTAAATACAAGACAAAACACAGTGACAGGGTTTTGGAGATGTAAATGTTAAGATCATTTTGTTTTTTAGAAGAAATACAAAATGATGACTGTTAGAATGGACTTTTGATCATTCAGGATTTTAATAATTTTGCATTGATATTCAAACACTGAAAAGGGTAAAAGAAACAGTTTCACTTGAGCAAGGATTTATAAATTCTGCTTGCCTTAGGACTAAGCTAAGAGGCCAACCAGTTTTGGCCTGGGCCTTCTGGTTTTGAATGATCTCCAAATTCGGACATGGCTATCCTTGTCATTTACAAATTTGTGCATATGGACAGCTAGTTAACAGATATATTAGACTAGCAATGAACCATAATAGAACATATGTCATTTGGGACTAGTAAAAAGTGATGCAACAATGGGCCCATTTGGGGAGTAAATATCTTTACTATAATGGAGCCATATATAATGTTTCAACATATGATGATGAATGTGAAGATATCTCCCAAAGTATGTCACTATACAAGAGGAAGCCATAATAATAATAATTATTATTAAAATGGACCAATGCTAGAGGAAAACATTGAAACATTTGATGTGTTCAGGAATAAAGTGAAGCTTTCAATTTTAGGGGAAGGGAGCTAAGAGGAAAAGTGGGCATAGTATCATATTGAGCACTTTGATAGATGAATTGAAGTTAGGCTTATATGACCATTTTTGTCTAACTCGGCTTGCATCATCTTTGATATGGTCCTTGTTCCTGTTTTCTGAACATTTAAGACTGCCAGTCAGTAATCCTGCCTGAACTTTGTCAACATCCTTGAAGCTACTCACAGGCTTCAGGAGGTCAGAAATGAAAAGCTATTGAAATTAAATAAACCTGGGCAGAGGGAATTACACAAAATATAGTAATGCTGTTTGATGGTTCATGTTAGGATACCTCAATCATTATCATCATTGAATTAGCAAATTTTGGAGCTGGAAGGGACCTTAGACATCATTTAAAGAATATGGAAACTGAGGCACACAGAAGTTGAGCCTATCTTCCTATGACTTCATTGAGTATCACTTTTAGTTCCCCAGGAAATAACCAACCAGTCCATAGTATTATTTAAAGGATGGCTTTAACTTGTGATTCTGATTGTCACAGTCTTCCGGCCCCAGTGTGATGTTCTAGTGGACTCCCTCACTTTTGAAATGTGGAAATGTAGATTTGGAAATAGCATTAAGTTAAAATAGGTCTACTAGATTTCAAAGGAAAAGTTTCAAACTATTAAATTTAACTAACAGGTTCAGTGGGAACCTTACAATATTGACCCTCCACATTGTAAAATATGTACTGCTAACAATAAAAAAGGATGGTTTAGCACTTGTTTACAATACAGCATGAGGTATTTTCAGCCCTTGTACAGAAATTAACCAGGATCGTTAGTTAATTAACACCTCACCTTAAAATTGGTCTCGCCTTGCATATTAGGTGATGATATTTCTTGATGGATGATGAAGAGATTGTGAGCAAAGGTCATGAGGACCCCCTGGAGATCCTCTCCGATTGTTCTGTTAATGATATCCAAACAAATGAGTTTACCAATGATTCCCCTCACATGCTTAAAAACAATCACCCTCTCATTTGTGCCTGTCTGGTGATGGAATTTAATGAGTATTTTCAATCTCACAAGGTGGCAATCTTCAGGGAGATATGAAAGATGAGGCTCCATTTTAACTTGTCAACAAAAAGGATTTGTGTAATAAATATTTTTTATTAATCAACTTAGCAGAAGATAGCAATAGGCTCAGTTATTCCAAGCAAAAGGCTACCACTGAGCTAGGACAGTGGTATGAGCTCATATGTTTTTAATGTTTAAATTAGTTTAACAGAATTATTGTTATGCACACAAGAGTATTATTCATGCCTAACATAATTCTCTTGAATATAGAGACATCTGAACCTTGGTATTATTGAGATTTTTGCCTTGTCCTTGCTTCCACACAATAGAATTATGATATTGCTCTTCGGGGACCTACTTTCTTCTTTATACTCATAGATTGCTCTCTACCTGTGTCACAAAGGGGAAATACCCCATTAATCTATTACATTCACAACAAGCCAATTTATGCATTCTGCCCATCTCAGCTATTGAGACAAGATAATCATGAGGGACTTATAAGAAAGAACGTTATCCACATCCAGAGAAAGAACTGTGGGAGTAGAAATGCAGAAGAAAAACACATCATCGATCACATGGTTTGATGGGGAAATAAACGATGGGGGTTTTGGCATTAAAGATCACTCTGTTGCAAATATGAATAATATGGAAATAAGTTTTGAACAATGGTATATGCATGCATAACCCAGTGGAACTGCTTATCAGCTTTGGGAGAAGGCAGGGAAAAGGGGTAGGAAAAATAATGAATCATGTAACCATGAAAAAATAGTCTAAATAAATAAATAAATTTAAAATAAAAAAAGATGACCTTTCAAGTCCCTTTCTACTTTAAGATTCTGATTTTGTAACAATAAGAGTCATTTATAAAGGAGTTTTCTTACAACTGCTCTGTAGAAAAGTAGGGTTTCAGAGAGGAAATAGGCTCAGTTATATTAATATTCTACTGATTGCATCCCTTTGTCTTGAATTAAGGACTCTGAAATCTAGTTACTTGACAGTTAATGCCTTTTGCACCTCTTCCATGTCTATTGTTTGTTGTTTAGTTGATTTTGTCATGTCTGACTCTTCAAGACCCCATTTGAGGGTTTTCTTGGCAAAGATACTGGAGCTGGAGAGGGAAATTTAGTCATTTCAGTCATCCCCATTTAGGATTTTATTGGTAAAGACACCGGAGAGGTTTGCCAATTCCTTCTCCAGCTCATTTTACAGATAAAGAAACGGAGACAAACAGGGTTAAGTAACTTGCCCAGGGTTACACAGCTAGTGTCAGAGGCCAAATTTGAACTCAGGAAGATGAGTCTTCCTGACTCCAAGTCCAGAACTCTACCCATTGCACCACCAATATTTAAGTATTCACATGAAAGATACAGAGTAAATGGAAGGTAACCTTAGAGAGGAGGGCTTCAGTGACTAGAAGGACTGGGGAGGCTTCCCTCAAGGAGAGCCAGTCTTCTGGTATTGAATAGGGAAAGGTTTTTATGAAATAAAAGAAGGAATAAGGAAAATTCATAAATGGCTATGAGTCAGAATCCAAGTGTTATAAGAGAAGTTCATATGAATTGATAAAGAAAACTTCGAGACCTTTGATTTGTAGATCTGTCCTAGTTAACTTATTCTATAAACTTGATTGGCTTCCTATCATTTGCACATTATTCCCGCATTAGTATGTAAGCTCCTTAAAGACAGGAACTAATGTAGTGCTTTTGGCTTTATCTTCCCAGTGCTTAGCACATGGCCTATAATTACATTTCTTTACCAGCTGGAGATACTTATCTCCTCACAGATGCAGGCCCAGATTTGTGTAAGCCTTCTCATCAGTTTGTGCCATGGCAGAACATACCTAAGGAACCTGTAATGCCTTAACCTTTTTGATGTGTTTGCTTAGATTTCTAACCTCTGAGATCTGCCCTCTTAAACCTTGCCTACCTTCCTTGATTTTCTGACCACATCTTTCTAATCTCTAATAACTACAAACTCCTTGCCAACCTGGAGCCACTGCTATTGCTTGGTTTCCCAAGTTGTCCCCAAGTGACCCCTGCTCTTTTGCATCCCATGACTCCAGAGTGACAGATTTGGAGACAATAGAACAAAGAAATGGCTCACCATTGGCTTCCAGTCCCTAATTATAAATTGCTACTTTCTACAGGGAAAGTAAAAGCTTGAGGATGAGGACTGAGAGAAGACTGAGGAATGGGAGGCAAGACAAAGTTGTTTTCACATATGTGCTCATAGTAGACTTATTATTACCATTACAGACAGTGAGAAAAACTTAACTCAGTATTCCAAGTATTATTATTATTATTATTTAACCCTTACCTTCCATCTTAGAATCAATACTGTGTATTGGTTCTAAGGCAGAAGAGTGGTAAGGGATAGGCAAGGGGGGTCAAGTGATCAAGTATAATTTCTAGCCATAAGATAAGAGCAAATAGAAAGTTGAAGTGATTCACATCAGCATGAATAAGTTAAGAACTTAAAAAGTATAAAAGAAGGCTATAGAATAGGCAGGAATATCTGCCTAAGGAAGGAGGCACTTTTTGGAAAAGCTAAGATTTACTGAATATTCACATGACAAAATAAGCATCTAGTAGAGAAGCTTTGAGATCCCATCCAGCTCTCAAATGTTCAGATATACCTTTATTACAGTTGCCAACTCTAGGAAGCTAAAAAAAAAATCTTGGAGACTAATATGCAAAATAATGCAAAAAATGGTAGGGATGAATTAAGGAAAAACACACCTGTAAGGAACAGTTCTATGAATACCCAGGTTAGACTTCCTGCAGTCACTAACTGAATTTTTTTTTTAATGGATAGCTAGAGGAAGCTGCTATTTCATAGGACTTCTTGACTTTTTTCTGAGCATTCCAGTGAGAAGGCTTCTCACTTGGCCAAGGAAATCTCTCACTGTCTTTCTACTGATCTAACTTTTTTCTTTTTCTTTTTTCCTCTTAACCTATCTTTTTACACTTTATTTCCCATAATTTACCTACACATTCCAGACATTCTAGTGAACCATAACAAGATGATCTTCCTTGAGCATTCTAGCATTTGGGCTTTCATGATTTTTACTCATATTATCTCCTTTGCCTGAAATGATGGTATGCTTCCTCCTATCACTTCCGCCACTCCTTCCCCCATCTTTATTTCTCAAAATTCTAAATCTCCTTCAAGGTTCAGCTCAGGGCCATTTTTTCATGGAAACTCCTTGGAGTCTCAACAACTGAGCAGGGTCTCTTCTACCTATGAACCCTTGTAACAATCTGTTCAGATCTCTCCATCTGTCTTGTACCATGGTTCTTTGTATGCTTATAATATTAGTAGATTGTAAACTCTTCCAGAAAAAGGTTGATTCATCCTTGCATCTATCACAGCACCTTGAAAATAACTGCTGAATGAATAAAAGATCTGAGGGACAACATCCTCCTCCCCAATCCTGCTCTTTCCTCCCCCATCTCCTGTAAAACTTGGGCAGTGTGGAAGGAAGAGGAGGGAAGTGAAGGGTACGAAGCAGGGAAGGCTCTCACACCTGTGATGTTCTCACTGCCTCAGAGAACAGCTGAGATGAGGAGGTGCCCGCTGACAGGAGGAGGGCTGCTGTTTGTGGGAGCTGAGCTGCATGAGGTGAGGAGAGTGTAGGGTGACAATCCATCGCCTGAGCTGGGAGGGAGACTGAAAGAAGGGAAGTATTTGGCCTGGGGTCTCTTCTCTTGTGCTCTAATAGTGGAGCATACGGATGCTCATGGAAACATGGTTAGACTGGGCTTTGGGCTCATGCTTACCCCAGACTCCACAAAGGCCACACACTGAAATTGGGAAAGAAGTGGTAAAAACTGTGGTCAAATGCTTGCTATTACTTATTTGGACCATCCCAGCTGAGCTTATTCCCGGCTTCCCAGCTTCCGAGATGGATGCTGGCAGCAGTGTAGGCATTGGGCATATGTAACACGCATGTGTTGTGTGTCTGTGTGCTCATGTGCTTGTGTAGATAGCTGTTACAACTAACCTTTTGGCAATAAATCAATCATATTTTAAAAAACCAACATGTTGAAGGGCCACTTTGTGTAATGCCATCTGTTTTTCTAAACAAAACTAGATGGTCTTTCAATAAATCAGCACTTTGATTAAACTACATTAAAGCAGAATTGCTTTCAGTTGCAACAGCCTATTCCTTTGTTTAACTGTACTCAAATAATTCATACTCACAACATGCCCAATCTATTCCTCCTCTGAGATTCAAAAAGTACGAACGTTGTTCCTTGTTTTTCCTGCAAAAATTGGAGAGGAAATAGCTTATTTTTCTTAAAGGAAACATCAAGAAAACATTCCACTCAATACCATTCAAAGCATGAAATGAAGAAATAACTGTTTATCAAATGAATGAAGGAGAGAGAGAGAGAGAGAGAGAGAGAGAGAGAGAGAGAGAGAGAGAGAGAGAGAGAGAGAGAGAGAGAGTGTGTGTGTGTGTGTGTGTGCAGCTTCAGAAAGCAAATCTAGGACCAATCAGCTGAAATTATAAAGAAGCTCATTACAAACAACTTTCTAATATTAGCACAATCCAAGAATAGAATCAATTGATTCATGGTAGTAATCTCTCTTTCCCTGGAAGCATTCAAGAAGAGTCAGTATATGTTGAGGCAGAAATTCTTGAGTTAGGTGGAAGGTTAGATGAAATGACCTCTAAGGTCTCTTCCAATTCTATGATTCTATGCTTCTAATTACTAACACATCTAATTACAGACTGTCTTGCACATAGCAAGTACTTAATAAATGTCTATGGAATTGAATGGCAACAAATCACTTTCAGTGAGAGCTTCATATTTCAAGATTTCTTTATTGACATACAGATTTTATCTTCCTTTAGAGTTGATGAATTTTTTCAGATTTGACTCTGGTCTGACCAGACTTTTAGAAGCATCACCAAATACTATAAATGTTTTTATATAGCCAAAACATCCCATAAATGATCTGACTCATATGATTGTGGACCAAATAGAGTCCTTCCAAAAAGGGGGGCCAGGTGGAAATATACATTGCATGAAAGCAATAGTGTAAATGATATCAGACTATTTACTACTATGGGGAGGGGGAGAGAGGGAGGGAAAGAGACAGTCTTAATCAGAAAATGTCAGAAAACAATTGTCAAAAATTGCTTCTACATGTAATTGAAAAAAATTTAAAAAGAAATGAGGCTAGGATTTGTTTTTCTTGTTATTAAGTTAAATGTAGAGATAGAAGTGAATGGCTTATTCTTAAAAATGATTTTACATTTAAACTTAGATAGGACTAAGCCATGCAAAATAATAAAGCAAAGATGGATATGTTTTCATCTAAAATTCCTTCCCAAGCACCAAATATCCCCATGCCATTTCCTAGATGATAGAGTCCCTGCCGATGGTATATTTTTTAGTAGTCCCCTTCTGTCTTAGAATTGACAGAACTATTGGTTCCAAGGCAGAAGAGTTTTAAGGTCTAGGCAACTGGGGTTAAGTGACTTGCCCAGGGTTACATAGCAAGGAAGTGTCTGAGGTCACATTTGAACTCAGATCCTCCTGACTCCAGGCCTGGCTGTCTATCCAACAAGCTACCTAGCAGCTCCCCTCCTATACTAGCTTGCCAAGGATTGTCTTTTATTTATTTATTCATCTATCTATCTATCTATCTATCTATCTATCTATCTATCTATCTATCTATCTACTCATTCATTCAGCCTCTCCCTCCCCTCCCCACATCATAGAATAGCATTTTATTTTTTTTTTAATTTTAATTTATTTAGTAAATTTAGCACATTATTCCTTGGTTACAAGAATCATATTATTTCCTTCCCTCCCTTCCCTCAACCCTTCCCGTAGCTGATGCACAATTCCACTGGGTATAACTTGTGTCCTTGATCAGAACCTATTTCCATGTTGTTAGTGTTTGCATTAGGATGATCATTTAGAGTCTACATCCCCAGCCATATCCCCTCGACCCATGTAATCAAGCAGTTGCTTTTCTTTTGTGTTTTCACTCCCACAGTTTTTCCTCTGGATGTGGATAATGGTTTTTCTCGTAGGTTCCTCCGAGTTATTCAGGATTACTGCATTGCCACTAATGGAGAAGTCGATTACATTCAATTGTACCCCAGTTGTTATCAGTCTCTGTGTACAATGTTCTCCTGGTTTTGCTCCTTCCACTTTGCATCAATTTCTGGAGGTTGTTCCAGTTCCCATGGAATTCCTCCACTTATTATTCCTTTGAGCACAATAGTATTCCATCACCAACATATACCACAATTTGTTCAGCCATTCCCCAATTGAAGGGCATCCCCTCATTTTCCAATTTTTGCCACCACAAAGAGTGCAGCTATACATATTCTTGTACATGTATTTTTCCTTTTCTCTTTGGGGTACAAACCCAGCAGTGCTATGGCTGAATCAAAGGGCAGACAGTCTTTTAGCGCCCTTTGGGCATAGTTCCAAATTTCTCTCCAGAATGGTTGGATCAGTTCACACCTCCACCAGCAATGCATTAATGTCCCAACTTTGCCACAACCCCTCCAGCATTCATTACTTTCCTTTGTTGTCATGTTAGCCAATCTGCTAGGTGTGAGGTGATACCTCAGAGTTGTTTTGATTTGCATCTCTCTGATTATAAGAAATTTAGAACACTTTTTCATGTGCTTATTAATAGTTTTGATTTCTTTGACTGAAAATTGCCTATTCATGTCCCTTGTCCATTTATCATTTGGAGAATGGCTTGATTTTTTGTACAATTGGTTTAGCTCTTTATAAATTTGAGTAATTAGACCTTTGTCAGAGGTTTTTGTTATAAAGATTGCTTCTCAATTTGTTGCTTCCCTTCTAATTTTGGTTGCATTTGATTTTGTTTGTACAAAACCTTTTTAATTTGATGTAATCAAAATTATAGATTTTATATTTTGTGGTTTTTTTCTAGCTCTTGCTTGGTTTTAAAGTCTTTCCTTTCCCAAAGATATGACATGTATACTATTCTGTGTTCACCTAATTTGCTTATATTTTCCTTCTTTATATTCAAGTCATTCAACCATTCTGAGTTTATCTTGGTGTAGGGTGTGAAATGTTGATCCAAACCTAATCTGTCCCATACTGTCTTCCAGTTTACCCAGGAGTTTTTATCAAATAGTGGATTTTTGTCCCAAAAGCTGGGATCTTTGGGCTTATCATAAACTGTCTTGTTGAGGTCACTTAACCCAAGTCTATTCCACTGATCTTCCTTTCTATCTCTTAGCAAGTACCAAATTGTTTTGATGATCACTGCTTTATAGTATAGTTTGAGATCTGGGACTGCAAGGCCTCCTTCCTTTGCATTTTTTTTTCATGATTTCCCTGGATATCCTTGATCTTTTGTTCTTCCAAATGAACTTTGTTATGGTTTCTTCTAATTTATTAAAAAGGTTTTTTGGTAGTTCAATGGGCATGGCACTAAATAAATTAATTAATTTGGGCAGGATTGTCATTTTTATTATGTTAGCTTGTCCTACCCTTGAGCAATTGATGTTTTTCCAATTGTTTAGATCTAGTTTTAATTGTGTGGAGAATGATTTGTAGTTGTATTCATATAGTTCCTGTGTTTGTCTCGGCAGATATATACCTAAGTATTTTATATTGTCTAGGATGATTTTAAAGGGAATTTCTCTTTCTAATACTTGCTGCTGAGATGTGTTGGAGATATATAGAAATGCTGATGACTTATGTGGATTCTTGTATCCTGCAACTTTGCTAAAGTTGTTGATTATTTCCGCTAGCTTTTTAGTTGATTCTCTAGGATTCTTTAAGTAGACCATCATATCATCCGCAAAGAATGATAACTTGCCAATTTCTTCATTGCCAATTTTAATATCTTCAATTTCTTTTTCTTCTCTAATTGCTATTGCTAGTGTTTCTAGTACAATGTTAAATAATAGAGGTGATAATGGGCATCCTTGCTTCACTCCTGATCTTATTGGGAAGGCTGCTAGTTTATCCCCATTGTAGATGATGTTGGCTTATGGTTTTATATATATACTATTTATTATTTTTAGGAAAGGCCCTTCTATTCCTGTTTTCTAGTGTTTTCAATAGAAATGAGTGTTGTATTTTGTCAAAGGCTTTTTCTCCATCTATTGAGATAATCATGTGATTTTTGTCAGTTTGCTTATTAATATGGCCAATTATGTGGATGGTTTTCCTAATATTGAACCATCCTTGCATTCCTGGTATGAATCCTGCCTGGTCATAGTGAATTAGACTCATGATCACTTGCTGGAAACTTTTTTCTAGTATCCTATTTAAGATTTTTGCATTAAGGAGATTGGTCTATAGTTTTCTTTCTCTGTTTTTGACCTACCTGGCTTTGGAATCAGTACCATATTTGTGTCATAAAATGAATTTGGTAGAACTCCTTCATTGCTTATTCTGTCAAATAGTTTGTATAATATTGGGATTAGTTGTTCTTTGAATGTTTGATAGGATTCATTTGGGAATCCATCTGGACTTGGGGATTTTTTCTTAGGGAGTTCTTTGATGGCTTGTTCAATTTCTTTTATTGATATGGGATTGTTTAGGTAGTCTATTTCTTCCTCTGTTAGTCTAGGAAATTTATATTTTTGTAAATATTCATCCATATCACCTAGATTGCCATATTTATTGCCATATAATTGGTCATAATAGTTTTTAATGATTGCCTTAATTTCCTCTTCATTAAAGGTGAGGTCTCCTTTTCATCTTGGATACTGTCAATTTGGTTTTCTTCTTTCCTTTATTTAGGTTGACCAGTACTTTGTCTATTTTATTTGTTTTTTCAAAGTACCAGCTTCTAGTCTTATTTATTAATTCAATAGTTCTTCGACTTTCAACTTTTTTAATTTCTCCTTTGATTTTTAGGATCTCTAATTTAGTCTTCATCTTAGGATTTTTAATTTGTTCACTTTCTATTTTTTAAAATTTCCATGCCCAATTAATTGATCTCTGCCCTCTCTAATTTGTTAATATATTAACTCAAGGATATAAATTTCCCTCTGAGTACTGCTTTGGCTGCATCCCATAGATTTTGAAAGGTTGTCTCATCATTGTCATTTTCTTCAATGACATTATTGTTTCTATGATTTGTCCTTTAACCGATTTTGGAGAATCATATTGCTTAATTTCCAATTTATTTTTTATTTGCCTTTCCATGTACCCTTACTAATTATTATTTTCATTGCATTGTGATCTGAGAAGGTTGTATTTATTATTTCTGCTCTTTTGTACTTGTTTGCAATGTTTTTATGCCCTAGTACATGGTAAATTTTTGTGAATGTACCATGTGCTGCTGAAAGGAAGGTATATTTCTTTTTGTCCCTATTTATTTTTCTCCTTATATCTATTAACTCTGATTTTTCTAAGATTTCATTCAATTCTCTTACCTCTTTCTCATTTATTTTTTGATTTGATTTGGATAGTTCAGGTCTCCCACTAGTATAGTTTTTTTCTATTTCATCTTTGAGCTCCACTAGTTTCTCCTTTAGAAATTTGGATGATGTGCCATTTGGTGCATACATGTTGAGTACTGATGTTTCCTCGTTGTCTATACTGACTTTTATCAGGATGTAATTGGCTTCCCTATATCTTTTAACTAGATCTGTTTTTACTTTGGCTTTGTCAGATATCATGATTGTGACTCCTTCCTTTTTTTTTTAATCAGTTGATGCCCAATAGATTTGGCTCCATCCTCTTACTTTTACCCTATGCATGTCTGTCTTCCTCATGTGTGTTTCTTGTAGACAGCATATGGTAGAGTTTTGGTTCCTAATCTACTCTGCTATTCACTTGTGTTTTATAGCTGAGTTCATTCCATTCACATTCAGAGTTATAATTACCAGATATGTATTTCCCAGCATTTTGATTTCTACTCCTAGTCCTGCCTTTTCTTCTTTCACTATTTCCTTCTACACCAATGTTTTGTTTTTAATCAGCCCCCCTAATTCCCACCCTTATTTTACTTCCCTTTCTACCCCCCTCACTTCTTATTCCCCTCTTATTTTCTTTACAGTCTTTTTAAACTACCCCCCCACTCCCTCCCTCCCTTGTATTGCTTCCCTCCCTACTAGTCCATTTGTTACCCTTATAATTTTATATAGGGCTCAAATCAATTCTCTGCCCCAGCGTATTTAATTGTTCTTCCCTCTTTGAGTCAATTTCAATGCACGTAAAGGTTGAGTATTACCTATCTCCAACTTCTTTACCCTTCCAGTGTATTGATGTTCTCAATGTCCACCATGAGCTTCTTTGTGACATATAAATTTACCCTCTTTTTCCCCCTTTCTTTTAGTATTAACCTCTTTTTAAAGCTCTAGTTGTATATGTATATATATATTTATATACATACATATATCTATATACCTATTTATGTCTTATTTCATCCTATACATTTTGTCACTGTTCCCTCTAAGTGTAATTCTTCTAGCTGCCCAGGTGATAATAATAATTTTTAAGAGTTACCAATGACCTCTTTTCTTACAGGGATACATATCATTTTGACTTATTGGGTCTCTTAAAAAAACATTTTTTTTGTTTTTCTTTTTTCCCACTTTCTTAATTACTTTTTTATTATTCTTTTGAGTTCTGTGTTTGGGCATCAGATTTTAGGTTCACATCTGGTCTTTTATTTACAAATGCTTGCAATTATTGTATTTTGTTAGATGACCATACTTTCCTCTGTAAGATTATAGTCAATTTTGCTGGGTAATTGATTTTTGGTTGTAGACCTAGTTCCCTTGCTTTCCAGAATATCATATTCCATGACTTTTGGTCTTTTCAGTGTAGATGCAGCCAGATCCTGTGTTATCCTCACTGTGGTTCCATGGTATCTGAATGACTTCTTCTTGGCAGCTTGTAATATTTTTTCCTTGGTCTGATAGTTCATTAATTTATCTATAACATTCCTGAGTGTTGTCAGTTGGGGACTAAATACAGGAGGTGATCTGTAGAGTCTTTCAGTCTCCACTTTTCCCTCTTTTCTTAGAATATCGGGGCAGTTTTCTTGAATAATTTCCTGTAGTATCATGTCCAGGCTTTTCTTTTGTCATGGTCTTCCAGTAGACCAATGATTCTTAATTTATCTCTCCTGGAACTATTTTCTAAATCTTCTGTTTTGTGAATGAGATACTTCATATTTTCCTCAATTTTTTCATTCTTTTCATTTTGTTTTATAGTGTCCTGCTGCCTTGTGAAGTCATTTGCTTCTGATTGTTGTATTCTGGTTTTTAACGACTGCATTTTATCCTTGGCTTTTTGGTCATCCTTTTCCTTCTGGTCTGATTTTCTTTTGAGGTCATCTTTCATCTTCGTTGCCTCATTTTCAAGTTTGATTAATCTTGGCTTTCAAGACACTGTTTTCTGTTTCCAGATGACTTATCTTGCTTTTTAAGTTCTTTTCCCAGTTGTCTTCAGCCTTTCTTAATTGTGTTTTGGATTGTATTTTTAGTTCTTCCAAAGCCTGTATCCAGTTTGCTGGGGTTTGTTTGTTTGTTTGTTTGTTTGTTTTGCTTGATGTTCCCTCATCCTTCTCTGTTCTGTTTGCTCTTTGTTCATTGCCCATATAGAAGCTGTTGATTGTAATTTCTTTTTTTTCTTTTTCTGTTGTTTGCTTATAATTCACCCCTTCTTTACTCCCTGCAGTTGCCTGTGCTCTTGCCCTTCTCATTTTTTTGTGTGTGGTTTTGAGCTTTTCCTCAGCCTTTGCCTTCGGATATTTATCAGCAAATCTCTCAGCACAATCCGGGGGTGAGGGGTGTTGGAGCTTGAGCTTCCCTGCCCTCTGAAAGCTTTGATGGGGTTAAGTTCAGCTGGTTTGAGCTGGAGGTGCCCTGAGGCCAAAACCTCAGAAGGGGGGGGCAATATGGAGTGTCTCCACTGCTTCAACTAGGCTGCCCACTCTATGCTCTGCGCTTCTCCTCTAACTGCTTCCCCACTGCCTGTGTTCAACGCTCTGAGCCTGGCACAGCTTTGCCTGCAAGGTACTCCCTCCAGACCAGCAACCTTGCCCACTCAGAGGTTCCAGCTGCCAATGGAGGCTTAGCGCTCTAGGTGGGGGAGGGGTCCCGAGACCTTCCTTCTTCATTCCCCTTAAATCCAAGTGTTCTCGAATTCTGACTTTTCCGGGCGTAGCTTTTAAGTTGAGTGCAGCAGGAGGGTTCCTTAGCTATGTCTTGTTAGGTTTGATTTTCAGTCCCCTAGGAACATTTAGTTTGTAATCGGTAAGGAAGGGTTTTCAGAGGTCTGAACTTTGCTGCCTCTATGCCACCATTTTGACTCCACCTCCCCTAGAATGGCATTTTCTGACAGTGAACATTCACAAGTTATCCATCACATATTAAATCTATAGCTATATAGAATGCTCTTTTGGTTCTACTTGTTTTACTCTTCATTATCTCAGTAGTTCTTTCCAAGATTTAAAAAAAATTAATCTACTCATATTTTCTTATGGTGCAGTAGTATTCCATCACAATCATATAACATAATCTGTTTAACCATTTCCAAACTGATGGGCATCCTCTCAATTTCCAGTTCTTTGTCCCCACAAAAAGAGCTCCTATAAATATTTTAGAAACATGGATACTTTTCCTTTTTTCCTGATATCCTTGGGAAGTAGACCCAGGACTAAGAATCTAAATAGTCTTATAGTACTCTTAGCATAATCCAAATTGCTCTTCAAAATGGATGTATCAGTCCATAGTTCCACCAATAGTGTTTTGGGGTCCCCACTTTTCCACATTCCCTCCAACATATGTCATTTTGCCCTTTTTGCATTTTAGCCAATCTGATGGGTATGAGATGATATCTCTGAATTGTTTTGGTTTATAATCCATAGTAATTTAGAACATTTTTTCATGTTTTCATATATACATTTGATTTCTTCATCTGAAAATTGTCTGTTCATATCTTTTGCCCACTTACCAATTAGGAGATGACTCTGATTCTCATGAATTTGATGAAGTTTCCTATATATTTCAGATATGAGACCTCTATTCGAAAGACTATGAGTAATTTTCCCCAACTTTCTGCTTTCCTTATAATCTTGGCAACATTTGTAAAAATATTTTAAATTTAATGTACCCATAATTATACATTATATATTTCACAATGTTCTCCTTCTCTTACTCATAAATTCTTCTTCTATCCATAAATCTGACAGGTAATATGTTCCTTATTATTCTAATTTGCTTATGATATCTCCTTTTATGTCTAGATCATTGCCCATTCTGAGCTTATCTTTTTATCGTTCAATATTTAATTTTCCCAATTACATGCAGTAACAATTTTTAATATACATTTTCTGAACTTATAAGATCCAAATTGTTTCCCTATCTCCCTTCTCTCATCCCTCTCAGGGATGGTAAGCAATATAATCTGGGTTATACATATATTGTCATGCAAAACATATTTCCATATTGGCCACTGTTTTAAGAAAATACTCATAAAACCACATCCCCAAAATAAAAACACAGATGAACTAAATGAAAATTAGCATTATTTCATCTCCAACATTTCTTTCATTGAAGGTGGATAGCATTCTTTGTCAGAAGTCCTGGATCATTATATTGCTGTTACTTGTGTACAATGTTTCCCTGGTTCTGATGATTTCCCTCTGTATCTGTTCATGTAGGTTTTTCCAGCTCTTTTTGAAATCATCCTGCTCATCATTTCTTATATCCCATAGTACTCCATCACCACATTTTTGTTATATTTTAGTGAATATTGTAACATATTGGTTTATACCTAGTTTCTGTCAAACCATTTTCCATTTGTCCCAGAAATTTTTGCCAAATAGTGATTTCTTATCCAAGTAGCCTAGATCTACAATTTTGTCAAATACAAAGTTACTGTAATCTTTTACTATTGGTTGTTGTGTGTCTGTTCTATTCCATTGCTCTATCCTTCTATTTCTTAGTCAGTACCAGATAGTTTTGATAATTACTACTTTATAATAGTTTGAAATCTAGTACTACTAGACCTCCTTTTATGTTTTCATTAATTCTTTTGCTATTCTGAGTTTTTGTTCTTCCAAATGAATCTTACTATTTTTCTACCTCAATAAGATATTTTTTTGTTAATTTAATTAGGATGGCATTGAATAAGTAGATTATTTTAGGTAAGATTATAATTTTAATTTTATTGGCTCTGCCAATACATAAACAAATAATGTTTCTTCAGTTATTTAGATCTGACTTTATTTGTGTAAAAAGTGTTTTATGATTATGTTCATGTAGTTCCTGAGTTCATTTTGGCAGGTATATTCCCAGGTATTTTATTTTATCTGTGGTCATTTTAAATGGGGTATTTCTTTATATCTCTTCTTGTAAAACTTTGTTAGCAATATATAAAAATGCTGATGATTTATGTGTAAATGTTTTATATCCTGCTACTTTATTAAAATTACTAATCATTTCAACTAACTTTTTAGTTGGATCTCTAGGATTTTCCACATATACCATCATATCATCTGCAAAAAGAGATAGTTTGCCTTTTCTGATTTCTTCAGTTTCTTTTTCTTCTCTTATTGCTATTGCAAGCATTTCTAATTCTGTGTTAAATGTTATTGGTGATAATTGGTATCCTTTTTTCACTCCTGATCTTACTGGGCATTCTTTTGGATGGCATAGCATAAAGTCAGACTTTTGATTTCAGCCAAATCAAGAATATCCCTGAAGTTATTATTCTCAAAGTTACAAAATCATAGAATCTCAGAATTGTAATGGACCTCCATCGCCATCTAGTTCAAATTATTCCTGAATTCTTTCTACACTTAACAGACAAGTGTTCATTTCTCCTTGATTCTCAGACCTCTAGAGAATGGGAACCAACTACCTATCTATGTATCCCATTCTATTTTTGCATAGTACTACTTGTCAGAAAACTCCTTATTTAATATTTTATTTCCCCTTACATGAAGCCTAAATCCGCCTCTTTATAACTTCCCCCACCAATCCTCATTCTGTTGTCTGGGATTACATTCCCCTAATCAGGGACGGGTATTTTAGGACTAGCATTTTCCTAATCCTTGAGGCTACCTTTCTTAATATAGTCTCATATCACATTTGATTTTTTGGCTATCACATCACATCATTGAATTTGTGGTACACTAAAATCCTGAGATCTTTTTCAAGTGACCCGATGTCTGGCCACCAACCATTAGACTTTATATTTATAACCTTTAATTTTATTAGATTATAATCAATGTTTTAATCCATTAAAGCTTGAGTTCATGTCTCTGATATTGTCTGGTATGATACCTGTTGTGTTATTTGCACATTTGATAAGCATTTCATCCATACCTGTATCCAATTCATGGAAAAAAATGATAACTCTGGGTCAAGCAGAGCATCCTGGAACACTCAACTAGAAACATTCTTTCTCGTTGGCATGAAACTATTCATGGCAATCACTTTTGGGGGCTGGCCATTCATTCAGTACAGAATTCACTTCCTCTATGATCTGGACCAGTTTTTTTTCCAAAATGGAGGCTAGGTTCTAATCCCAAAGAATCATGGCCTAACCCCAAGGGATATATGATCAGCTAATCAGAAAGTAGGAAGATGAATCACTTCCTAGCCTTCTACTAACAGCCAATCCCAGGGTTCATTTCCTACTGTACCCATTCTTATCTCCTAATTTCCACCACCCCGACTCTAACCTCTCCTTCCATTGTGCAAGTTCCCAGAATCCTTAATTTTGCACTATGCATCTTACCCTCAGGGTAGTTTTTAAATTTACCTCTACCTGGGCACCCCTAGCTACAGTTGCACAGGTATCATTAGAACCTGCCTCCTATCTGCCCAACACACTCATCCTCTATTTCTTAGATCACTTCATGGCATTGAAAGCAGTCTAGGGCAGTGATTGGGTAGTTAAGAACCATGCTTTTCTTCTCCTCTCCATCCTTTTTTCATTCTGGGTGGGACAGAGTGAGTTGTAAAAGTTTGCAATATATATCAGATTAAAAAAATTTTTTTAAGCCCTTACCTCCCATCTTAGAATCAATACTGTGTATTGGTTCTAAGGCAGAAGAGCAGTAAGGGCTAGACAATGGGGGTCAAGTGACTTGCCCAGGGTCACAAAGCTAGGAAGTATCTGAGGCCAGATTTGAACCTAGGACATCCTGTCTCTAGGCCTGGTTCTCAATCCATTTAGCTACCCCCAATATGTATCAGATTTTATATTATCTTTCCTCCCAATCCCAACCTTCTTCCAAACTTTCCTGTTTCTGTTGAGGGTTCCACCATCTTTCTAGTTACTCAGTTTTGCAATCTTGGTGTTATTTTCTACTTCTCATTCTTTTTCATACCTGAACTATTGCAATAAATTAACTCTTCTCCTTGCACTTAATTCTCTCCACCTCTCTAATCCATCCCTCACAGTTGTCAAAGTGATTTTCTAAACTAGTCTCTCCCCTACTAAAAAAACTTCAGAGACTTCCTATTGACAAGGATTAAGTATTTAATCTTTATCTTATTCTTTTAAAAAGTCTATTTTGGTGTAATTTTTAGCATAATAATACATGACTATAATTAGGAAATAGCTTAAAGTATACATATTAGGGGGTGCTCAATTTTTTTTTAACCTATGGCTATATGCAATCAAAAGTTGGAGACCTGCCCTAGACCATCTCTTTACATCTTTTCCACAATAAACAGCTGGAACAAAACTGGCAAATCATTTACTAAAATCTAGTTGAAGTGATATTTATAACATTCCTCAGTCTGCCAATCTAGTAACTCTGGCATAAAAGGAAAAGAAGTCTGGATTCCTGCAGTGCTAGTACAGGCGACCTTCAATCAGCATGTATTTATTATATTCCTATTACCTGCCAGGCACTGTGCTTGATGCTCAGGAAACAAAGATACAAAGGAAGCATCCATACTCTCAAAGAGCTTACATGTTTTAGGAGTTAGCATGTATTTTAAAAATATACAGTAAAACCTTGACCTAAAACATCAATTTTAATCCTGGATAAACTCCTGATAGATTATAGATTTAATCAGCTGTCAACCCTTGTGTACTTAATTTCAAACCATGTAGAGTTTTTTTATTGTATTGATATCTTTCTTTTTTCTGTATTACTTTTATTTCTGAATATGTCCCTCCCTCCTTGCCTATGAGGGGATAGATAAGCCATCTCTTATAACAATGAATTTTTAAAAAGAGAGAAAAAACCAACACATCAACTGTTCAATATAAGCTGGCAATGCATTCAATATCCTGTGTCCCTAAGATTTCAATTTCTTTTATTCTTTACATTTACATTGTTGTAGCTAATACACACAATGTGTATTATTTTCTTGTACCTACTTTGCAATAGTTTATGTAAGTATTCCCAGGCTTCTCATAATTTTTCATATTTGGTCTTTTTTATGATGCCATAATATTCTATTATATTCATGTGCCATGATTTATTTAGAACCTCTGTAGTCAATGGGCATCTATTTGTTTCCAGTTCTTTGGTACTACAAAAATTGCTGTTGTGAATGATTTGCTGTAAATGGGCTCTACTTTCTTGGACCTGCTCTGCGTACATGATAGCAATGGGAACTCTAGGTCAAAAGGTGTGGACATCTTGGTTACTTTTTCAGAATAGTTCCAAATTGTTTTCCAGTATGATTAGACTAGTTCACTGTTTCACCAACAGCTTATTAATGTAATTGTCTTGCTTTAGCCCCTCCACATTGACTATTTACATCTTTTGTTATCTTTGTCAGCTTTCCAGGTGTGAGGTAAAACCCAAGAGCTGTTTTGATTTGTATTTCCCTAATTATTAGTGACTCAAAGCAATCTTCCATATGATTCTAAGCAGTGTGCAATTTTTCTTTTGAGAACTGTTTGCTCCCTGGTGATTTGAAAATGTTAAGTTTGCTTATTTGGCTTATTTCTTCCCTAACCAATTAGAAAACTGGGAACTTTGTTAACTCAGGTCTAGGTATGCAATATGCTAACAGATCCAAGTAAAGAACAACTCTGAAACGGTCAAACATTTCATCTGTACAGAAGTGAAGAGTAAGGCAAAAGAAAACAGGCTTCCATTGCCCCTTTCCTTCAGAATAACTTGTAACTTAAGCATTGTCCGAATCCAGATAAAGTCTCAGCAGAATTCTTCTATGTCAGGATGTGTCTCAGGGCTGAAGATGAAGGTTTCATTGAAGGGTCAAGTCTATATTTAGTTGATCGCCTATTTCTTGGTCTATAGCTCTGATAGCACTCTTGACTTGGCTTACTCTGGGTTCTATTTGCTGCTCACATCCACAGGCATAGTTGTAATAGTTTCCATAGCCAAGATGTCTCAGTTCCTTGGCTCTGTGAGGCTATCAAAGATGCTAAAGAACTCTTGAGTTCTTAGACATGTCTATTTCCCTCCATGGCCATAAACTTGACATAGACCACAATTATTCATACATCAAACGACCTATTTTGAGCTCACATGGGGTTTTATGGGAAAGGGAATCCTTTTCCCAATGCCTGTTTGTTTCTATTTTGGATCTAGTATTTGGGAAAATGTAGTCTTTTCTGCACCTCTGCCATGCATGCCTTTAATGCTCTAATTTATTCAGAAACTTCAGGCATAAAAAGATAGGTTCCAGAGCAACATGAAACCTCAGAGCTCAAAGCCCTCATCTGACAGGCGAGGAAATGGAAAGTCAAGAGAAATTAAGTGATTTCTCCAAGTAACAGAATGCATTTTGGAATTTGAATCAATTGCTTGACTGTTAATGCCATTACAACATAGCTGCATGATGGCAGCTGATGGTGGAGAGAGATGGTGGAGGAGGGCAGGGAAGACCCATCAAATCACATCACATAATGGACTATGAATTTGCCTACATAGATAAGTACAATCCTGCCCCAGAAGCCATTGGTACATTCATACATATACTGTATGAATACTCACACACACATATATCATCCATCTATCCATTCACATAACACAACACACACCAAAGTGATGCTTTTCATTACCTGGCAGCCATTATAGGGTTCATTTAGTTTAAGGATCAATGGGAGGATTGCTGTAGCTTCAATCTAGTTGGTAGAAATGAAAACTCACCAGGGCTGAACCCAATCTCAGTGAATTCACTTTCCAAGAGAAAACTCATCAGTTGTAAGTTCACATTGCTCTTTGATTGAGGCTTTGGAGAGGAAAAAAAGTCATTTGATGTTTCTTCAAAAGAATGGAACCAGCACATTATGAGCAGTGGAAATGATCTTACATAGAGAAAATGGACTCTTCTGGGTTCTGCCCCTTTCTATTTTTATTTCTGGTATCACTTAATTGTACCCTTTAATTCAAGGCCTCTCAAGTTAACACAGATGGCTAACAACATGGTTACTTATTAATTTTGAATCACAGAGGCTCCTTTGGATCTTTTTTACATTTCCACCATCCAAATAACGCTTTGCTTAGCTCCAGGGTTGAAAGCCACTTCTTGCTGATATGATGCAAGCTAGATGTACTGAGCTGGGGTAAATTTATCAATGGTTCTGACATAGCTGCAACGACCTTCTTGAGACAAATTTCTCTAGGGCTACTTGTGTCTTTTCTGTAATTTCTTTAATAGTTTCTTTGTCAGGTCTTTGCAGGTCTGGGACAATCACATTCATAATTTCTTTGGGAACCTGGTCATTTATTGACTTGTCCTTTGTTCTTGTAGAGCAATTGCATCATATTTAATTTCCCCCTCTGCGTCCTTCTGAATGGACAACGCATTGGCCATTTTTTTCTTTCCTCTCATATCCAATGGATATTGGGCCATGTGTATTTCTGGAAAGTTATCTCCATCTTCAAAAGCCTCTAACAATCTATATATACATCCTTTCTGATACCTGTATGGGAGAGGTTTTCTTCATGATTAGAGGAATGCAATCTGCTTTGATCTCTGTGATTTTTGCCTTTTCTTTGGCCACAAGCTGTCCTGATAAAGCTGAATTGGAGCAGGTAAAAAGCTGGTTAGTGCCAGCAGCTGAGTGGGGAGGAGTTTACTGGGCAACAGCATGGTCCCAGGGATAATGAAAAACATACATAGTGGAAGTTACAGTGGAATTATGGTAACAATACAGACATACAGACTAAATAAACTTATTCAAATGGAAAAACAAAAACAAAAACAAATACAGACATACACACACACACTTACAAAACCAACTCTGCCACAGATCAACTATTCATTCAGGTATAGAAGTTATTTAGTTTCCTTAAAACTTTACATTTTTTTGTCTGCAATTTGGAGATAGTAAAATTTACATCTATGGTTTCATTGCTATTGTTATTTATCAGCATCATTATTAACTCACATTTAAATAGCATTGTAAAGTTTACAGAGTACTTTATAGCCTCACAAAAAAAAAAAAAACCTATAGGGCACGTGGTACCAGTCATATCATTCCCATTTTTATAGATGAGGAAACTGAGGCTGAAAGAGAGAAGTTCAGTTACTTGGGCAAGATAATTGCTTTATTAATTTTTTAAATAATAATTTATTAATTAGGCAAATTCTTAACATGATGGTGGTTCTAAAAAGACACTTAGAAGAAGCATTTCATTTAAAATGGATCCTCCAATTCATAGGTTTTCCTAAGGGATAGTATTGTAGGAAGTCATGAGCATTTACCTTATAAGGAAGGGAAAATGGATGATAGATAGCTAGAGAACTTTTGGACCTACAAAGAGATTTCTAGTGCCAGATATTTATGATCACACCATTTTAGTATCTCTTTCCCTTTTAATGTTTTTTCCCTTACTTTCAGTAACTTCTATTATTTCCTTTTCCTTTGTCTTTTTATAATTTTCACATCTTCTATATTTTTCCCCTTTTTTTTCTCTCACTCTTTCTTTCTGAACTGGGCTCATTGGGTAAAAGCTCTGGATTTGGAATCAAGAAAATTATCTGTGTGATCAGTATAGGTCACTCAAGCATCAGTTTCTTCATCTGTAATAGTAAAACAAGGCTGTTGTGAGGATTAAATGAGATAACATAAATGAAGGGCTTTGTAAACCTTAAAGCACTATTTCAATATTTATTTTGTTTCTTCTCTCTCAACTATTTTTCTCCCACTCCATTTTTTATCCCCTTTCCTCTGGGAATCCTGTTTAACATGCTTGCCTTAGGGGTGGGTATATTGCTATATAGTTGAAGTTTATCTTTGGTCTCTTAGGTATCCCTAACTTCACCTTCTTCCTGCTTCTGTGGAATCCCTTCTGTTCAACTTTCTAAGAACCACCCCCACATTTTTTCCCTCTCCTTTCCTTCAAAATAGGACTTGAAGAAAATATCTGACAAATTCAAATCATCCAAAGGTACAAATGAATGATGAGGCCTCAGGTGTAAATTTCCTAAGGAATTTATATTTTAACAGATGCCAGATCTTTGAAACCAAAGGGGGTAAATATAGAATTATGAGATTTCAATAATTAGTCAATAATAGGGAAAGTGACTTTTTTGGGGGGGAGGTGGTGAGAAGACTTCACAATGTACCTCAAAGCATACCTTCCCTGCTTTGAATAATCTAGAGTGAATAGAGCAAATAACCTTTAGACTGATAAAAAATAGAGTTAAGTTTAGGCACCTTTGGAGCACTGGAGAAAATGTTTCTGTTCGGTCATTTGGGGAGTAAAACTATTTAATTCTGAGGGGCTGTGTGCTATAGCCGGAACAATTAATTCCAACTGTAGCTGTCTGAGTTGATTCATTCTTTCTGTATTCAGTCAATTATATTGAAATATTTGGTTTTTCTGAGGTATATGGGCATCATTAGATGTGCATGTAAATTGCGAAAAGTACACTTAACTATAACCCTACTGGTTGTGCATGCCCATGACCCAAAATAAAGGTATTATAGTGTAAAGGACAGATACTTCTGAAAATCATGAAAACAAATGAAGGACCGTGGAGTTTTTTCTCAAGAAGATGTGAAGGAATCATGAAAAAAATGACTTGAATTGCCTTAAGCAGGTCATACATCCCATCCCAGTTGCCATCAGCCAACTTTCACTGGTCCTACCTCAACATCGTATGCAATGCCATGGGCCTTACACATCTGGAGGAAAACACTGTGGAAGATTAGGGAGAGGTTGCTGTGTGTCAGCTGGCTGGATACTACTGCATAGCGAATGGATGTAGCAAGCTGGAAAAGACCATGTAATTAGGTGTGAGAATATGATCTTAAAACAGAACTGTTGTCTGCTCCTTCATGGAGAGTTTAGGACATTTCTTTTGCTATTATTCTTTATAGACCTCTTGCTGATACCATTGGGAAGGCTGCCAAAGAGTCCAGTTATTGTAAGGCCTGAATAGCCTTTAATATTTCCTGAAAATGTCTAAAACACAACATTAACCAAATTAAGTATTCGGATTCTGGCAGCCTGTCAGTCCCTTTCAATGTGCCCCCAAACAGACACACTTTATTTTCTGCGGGCCACCAGATGTAGTTTGTTCTTGGAAGCTCTGTTGTGGTGGGAAGAGCATTAACTTTGGAGTCAGAAGACTTAGATGTGTGACCCGGCATGTGACATTTAATCTCATTGGATTTTGATTTCTTCGCTTACAGAATTTGGATACTAGTAATGATATTACTTGCCTCCCTGAGTTATCTTGAAACAGGGATAGGGCCTGGACCTGTGACTTCCCTGATACAGGGAGCTCCTGGGTGAGGAAGCTAGGCTGGCACCTTCTCTACAATTGATGGTAGGAGAGGGTTGCCCAGAGCCCGAGAGGTGAGTGATTTGCCTGGGGTCACATAGGCATTGTGAGCATCAAACCCAAGTCTTCCTGGCTTCAAGGTGGGCTCTCTATCCACTATACCAGACTGTTTTTATCATGAGCTATAAAGGGACTAGCAAACTGTAATGCATTATTGGTCTCAGTTTTCCTGATACTGATATTTATGACAGGTATAAATCTGAAAAGCACGACGTGTAGACAGTCATTCCTCTTGTATAGAACATTTGGATCACAACCAGGGATGATGCTTAGAGACTCTGAGATGCTCTATGGAATAGACACCTGGAGTAGCTTGTGGATCCAGGGTAGCTGTGGGTAGAAAGTAGAGGAAGGGGTCTGCTAGCAGATGCTAAAAAGATCTGAGATTTCTTTTCTATTTTTTAAAACCCTTACCTTCTATCCTAGTGTCAGTTTAAGAAAGAAGAGTGGCAAAGGGTTAGGCAATTAGGGTGAAGTGACTTGCTCCAGCTAGAAAGTGTCTCAGGTCACATTTGAACCCAGGTCCTCCTAACTCCAGGCCTGGAGCTCTATTCCCTGTTCCACTTAGCTTCCCCCCCCCCCAGGTTTATTTTTTAATGTTATATTAAAGACGCCTTCTATTATGACCAAAGAAATGGCCCTGGGGCTAATTATCCAGTGACACTGACTCTCTCTTTTCTCCGGTCACCCCTATAGAGATTATTAGTTTCCAGTTTCTCATACATACTTTTCCTCCTTTTCTACCTTGATAGAAAGGCATCTAGTCAATGGATTAAAAAAACTCCAACTATAAGAATAAATGATACTATGTAGTATTGCACCAGGGAATAATAGTGTGACTTTCTGAATTGGACATCCTTTCCCCTTTTCCTCTGTGGTTTACTTGCTATTCAGATAAAATCATTTAGGGGCCTCCAATCAATAAGTGTTTTAATGTGATGGAATTCCAAGGATACATAGCATATGAACAGCCTCTTAGAAAGGGATAGAGTAAAGCTTCAGGACCCGTCACCCAGGGTCATCAAAGGGGTAATAAAGGTAATCTAGGGGTAATTTGGATTAAAGCAAGACCAGCTCTGCTTATCTATCAATGCGAAGTACACTGGCCACTAGGCTCAGGCATTCAGCTGTACTGTCCCATAACACTCACTTTAAAAATGAAGGCACGCAAGCCAGAGCTATCTGTAGATATAAGTGAACTGTAAATACTCTAGAATTCCATTGTGGTTACTGAGCATGTAATTGCATGGTAATTACCATGAATTCACAAGATAATTCCAAGGTTATTTTTGTCTTCTAAACTTCTCTTATGCCACCATCGTATAAAAACTAACAAAGCTGAGACTAGGCTCAAGGAAACAGGGAAGAAGGCACTTGGGCAACACAGTCTTTCCCAAAGCAATTCACCATAACTCCAACGAAGATGAGCCAGTAGAATCTGCCTGTCTCATATGTGCTGTGGAACCAAGAAGCATGGTCCTCAGTTTCCTCCTCTGTATAAAGAAGGGGGTAGATTAGATGGCCTCTGAGGTACTTTCTAGAACTACATCCTATGATCATGTGGATGGAATTCTTGTGTAGTGAATAAAAGGAGGTGGTACCTGGAGTGTCTTCCTGATGGAAAATAGATCGCCATTCTAGCCTCTAAACAACAAGTAAGGATTGTGTTTCAGAAAGAAAGCCATCTGAAATCAGAGCCAAAATATTCCCATTCCCATAGTCTGAACGATCTGCCCACTTCTGTTTGCCTCGTTCCTATCCTCTAACAAAGCCTAGCTCAAATCCTACGTCTTCCATAAATCTATCCTGGGCCACTCCAGGCCACAAAAGAACCTCGTCTCCTCTGAGATCTTATTGGTTGTACCACCCATTTTTTCAAACACATCATTTCTTTCTTGTTACCTTGTTTGTTGTCTTTGTATGTATATGTTTTGTTTCTCCAACTAAATGAAAAGTTCCTTGAGGATAAGAGAATGTGGTGTAAGGGAGAGAACATCAGACTTAAGAGTTAGAAGAAACCTGCATTTGTCTCTTGGCCGCCATATTTATTGAAGGTGTGTGGTCACAGCAAGTCCCTCGGCTTTTCTGAACTTCACTTTCCCAGCTCTGTGAAATGGGGTACAATTCTATTTGCATGGCTTCCCTCACAGGATTGTTGTGGGGAGAGTGTTTTGGATACACAAAAGCATTAGAAACACTCTAAATGATGCTATTGAGGAAAATAACTCTAAATATATCTTATTATGCCAACCATTAATCTGTGTCTGTGTCTCTTCTGTCAAGCACAAGAGCTTGCAGATTTTGTTTATTTTTTTCAGTCATGTCTGACTCTTTGTGACTCTATTTGGGGTTTTCTTGGCAAACTCCTATTCCAGCTTATTTTACAGACGAGAAAACAGAGGGAAACAAGGTTAAGTGACTTGCCCAGGGACACATAGCTAGCTGTGGCTGGATTTGAACTCAGGAAGATGAGACTTGTTGACTTCAGGCCCAGCACTCTAATCTACTGTGCCAGTTAGCTGCTCTATGATTATAACCATTAATCTGTCAAACACAATACTCTGCAGATAGGAAGTGTCAAATATCTGATGAGGTTCATAGTGCTGATGCTTTTTTCTGTAAAGAAGCATTGATCCTACAATCATGGATTTAGAAGTAGAAGGGGCGTTGGGATAATGTAATTCCTATCAATATCATAAACATTAGGAATTAGGAACATATAAGAGGATGGTACAGGTTTTAGGCTAAACTCGGTTTCCTCAGCTGTAAACAGAGGGAATTCAGTTTGATGATCTCTAGCATCTCTTCTAGCTCTGGTTTCTGGGTTATAAAATGGAGGCATCATGATACAATGAAAAGAGCCTTGATTGTGTAGTTAGAGGACCTGAGTTCAAATTCTACCTCTGAAGATTAATTCCTCTATGACCTTGGACAAGTCCTTTAATGTCTCTGGATATCAGTTTCCTCTTCTGTAAAATTAGGAAGCCTGGACTAGATAACCTCTAAAGTCTCTTTAGAACTATGATCCTGAGATTCTTACTGTTTATTAAAAATCAAATGTCTGAGACAAAGAGGGAAACTTAAGTTTGGCTTGCATTAAACCTGACAGCATGATGATAAAGATGACTGTACCATCTAAAGTCAATGACTTCACAAACAGACCATCTTTTTTGGAAACAAAAATAAAAATGAAGTTAAGTTCTTTTTGGCCAGAGAGAGAATTGATTTAAGTGTTTGGTTTGCATAATTTGCCTTCTATCAATAGTAGGCAATCAATATCAGTTTGTTAAGGAGGAAAAAAAATCAAGCTTGATTTTTAAGGTTGAGAATCCATATTAACATTCCGTATTGTAGCTAATTCTCCCCATATGTGTGGGACCTATTTCTCTCTCCCACATCTTTCTCCACAGATATTTGTGAGCTAGGGGCCTCCAAAATGGTTTTCTCTTAGAGATGTGCTGAGGAATGGCATGGTAGGGAATCTTTTAGTAAGGATTCAGAGCTCCCTTTCCATATTATAACTCCCACAAGGGAGAGGATTCCTATGTAACTGGGTTTTTTTGAAAAGCTTTTTAGTGTGTATATCAAGGACCTTTTTGAAAGTTTGGCAAAGCCTGTGGACACCATCTTAGAAGAATGTTTTTAGGGGCAGCTGGGTGGCTCAGGCCTGGAGATGGGAGGTCCTGAGTTCAAACCTGACCTCAAGCACTTCCTAGCTGTGTGACCCTGGGAAAGTCACTTAATCCCAATTGCATAGCCTTTACCACTCTTCTGCCTTGGAACCAATAGTCGTATTGATTCTAAGACAGAAGACAAGGGTTTAAAAAAAGAAAAGAAGAATGTTTTTAAATGTGTAAAATAAAATACCTAGGATTTCAAAGGAAACAAAAGGTTAGTGAAAAAAATCCAACATTTTTTAATCCCACATTCATGTTCAAGGACTCTCCGAAATCTATCCACGAACTCTTTGGGAATCTGTGGATTTTAGATTAAGAACCTCTGCCTTATATAAAGGTTCAACAATCAATTCTCCAAGACATTGTGGACTAATGACATACTATCCCCTCCTGGAATATTTTCAAACCAAATATTCCTCACCATGCCTCTAATTTTTCTTAAAGGGCTGACTTCCATCCTGGGTATAATTCTCTAGATATCTGATATCCTTGTGGTGAAGATGTCCATGTTCTATGAAGATGGCTTTGTGAATGAAATAGGAGTGCAAGCAGGAGAACTAGTCTGATTTCTAGCAGGAATTTCTGTGATTTCCATCATCAAAACCACTTATGCCAAAGTGCATTCATTAACTAATTAGTCTTCATGATTCCTCTGGAATGTGTTGTTGGCATATGCGGTGGGTATTTTGTGGCTGAGGAACCAAGACGAAATAGCTTTAAGACTCGTCTAAGGTCCTAGGCCTGACCACTGGTTTTGTGTGAGCTAAAAGGGCCCTTCATCAAGTGATGTAGTACAGAGGGTTGCCTTTGTCACCCTTTAATTTCGCCTCCTGGATCCCTGCCATTCCTGGTGCTCCTACATCCTTACTTCAAATCTCTCTTCTATTTCCCATACTTGCATTTGCTAGAGGTTACCTGATGGGACACTTAGGTGGCACAATGGATAAAGCCCTAGGCCTGGATTCAGGAAGTCTTAGGTTCAAATCTGACCTCAAATACTTCCTAGATCTGTATAGATCCTGAGCAAGTCACTTAACTCTGATTGTCTAACTTTTGTGCTTCTGTCTTAGAGTTGTTACTATGATAGAAAGTAAAGGTTTAAAAATTTTTTAAGAGGAGGTATACCTTATAATTAATTTAATATTAATATAATATAATAATATAATTTAAGAAGAGGTAATCTTATAATTGAGCTACTAATGGTTTAAGACATGATTCTTTCTGAGGGAATTTTAATTTTAATAAGGGACTTGAAGTCCAAAAACATCAAGTCTAAATAACAATATCACACATTTCTATACACTTTATTAACTCCTTCAGAACAACACAGTGAGATGTATATTATAGAACAATTATTAATATCCCCATTTTATAGATTATGAAATTGAGGCTAGTAGAGGTTAAGTGACTTGCTCATTATCACCCAGTTGACAAGTGCTATAGCTGGGATTTTAACCTTGACCTTTCCTGATGAAAATTCTAGGGTAATTTCCACTATACCACACTGCTAAAAGGAAGGAAGCAATAAAGGTAGAATGAAGATAAAGGACAGGGTTGGTATTTGGGCACCAGAGTCCTGCTAGAGGGCTCTCAGATCATCCCACCCGGGCATTCACCAAATCTGCCCACATAAGTCTGTGCCAGGCTGGGCCTCCCTTTAAGACCTTGTTCTGTTATTGCTGAATAGTCTCAATGTTCAACAGAACCCAGTTAGGCATCACTAGGAAATGCAGTGATTGACTCTCCCTGGCAAAAGGGGAAAAATGAAAAAAAGGACAAAAAATAGTTGGTCAAAGTCCAGTCTTCTTTCTAAATTGCAATCTACCGAGAATTCTTCTAAACGAAGTTCAAAAATACTCTTTTCATTGGAGAATGTAATTTTGCCCTAGCCTCGATTTAAATCGATTTAGTTCTGAGCTTGAGGACTGGAAGTGCAGAGTGCATTTCATTTTCTCCATGATACTTGTTTTGACAGTGATGTATTTAAGTTGACATAGTTGAAATCCTTGTGTAATAAATCTCTGCCTGAGAATTAATCATGTTTATAATATTCTGAGAATTAATAACACCCATTGCTCAAATCATTAACTGAAAAAAGGAGCTTCCAAAATCTGTTCTCTGCAGTAAGGGACCACAAATAAATGAATGTTTGATAAAATAATCCAAGTAGCAGTTTAACAAGCGTAAACTTGAATGGGGCTGCAATAACACAGAACTATTGTTTAAGGGTTGGCATGAGGCTGATGAGGTGCTTATTTTGGTTACAAAGCATGCATCCACATGCATAATGAACTGCACTCTGAATTATTAATGTGTTGCTTATTTAGCCTCATCTGTCTAGAAGATAATGTATCCTAACTATAATGAGTGATTGGTTTTGTACATAATTACAGTAGCAGCAGTATCTAGGAAATTTGTTCTTTCAAAGAAGGATTTCTAAAAATAAAGTCATCACATAAACTCCGTTGTTGTTCCATTTTATCAAAATCAAACCCGGAGCATTTGAGAATTCATAATAAATTAAAAGAGACAGAATCATTATTAACATCATAATTTAACACAAAAGATTTTACTTAATCATTCATTACAGATCATATGCTGTTAAAATGCTTATGAATGTCTTGGGTTATTTTAAGATGTTTTCCCAAACAGTCCTTGTTACTACTCCTTGAAAACCCAGGAAGGAGAAGTCAGAAGGACAAGGGAAAGGTAAAAACTGATAGGAAAAGGATGACAATTTATGCTACTTCTGACAGAATTTTAATTTAAAAAGTAGCTACTTGATTACTTTTAATTTTTAAAACATGGATTTTTGGGCCTAATATCTAATTTACTCCTCCTCAAAGTGGTTGCTTGACAAAAATTCTAGATCAGGAGCCCATTAACCTTTAGATGATAATGTCGTCACAGCTTCTTTGGATTGGGTATGGGACAATGTGTCTTCTGTGAGTACAGCGGAGAAAAAGTTGGGGTTTCTGCTTTTTCTGTTTTTGCCCTGAATCTCTTTATGCAAAGCATCTCTCCAAATCAGGAGTGCTTCATGGGTTCCGAAATCCTTTGTACTTTCACAAGCATTTTACCTTTGCTCCTCCTCTTTTCCTTGTGTTCTTCAACAGAGCATTGTGAAGTCTGAGAGTAGGACAACTTCCTTTTCTCAAAAGCCATACCACAAGCTGACCACAGTTTCCAATAAAATGTCCAGTTTAAATGCAGGCTGGTGTGTATCTGTGTGTGCATTTGTATACCTGTGTGTGCCTGGGTGCACTTCTGAATTCAAAGAACACCTCCATAAGCTCACACCTCCAGCCACGCTAAGGCTAAAATGTTGTCCTAAACAGTAAAGGCACACTCGGTTCCATCCTGTATTATAGTAAGAATGGGCACGCGCTCCTTCCAGGATTATAGGGCCTCTG